>NC_092368.1:13172163-13507767 GCF_030848805.1 Temnothorax longispinosus
TGGCGCTGTAATTTTAAAAGAGATATCATTTCTTTTTTGTAATTGTAATAATAGATCACTTGAAGCGCGACTCATTTTTTGATAAGGTATAACTCCGCCATGTACTCGCAATATAACTGTGCTACTCATGCACCGCAGAACAAACCGCCGCGATTTCAACGTAACCAGGAACCTCAATATTAGTATTAACACAACGGAGGCAGAGAAACGTATCAGAAGTCTTCTCAGCCAATTGATTGACAGAAATACGTTTGCTCAGTCGCGTACAAGTAACGTAAACGCCAGTGATAGCGGTAACGATACCAGAATCCAGACTGAGGGAAAGAATCTTGGTAGTAACAGAAACTTTAATCACCTCGAGCCCGAGGCCAGAAATAGGCATTCTTATGATGCTTCTTATAATAGGCATAATCGAGCTTAGCAAAACGGAACCTCTAAAGTATATTCAGCTAATACAATCGAACAGAATTTTAAGAGTCAACCTAGATATCAGCCGAATAGTAACGTTGGGAATAGGATGGCCATGAATCCTAACATGCAAAAAAACGAGAGTAATTACGGTAGCCACATCAACAGTACATGGGTATGGCAAGTAGGTAACAAGTGTATGGTTTTCTAGTCAATTTGTGTATGTGTGAAAGATGCTTGAAATATTATATATATTTTCGTATCTCCTATTACTATAATCTTGACATAGTTTGTAAAATATTAATATTATTATAAAAACGATCTCTTTTATTTTATCATTTGATTTTATATAGTTTTCGTGACTATCGAATTATAATGCATTATTATTATTTTATACATATATACATTATATTATTAATTATAAGTTATGTATTACTATTATTTCTAATATAATTCATTTATATATAGATAATATGATGCTCGAATTGTGAGGACTTACTGGTTGAATCGCTTGTGCAATATACCTTTGCGTCGAGATCTTGGAAATAACGATTAAATACATATTAGGCAGCAAATTGAAAAACTCACGAACCAGACGCTTATATTACCTTCTAATTTACAAAATATACTATAAATGCCTGTGTTTGCATTTAGGCACTGTGTCAGAAAATGTGATTAAACGCATTAATCAATTAACAATGTATTTTGAAATGTTGTGTGACTAGCTCGTCAGTTTTAACAATGAGTTTGTTACTTCCCATAAATTATCTATCAAGCAGAAGAACGTACGACATGGTATTATAGTGAAAAACTTGTTTCTATGTATCAGAAAGTGCATGCACAGCAAAATTGAAAGTTACTCAGAAAACCATAATTTAGCGAAACTGTTCCCGCTTACATACGGCAACTGTGATGAACAAATGAATTATTATCACTTGATTCCTGCCAACAAAATAAAATCCATTGTAATACGATTTGACCAGCAACTGGAGACTCTACTTCTGAAACACATCAAGGACATTAACTTTTTTCGAATTCATGGCCGGGGAGAACATCAACGATAATGAGAACCCTACGATCTCACTACAAAATACTATTGTTATGGAGTGCCACTACTTTATAAAATTCATGAAACGGAATGAATTTTTGGTGACAAATGAGGATCTGTTTAACTGTCTGGAACAACTTACAAGTTCAAGGAAATCCGAGAAGTCTATTTTAACTGTTCAAGAACTCTGTAATGACATCGCCAAAGTGCCATCGCATGATGGTTTAAAGGAATTGATTAAACGGTATAAAGAGTGGGACTTGTCTACGTTGGATTTTATAAATAAGAGCATAGATATGTTGAAAACTGACTATTTGTATGTTATATAATGTATTACGTTGTAAATAAAATAGGCATGAATAGGCATTATAGAATTTCAGATGACAGCAATGAAATAAACATTAAAGGGGTAAATTTTTATCGAATGTTTAGATAAAATTCTAGTAAAAATTTAAATTTTCTGCACTCATATTATATTCTAGTAGTGGGTTAATTTAAGACAAACCAGTAAGTGAGTTTTATGAAAAAATTGTTTAAATAAGAGATTCGGTGTTTTGGGAAACAGCATATTATGCCATACATTGATACATTATATTTTTTTTTTAAATTGCGAAACATTTGCACGAGTAATTTCATTCGTATAACGAACTATTTTAAAGATACCCGGGAAAGATTTTCTTATATGTATATAATAATTATATACGATACGATTATACATAAAATACCTGAACGCAATTTTATTTTTTATAATAAAACAATACGAATGCATTTATCTCTAATTACTTTTTAATTATTTTTATTGTGTATCATATATATATATATATATATTGTCACGACTTTTTACACTCCCGGACCGCTCCGGGACGTGTGCCGGATCAAAAGGACTTAGGAGAGCGGGATAGTAGGCCTCTCCAGTGGTTTCCTCGCACCTCCGATACTCCACGAAATGTTCCGAATGTTGGGCGCCAGACGCGTACATTCGCGTCCACGAAATCGCAAAAAAACCTAAACGAGACGCAAAACGAAGTGTGGAGGTGCGTGGAATCGGCTAGCTTGACCTAATCACGGGCGGGGTTAATGAAGGGCAGCGCGATTTTCGGCGGGGTGATACGATAATTTCATACTCAGTCAGATAACCAAAAAATAACATTTATTGAGTACTGGTTGTCGAGAAAATAAATTCAATAAACAAATCAAGAAATTGAGTCTCTAATAAACACGCTGAAGGCTCTATTCTCACACAATTAATAATTCGAGTCGAAAACCGGACGAAAACTCTGTCGCAATGATATCTTAACTTAACGCGAGATATTCGGCTCGGGCGCAACGGGGAGGCGCCGAGTCGTTTAACCAAGCAAGTCGCGATATCGCTAATAATGTTGGGCGCCAGGTGTGGAGAAGGCCACACCACCTTTGACTCGAAGTACGCGTCTAATAACCACGGAACGCCAGGAAGAACTACGCAAGTAACATCTAAACGCACGAAACGTGTGAACGCCGGTAATTTCTTAACGCGAATACAAGTCTAACATAATTAATCAATCGGCGGGAACGACCTTCGACCGCGATTAACATTGCCATCGACATTCCAACGCAAAATTCGAGATTATCACGAGCAGGGACGCCATAGGACGTAACGCAATTAATACCGGACGCAAGTTTCTCAACGCGAGAGCACAATTATCACCCGTAATAACGAGATCCGAACACAAATCGATACACTAACACCGACGCTCGAACACAAGAATTTCCCGGCGCGAAGAAACGGTAACGCAATTGACGAAATACCGGCCCGTATGCGGCCGTACACCAAGGTCGCGAGGACAACGCAATATACTCGCGATATCGAACTCATTAACGCCTATCGCGATCTCCAGGGATTCGCCATAACGCTTGTACCACGGTTCCGCGGCCACGATACCATCCCGAGGCCCTTCGCTCTCGTTATCGATCGCGAAATTACACTCAATCTTAACATACGTTATCCCGAGCGAGAGCGTGCACCGGAGGGCGGTGTCGTGGCTTTACATATCGCAATTTACGGGCAACCTCACCAGGGATATGCCTCCTCCTGAGCTCCTCGCCGTCACCTTCTTCCAACGATCCTCGATCCGCCAGACAATTATCGAAATACCCGACTCGGGGTGGCTATCGCTTATCTTAGAAAACTTAGTATCTCGCCGACGGACGACCAGAGAGTGAAAACGCTAGACCCGCTCGATTGCGGAATCGATACGGTACCCCTTCCTGAGGGGCGCGTGAGCCAATCGGGCGCGAGCTTGCAAGCCCGCGGTGTCCCGGCGCAGTGCTGTCGATACGAGATCCTTTGGGGGCGGGCAACGGTCCCTCGGCGGCGTGCGACTCCTCAAATTTTGGTCCTTAGCGGCGGACGGAACTCGGTTCTCGCCGGTGTGCCTCCGGTTTGACCCTGGGGCGGTGATCAGTCACCCCGTAGGTCGATGTTTTGTGGAGATCATTTGTTGAAGCCGGGTGTTTACCCAAGCGCTTGGGGCCCCGCTATCGGCGGCCTCGTCCGTCGCTGCCGCATGTGCCGCCCGCCTGCCGCGTTGCTCTCGCCAGCCCGCGATCTCTGCTGCTTCCGCGTTTGCCACCCCTCCTTGGTTATCGATCGTCCTTGATTTCCTTCGCCAAATACTCCCTCGAAGGTTTGCCGTGGTGTGGGTGAGGTGCCGCGCGTATTACATTGCAAAAAGAAACAAAAAAAAGTAATCAAAATGCGGAAACGCGATTAAATACGACCCCTGGAGATCTCGTCGTTGCCTCCCTGGTCCGTCCCTGGGCGCGAAATTCCGCGCCTTGTGACGGCGGCGGGGCGCCGCGACGGTGCGGCGAGCCGCAACGTCACAATATATATATATATATATATATATATATTTATTTATTTAATTATAAATATAAAAATTAAAATTTGTATACAAGCAAATGTAACGTATATAGCGGGTATAGCGTATCGTCGATTTGTCAACTCGAGACTCGGCACTCGGCGAGACACGAGACGCGATACCCGAAATGCGTGGCATCGTGGTATAGCCGGCAAGCCGGCCCGTGCAAAGCGGCAACGTCACAGCTCAAGAGAGACAGCAGATCGTATATGTCTGCCCTTCTCTCCCCGCTCGAAGCTTGCCGAGGGCCTAGCGTACACGGACAGAGGAAAGGCTTGTGCGACCAGCATATCCCCTCCATCTGAATAGTTCGGACACGAACCATAGCATGGATACGAACCCATGTATCGTTACCCGAGTCCTCTCTGATCGTTACCGAGCGTAACGCCGTAGTTGACGTCCACTTTCTCAGAGGGCAGATTAGGACAGACGTCCCCCGAAGCCGGAAGGCCGCTCTCAGGTTTCTCTCTGTAAGTATAATGTATAAAATATTATATTTTGCTTTTCAGTTGTTTAATATATGTTATATAACATTATATTTTCTAATAATTTACCTCAATACATTTATATTATTCAATTCTGCAATCACATATATCTGCAATATAATTTATAATTTTATTTTTTCTCATTTTTGTATTTTTTTCTTATTTTTAATACATAATAAATATTTATCTTCATTATTTTCATTAATTTAGATTAATTTCATGTAAAAGTGGAGTGAGAGCGAAGAAAGAAAGAGCAATTGAGAAAGAAGTTCAGAGAAATATGTTGGACGCGTTCAGCAAAACCGCTCAGTAGCATAGCACGTGATTGGCTCTTATACTTTTAGACTCAACGAATCAGCGTAGCGTGTCGATAAGACGACACTCAACAGTTGTGTCTGGTGTACGTGGCCGTTCAGTTGGTATTAGTGGGCGCTTACTTATTTCGCGCATGCGCACTCCATTTTGGACAACACTAACATCAAAGGCGCCGACAGAGAGTTGCCCTACTGACTGTGGTAGAACTACTCAACTGTCACTGATGATGAACTCGGCGCTATAGCCCGGTGTGGGCCTTGGCCTTCCTTGATCACGTCAATCATCATCAGTGACAGTTGACGTAGTTCTACGTATTGCTTGCGGCACAGTTGTTGCTGTGCCCATACTGTGCAGTAGATGTAGTTCTACGTGTTTGCGGCACAGTTGTTACTGTGCCTGTTTGATTTTTTCAAACATAAATTTAGCATGAGCGAATGAGAGAGAGTGTGTGTGTGTGTGTGTGTGTGTGTGTGTTTATGCGTGTAAATAGAGGTATGCGTACATACATGCATGTGTGCAAAAGATTTAGCTTTGTTTTCTAGAACGATTTATGCTTAAATAGAGTATAAGTTATACATTGTTCTTGAATTTATCAGTTTAATTTAAGTCGCAAGGAATGGAGTAAGGTCGGTAGAAATTAAGCTGTTAATTTACAAAAATCCTTTGCTGCGACCAAACTGGCTAATATTTATTTAACAAGCACAACAATATTTATTTAACACTATTAATTTACAAAAGGACACCGATAACCTTCCTGTCATTTATGACAAAATAATAAACTTAATGTGAGCGCTTTCGGTTATCTCTGCCTTTGTTTCTCACTCAGTCGTCTGTCGTCACCTATAGTGAACGCACCACCCATGTTTGTTAATATGACTCGCATATCTTTTATCGCCTTTGACACACAAAACATGTAAGCGTTGCTATTTTATTCCTGAGTTTACTCTTCGTACGTCATTTTAGTTTGTTAATTTATTATTTTACTTTTTTTTTGTATTTTAGTTCGTAGACTCATTGCTGCCACATTGTGTATAATGAAGTGTTTTGCAAGCGTTAATTTATTGTACGCACTTGAGAAGGACCGGAATCTCGGTTGAAACGCGTTGTGCTTGTTAAATAAATATTAGCCAGTTTGGTCGCAGCAAAGGATTTTTGTAATTTCACTACTCACTGGCGAAGTAAAGTATTTGATATTTTAAGCTGTTAATGTTCGGTTGCACGTTTAATGAAGACTTTAACAAAACTACGATTACAATTATTAACTTTCTCAAATTACAGATTGCTGACTTTGCGAAACAGCTAAATGCAGAAATCTAGCGAACGACTGCCACGAGCGTCACTCCGTTGGTTCTTTTATCGGTTCTGACCTTCCAGAAGGTTCCCCGTACAGGGAGTGGTATTGCTTGCCGTTAATGAACCTTCTAGAAGGCCAGAGACGAATTGCGCGAATGAGCGTTTGCCAAATTACGGTCTTTGCACGGCGCGCGCTTGTAATTGGGCGTCGCGGTAGCGAGCGTCGGGGTAGGCTTAAGCTCGCGGTGCACTCACGTTGCGAGAACGTGTGGTCGCTGCGTCACGCGCTCGGGAGCGCGCGCTCGCTTCAAGCGATTTATCGGCCGCGCTATCTGCAGCTTTGTACATATATGTATTCTTATATATCATCATTAAAGGAAAGTTAGTATTGAATTTGGCTAAGATCGTTGAAGGCGGTAACCGATATTTAATAATTTTATAAGAAAATTTTATTAACCGATTTACTTTGGCAAGAATCGGAAAAGGGGTTACCGATTTCTGCAAGAAATTTATACTTAACACTAGGAGGATTCTGTAGTATATTAAATTTGGCGTCAATCATTAAAAAATTACTAATTTGCACATTTTATTTATTATATTAACAAATTTTTTATAGTTTTAAATGCAGAAATCGGTAACCTCTTTTCAGATCATCAGAAAATTCAATACCAACCTTCCTTTAATGATGGTATATAAGATTACATATATAACTTATTCTTTTTAAATAATAAATCCTCTTTATTATTCTTATCGCTAAGTTCTATATTTTGATTTTCTTCCTTTAAAATATTTTGTAATACGTCCTGTTCTGTTTCAAAATTCAATGCTGCGTTTACTAAAATTTCATATCATTTGAATCTTTTTTAAAAATTTAGCTTTGTTTTCTAAAAAAATAGGGTAAAATGGATACCAATTTATGCTTAAATAAAGTATAAGTTATACATGTATTCTTATATATCATTATTAAAGAAAGGTTGGTATTGAATTTGGCGAAGATCGTTGAAGAGGTAACCGATTTACTTTGGCGAGAATCGGGGAAGCGGTTACGAATTTCTTCAAAAAATTCTCTCTCTCTCTCTCTCTTTCTTTCCCCCTCCCTCTCCCTCTCCCTCCCTCTCCCTTTCTCTCCCTCTCTCCCTCTCTTCCTCTCTTCTTCTCCCTCTCTCCCTCTCTCCCTTTCTCCCTCTCTCCCTCTTTCCCTCTCTCCCTTTCTCCCTCTCTCCCTCCTCTCTCTCTCTTTCCCTCTCTCTCCCTCTCTCCCTCTCTCCCTCTCTCTCCCTCTCTCTCCTTCTCTCCCTCTCTCTCTCTCTCTCTCTGAGTGTGAGTATTGGTGGTGGTTGGATTTTCTCGCTCCTGTTTCAAGCCAACATTTCTGCTGCCGTTAATTGCCTTCGCGCGTGTGATCCTCATTTTTTATGAGATTGCCTCCCAGTTCCTAGCATTTTTGGGTCAAATCTCTTTGGTCATCCTAACCTCACTTCTGGTATCGTCGTGGAATCTTGGTCTTGCCCGAGCCGGGGCGTCCGCCCGTTGCGCATGCGCCTGCTTCCTGGTCTGCTCTTTCTGCACCTCACTGCTTTTGGGTTGCCTGTCTGCTCTCTATTCGGTGCGTCTGTGCGGTGTGTGCCTGCCCTGGCTGGCGTAGACTGCCTTGCCCGCGCCTGATTGGTTGCTTCGTGATACCGACTGTGAACTCGCAGTATAAGCGTGCCGTGTGTCTCCGCCGCGATCCTTGTTGGCGTGAACTGCCTTGCCCTCGCCTGATTGGTCGCTTCTTATTGCCAACTGTGAGGTATCATCATGTCGTGTGCCATGCAGCGCGACCGAACATGCAACAGATGCTCAAAGTCAATTGCTGGGCAGTTCGTCTTTTGCAGTGAATGCACCAGGGAATTTCACCCTGGTTGCGTCAAGGCGTATCTTAACACGAAATCAGCCAGTGCGTGCTGCTTGGCTCGATTACCGACTATGCCGCCGCCGCCCATCGACTCTCATGCGCCTCGTGTCGGCGATTGCAAGAATGGTATCTCGTCGCCGCTTGCGGATGGAGTTCCTCCCCCTGGCGCCCAATCTCTCACCACCGATGCGATGCTCCGATCTATTTTAGCCAGGATGGATGAGTTGGACAAGAGGTTTGCTGACAGGCTTGACGCCGCGTTCGAGAAGTCGGATAAGAAAATCTCCGCATTTATAACTCGTCAGGAGGCGGTAAATGCTGATTTTGCGGATAAGCTTAACCAGCTTCCTGACGTCATCAAACTCGTCGCGGGTCACGGTGATAGCATGGTGGAAGAAAACAAGGTGAGTCAAGGCGCAGCGTGATGCCACCGACCAATAGAAAGCTGCCACCAGGTCAGCCATTACTGCCGGGAAACCAGCCGATATTCAAAATAATAGAATGAATAAAATACATTTTCTTGCATAAACAAGTGGAAAGAAATAAAGAAATAATGAACAATTAAAAAGGAATAACTAATTTTTTCCAAAAGCAACTGCATCAAAACAAAAATAAAGAAAAAGAAAGGATTCTTATAATAAAGTTGAGCTTTCCTTAAGGTCTGAACAGAAAAAAAGTTGACATGAAATTAAAATTATTTTTTATTACAAATTTTCGTCAGTTTCTTCTCTTTTCTTTTCCTATTTTCGTCACAAATAAGTTTGTTTAATACTCTTAATCTAATGTAGGTTCTGGTCCTAACCAAACAAAGCAAAACCTCGTGTGGAATATTTTTCACTCGTTTTTCCACGAGCTCGGTGACTTTCTTGAAAATGTATTTTTCTGGACTCAAACTTTTCTGATGGAATTTTTTGAATTCTTGCTCCATTATTTTTGCTGCGTCCAAGAATACCTCAGAGGGATGACAACATAAGAAGCAGTTTCTCAATTTTCAATATAACCTTTCGTACCAAAGGATTTAATACTAGCAGCAACGGAATTCGAAAACACTTGTACGGCCATAGAAACTCTTTGTCGTTCGGTACCTCTTACAGTTAAATGTTTTTTTGTCAACTTGTAGGCCATAGTCACATCATCACCTTCCCCTCTGTACTGCAAAATCTGCTCTAAGACTTTTTTCGTAAGATGAATTCCTTTGTAAAAAAAACCACTATCGAGAAAGTGATTTCGTGCTAATTTTATCAAGTGAGGTACATCAGCAAATACGTGAATGAGGAGTTTATTGTCACTCGGATGTTCAAAATAGCACTGTTGATTTCCTTCAGTCCCGATTTTCAAAGAATTTTTTACAGTTGAATTACTTGATCCCAAATCGGATGTCGTTGCCACGACTGTGAATCCACTTTCGTACAATTTCATAATAATATTGTCCAACAGTTTTTTGTCCATTGCTCGGTCATGATCATAAAACACTGGCTGTTTCCATTTACTGAACAGTCCTCTAGCCATAACTACCTGAGTTGTTTTATGCGGTCCAACGATTTGTTCATCTCGTCGATTGATTGCAATGTCATTTGATATGTACACTTCGTCATAGGACAAAACTGTAAGCCTCTCGAAAACAGTCATACTCTCTCCTTTCAGTTTCATGATGCGCAGAACATCGTTCAAGATTCCTGGTGTTACATCGAACTTCTGAGCCCAATTTCTTAAAGTTGATACCGAAGGTAGAGGGACTTTCATCGTTTTTCGTATGAATCTATAAGCTCTGGGACTGACACTATGTAAAGACATGGCTGTTGTAATATCATCAGCACACCATTTAACTTGTTTTTGATTTTCATTGGTGAGCATTTTAATTTGTCCAGGTGTAAAAATTCTATTCAATATTTCCTTATATTTTTTTTCCTGCCTCTGACATTTGCTTATAGTCTTCTCTTTCACGCCAAGAGTTTTATCTTTCTTTTCGAGTAGTTTTTCTTTTTTCTCAAGTATTTTTTCTTTCACATTGATAATTTTATCTTTCTTATTAATAATTTCATCTTTCTCATTTATAATTTTGTCTCTCTCATGAATTACTTCGTCTTTCTCATTGATCGATCGAACTTTTTGATAAAGTGATTCTTTTAGATTTTTATTTTCTTCCTTCAACCTTTCTAATTTTTCTAATAATTCCAATTGATTGCTGTCTTCGATGAAGTCTTCTGATTGAGAGCTACCGGCTGGAATTGAATCTTGAATTTCCAAGCTTGTTAATTGAGAAGTGATGTTAGTTTCTCCCAGTGACACAATGGAATTTTCGTTGCAGTCAATTTCAATTATGCCCTGCGACGTGAGCTTGGTACAAGCTGTGGAAAATTCGGGAGCCAAAAATTTGAATGGTACAGCATCATCTTTCAGACGCGACTCACATCTCATTAGCTCAGGATACTGTTGTTGCACCCATGTTTTTTCTCGGTACGCACCTTCCGGAAAATGAACTGAACATACTCTCGCTGCGGAATGAAATATTTTTTTAAATGATAATGATGATAATCATAATGAACAGACGATTAAGTTCCGATTTTATCGAGTATTTTCACTCACCAGTTGCTAGATTAATTTTTGGGTTCCCACAGAATTTCACCCATTCTTTCCAAAGTTGATTTTTGGGAAAACGAAAATAACTTATTTTTCCACAGCTGGAATTTTTCGTTTTTTTCGAATCATTCTTACACCCTTTAATAGCGCAGTAAACCATGATTGGTGGAAAATAAATCTGGAAATCTGGAAAATGATATTTTATTGACAGGTTAGGTTTCCTAATCTCTTCGCACTGATGTTCGTTCAGTACTGTATTCGAGAGGTTCTTTACCGTGCCAAACTTCCATATCAAAATAACAAATTAAAAATGAAATTACCTGTCGAAAAAGTCACCGAAGAAACTATCTGAATAAATAAATACACCTTTTTAGAAGTTTTGACAATTCTCAGATCACAGCTGTCAATAGCTTGTATACAACACGTATACACGATCAAGCATGTGTTTGTGAAACAAGATGGCGGATTTGGTGAGTTGCGCAAAGCGAACGAAAATTGATCGCCTGACTTGACTCACCTTGTTTTCTTCCACCATGGGTGATAGGATCGCTGCGTTGGAAGCTCGGAGCTCTGTGCTCCTTGGCTCTCAAGGTGTTGACGCCGCCCTGACTGCTGCGTCGCGTGTCCCCCGAATATCCGACATTATCGTCTCGGGCATTCCTCACTCTCTGGCCTTAACGGCTGATGAAGTAGTAACTGGTGTTTTTCACGCGCTCGGGGTGCCTCGCTTTGCCTCGCTTGATCTCGGATGTTTTGGAGACGCGTGACGTGGCTGGGCGTGGAGTGTCTGTGTCGCTGGGTGATGCGTCGGGATCGTGTCTGGCCCTTGAGCAGAACCGTCCTGCTAATCGGACGCGATCCTTAATTGTAGCGCTTAAGTCGCGCGAGATCCGCGACCACATCATCCGGGCCGCCCGTGGCAAGCGCCGGCTTGCGGTGGGCGATATGTTCTCGGGGGGCTTTCCCAGTAACATTTACATAAATGAACTGCTTCCAACACAAAACGTACAACTTGTTGCGTCGGGCGCAAGCCAGGGCTAAGCAATTCTCTTATAAACATGTCTGGACCAGAGATGGTCGCATCTTTGTCCGTAAGGCTCAAGGTCAACCCCCTATTTCTATTGATTCTGAGGCCGATCTTGCGGAGCTTCAGTGATCTGTTGCGGCAGATGTGGATCCTCTTGCTTCGCGTGGTCGCCTCAGCATTGCTTGCTTTAACGCCTGCTCCCCTTCCTGCTCACTTGGAGTCAATCCAGGCCTTCATTGCACTGAACTTTTTTCATATTATCTCGATTACTGAAACCTGGCTTCACTCTCACATCTCTGATGATCTAGTTCGCATTCCTGGATACTATTTGTTGCGTGCTGATAGGGATGGCAGGGAGGGAGGGGGTGTCGCTTGCTACATCCACGACTCGCTGCGAGCGCGTGTTCTCGCGTCGTCTCCTCTCGTCTTCTTGAATGAGCCTGAATTTCTTGTTCTGGACATTCGGGGCGATGATTGTGAGCCTCTCTTGTTCACGTCAATGTACCGTAGACCTAAGGGAAAAAACTTCTGTAAATATGTTGATGCTCTCACTACATTCATGCATAACTATAAAAATATCATCATTTCAGGTGATCTTAACTGTAATCTTCTCGCTTCATCTTACGATTCTGATCACCTTAGAGACATGGTCTCACAGTTGTCGCTCAGCATTGTCGATTCGCAATCGACTTTTCACACTCGCTCTTCTGACTCGTGGTTGGACGTTTTTATAGTCGATAGCCTTGATAAAGTCCTATCGTTTCGTAAATCGGATGCGCCTTTCATTAACGGTCACGACCTGATTGAGCTGAAGTACACGTTTGTGGTTCCATCTGCTTCGAATCGTACTTTAGTTCGACGCAGCTACAGGGATTTCGATGGGTCAGGATTCGTCGAGACTCTCACCTCTACGTTGTCCTTATCTTTCGCCGAGGACTTCAGCCATAAGAGTCTTAATGGGCCTGACTTGGATGACATCTTGAACACCTTGACTGACGACTTCACGTCCTGTCTTAATCAGTATGCGCCCATCCGCACTTTTCGTGTTACTCGCCCAGCTGCGCCTTGGCTTACTGACCAACTTGCTCGCAGAATTCAACATCGCAACCGTCTCTATAATACTGCCCGAAGATCACGAGACATTCTCGATTTTCATATCTATAGGCAATATAGAAATGATCTCACAGACGACTTGAGAAGGGCCAGGGAGCGCTATCACATGGAGAGATTGACTGCCATTTCTGATCCATCCAGGTTATGGCGTGAGCTTGCCAGTCTTGGGCTCATTGAGTCTCCTCTATCTTCTCCGCTCAACTTTTTTTCTCGTGATATTTTAAATGCCCATTATGCCTCCATCTCCAACTGCTTTCCTTCTTGTACATTTTCTCAATTTTCCGACATCATCTCATCCATAGTACCTGACGCACCACTTTTCAGTTTTTCTCAGATCACCTTTGAGGACCTTAGCTCCTTTGTCTCCGCTTCTTCTGTCTCCCTTGCCTCGGGTTATGACCAATTACCTCTATACGCCATAGCCTTAGCCCTGCCCCGGATTGGTAATCTCCTTACCACATTTTTTAATTGTTGTCTGAATTTCAGTCACTTCCCGTTCTTGTGGAAGCGAGCCATACTTCACCGCGCTCTCCAAAGTTAAATCTCCCGCTTCTTCTTCGGACACGAGGCCTATTGCTAATCTGTGTGAACTCTCTAAGTTGTTCGAAAAAATTCTACACCGCCAGATTTCAGACTTTATAGCTACTCATAATATTCTCGATGATCGGCAATCCGGTTACCGGAAAGGCTATTCCACCCAGTCCGCTTTGCTGCGGTTGCTCCATGACATTAAGTATGGCGTCGACGTGGGTGAGGTGTTGATTCTTGTCCTCTTCGACTTCAGCAAAGCCTTTGACACGGTCAGTCATTTTCTACTGTTGACCAAACTCAGACAACTAGCAACTAGGGTTTTCTGATTCGGCCCTCAAGTTAATTTTTTCGTATCTAACTGGTCGATGTCAGGCTGTCGTTGATTTGGAGGGCGTGTTCTCTGACTGGCTGTCTGTCACTTCAGGTGTTCCACAAGGATCCGTCCTAGGTCCTCTCCTTTTCTCTTTATTTATTAACGACATTGGTGCCTTCCTGAGATATACTGAGCGCATTATATTTGCCGATGATACACAGATCTATCGCAGAAGTCCCCTTAGTCAACTGAGCGTTGCTTTACACCTCGTCGCACATGACGTGGGTGTCATCTCACAATTTGCTGCAACCAACGGATTGACTCTCAATCTAAAGAAATCAAAAGTCTTGATTTTTGGCAGCAGGAGTCACGTTAGACACTTAAATTTAAATGACCTACCTCTCGTTTCAGTTGGCGGTACCTCCATCCCATTTGTTACGGAGACTCGAAACCTCGGGGTCATCATGCGCTCCGACCTTTCTTGGGAGGGTCACGTTTCACACATTTCAAGAAGGGTACACTTTACACTGCACAAACTGAAATTTCATAAGAATTCATTATCAATTAATCTACGTGTTAAACTTGTGACCACCTTGATTTTGCCTTTGTTGGACTACTGCTCTCTTGTATACAACGACGTGACCGAGGAGCTAAATACCAGGCTTCAGAGGCTCTTAAATTGTGCTATTCGTTTTATTTTCAATTTAAGGCGTGACGAACGCATCACACCTTACCGGCATCGATTGGGGTGGTTATCGGTCAAATACCGCCGTCTTTACTTTCTTGGTATCGAAATGTTTAAGGTGTCCCATGACTTATCTCCTAGTTATCTCTCTGAAATCTTCGTTGATCACGACCCCTCAGTCAGGCGATCGTCACGACTGGCGCTACCGCACTCTTTTCATGTTCCAAATCACAGAACTGAAACTTATCGCAGGTCCTTTCATCTCGCGGGCATCTACTTTTGGAACTCGCTTCCTTATGATGTTGTTTCAGCAACGTCTGTCGCCGTTTTCAAGTGTAAGCTATACGACTATCTTTTCTCGCTTGAGCGTAACTCTATCTAGAGCCTTATATTGAGAGTGTCAACCTATCGCTTATACGTCGATTAGTTTAAGTTACTTTTAGTGTTCATTAATTGTTCTTGCGTTTATTGCGAGTTGAATCTGAGACTTTTTTCATTGCTCTGTGCATCTTTTGCGTACTATTGGAGGTGTGCTTCAACCCTTTTCTTCACTCTACCGATTCCTCAGCTTAGGTTGCAGTTCCACTGCTGGTTGCTGCTTAATGCACATATGTGCGCTTTTATATTATACTATTTTTACTGTTCCTCTTATGTAGATGTATTACTTCTGTTCTTATTTACAACTTTTTTTTTTTTTTTCCGATTGTTCTACCTTTGTAATGCATTACTTGCCTAAAGTCATTGACTATGGCATAATAAAAAATCAATCATCTCTCCTTCAATCAATCCTCTCTCTCTCTCTCTCTCTCTCTCTCTCTCTCTCTCTCTCTCTCTCTCTCTCTCTCTCTCTCTCTCTCTCTCTCTCGACGCCTATTGCATCTCATCGCGTGCTGTCTGGGTCACTGCTGATTGGCTACAGTATGTCACGCCGTGCTTGCGGATCTATACAACTTCGAAATAGCTGTGGCTTTCGCACGTATTACCATTTGCTACTGTCTGTATTGCCCAACTGCATTTCTCTGGTTCTGATCTTCGACTTGCTTAGCGTATTACTTATGCAGTGCTACAAGTGTAAGAAGTCAATTGCGACTACTTCAGTTGCATGCGAGTGCAACAAATTGTTTCATCCCGGTTGTGTCAAGTCGTATTCCCTGTCCAGATACGCGGATTACTGCTGTAGGGCCTTAGCAGCGTTACAAGTCTTACCTTTTACGCTACACACTGACAGGTGTGCACAATCATCTAATTTTGATGATATGGCTCCCTCGGGCACGCAACCACAGTCTTTTGAAGCGCTGTTAATGACTATATTGTCAAGGATGGAGGAATCAGACAAAAAATTGACTACATTTATGGAGGATCAAAGATCTAAGAGTGAGGAATCGAATAATAAATTGGCGGCTTTTATGGAAGACCAGCGTAAAATAAACAGGGATATTAATAACACACTGAGCAAGCTAAACCTTGCGGAAACAGTCACCCAAAATTCTCAGCGTATCACCAAGCTGGAGCAAGAGTGCTCGACTCAGGCGCGTGATATTCAGGCTCTAAAAAACTGCTCAGGCGCGTGATATCTAGGCTCTAAAAACTGCTTGGCCCATTAAGCGTTCTGGAGATGAGAATAATTAATTGTTTCTGGACTGCCTGTGGCGCTATCAATTGCTCCTACTGAGCTTGTCAGCAACGTATTTAGTGTCTTAGACGTACAGTATCTCTCCTGCCATATTCTCAACGTTAGATCCATTGTACGGAAATCTCAGCCTGAAGCGGCTCCTGGCCGTTCCTTGAAGACTGGTGACACTAGTTCGCTTGTGGTCACCGTGGCATCTGGTGCTGTCCGTGATGCGATAATTTCCAAAAAGCGTGCTAGACGCGTACTTAAGCAGAGTGAGGTGTGCGGAAATGGCTCTGATCGCAACATCTATGTTAATGAGTTGTTAGCCAAGAGCACTTATGACATATTAAAACGGGCTAAGAGTATCGCTAAGGAGAGATCGTATAAGTATGTCTGGGTAAGGAACGGCCAGATATGCGTTAAATATTCCGATGGTGAACCTGTTATCCATATTGATTCTGATACTGATCTTGCTAAGCTTGTCTATCGTTCGGCATAATACATGTAAATTTTTTTATCCGTATTGCTCAAATTAACGCTAATACCCTTTATGTACATATCATTTTCATTATACTTATTAAGTTGCGTTAGTTCTTAATTTTATAGTGTATTATATTGAAATCGGCTATATTTTGTTGCGTCATACTCAACATCCTATCAATCGCTTGTATGCTGGATCATTGGTTGCTCGCGTTATGAGAGAGATCATGCACAGGCTTTGTAATTACAGTACTGTACTTCGATCAAACTCACAACTTCTGGCTTTAATATTTTGCTCTTACTTACATCATGTGTATCTTCGTATTATGCTTTGTAATTACAGTACTGTACTTCTATCTAACTCACATCAACTTCTGTCTTTAACATCTTGTAACTGCTATATTGTTGTAACTGCTTTAGTATTGTAATCACTATATTATTGTAACCGCTGTATTACTTTTTTGCCCTTTAGCCTTTGCTTGGGCATAATAAATTATATCTATCTATCTATCTATCTCTTGTTTTATCATAAATGGGACTTCTTAAGCTTTAAATTGAGATGTCAATGATTACTCTATGATTATTAGTTTCGAAGATATAAACATTCAAAGTGTGACATGTTTTTGTTGCATCGTCGCGTTCCATTGTTTCATCCGTGGGTACCCCCCCCCCTACCGCGGAGAAAGACGTAGTTCTACGTCAAAAACAGGCTTCCTCATAGAGAAAGCTTTATGAGCGAAGTAAAATGTTGATTAAACAATGTGCAATATTATAATTTGCATACTTGTAAATTGTGAGAAAGTAATGTTCAAATTTATAATTTGCATACTTAAAAATTATGAGGAAGCAATGTGCAAGTTTCTACTTGCCCACTTAAAAACTATGAGGAAGCAATATACAGGTGTCTACTTGCACACTTAAAAACTATGAGGAAGCAATGTGCAGGTTTCTACTTGTACACTTTGTTATATAAAACTGGGCATAGTCCTTTATAGATTTCTTTTATAAATAAAAATTAAAAACATTTTTATATCTAATCTATTCATTTATAAATGATAATGTTAATCTACAACATCACATCTTTCAGAAATAAGATAAAAATTTGTTATACGCGTTGCTATCGCTTTTATGTATTAGAGCTTGCGGCTCTTTTTGTGCAGTGCTGTACGACATTTCTAACATTACATTACAAATTATAAATAATATCATATAGTAAGAGAGAGTAATAATAATTTTTATTCTTGCTTCCTAGAATTACTAAACCTTCCGTTTCTTTCAGTCTTTATAAATTATTTTCTTTTTAATATATTAATCTATTCTTTTAAAACTATTTTCTTATGCTTTTATATGTCTCTTACTTTTTTATATCGCGTTTACATACTAATTTTTAAACGTACTTAATAATATTAAATAATTTTTAAATGTTTATATAATAATTATATATTTTGTATCATTTATTATAAATATTTCAATAATTTATTTCACAAAAAATATTTCAAACATGATGATTTTTTGCATCAAAATCATTTTGCTACAGTTATATCACTGCAATCTTCGCGATATTATATTCTGTTGAAGTTTTTTCGAAACTTATTTTATTAAATTTTTCAATTATTTTAGTCTGTCATTCATACATTCATTTTTAAACCATGAATATTTAAATAAGCTAGCATTTGACTCTCTCCTTCCCTCCTCTCTCTCTCTTTCTCTCTCCCCTCCCTCTCTCTCACTCATCCCTCCACTCTTCCTCTATTTTCCTCTCCACCGTCTCTAGTCTGTCTTGTCAGCATCATCAGAAATTATTACAGGTGTATTTGTATCAATTAATTTACATTGCATATAATAATATTGTATGCAGGCATTATAAAAGCTTCTTGAGGGACAAATTCGTTAGGAATGTATCCATACATTGAGTGATACTGAAAGACAAAAAATATTACTTCTTGTATAATTAAAACCTCAGGATTGATTACACCGATTTTATTTGGACTGTTTGCAGTCGACAGTTTATTACATCAACATTATATCGGAAAAATGCCCTTAAATTGTCAGCCCGCTGGTTTAGTTTCTGGGACATATTTTACTCAACAGCTTGTTCGTGACGTAAAAATTTCAGATAAACTTGGTAGCGCCTTGACATTTATGCAACGACATAAACGACATATAACCGTGTTTTTCGAGATAGGTTAACTGATGAACTGACTGACAGCACGCTAAACGCACTATCTGCACTCACGCAGTACACACACGTATACATATGTGCATATCGAAACTATAGAGATATAAGAATATCTCTATGATCAAAACTGGCGATACTAGCACCGCCCTGGTGTCGAAAAAGTGAAAAGGACGCGACTCCAGCCAATAAAATGATGGCATAGCATGAGAGACGTCGGCGTTAGGAGGAGGAGGAGGAGGAGGAGGAGTATCTTAATATTAAAATTTTCACATTTCGACTTTGCGTCGCAATATCCCCGCTCGTAGGGCACGTAGCGGAATATTATAAGAGAACCCCCCCCTCAATTGGACCTCAAGCTATCGATCAAGCCTACTTAGAACTTGATCCGTTCACTCGTTATCGAGATCTCAACATCTCGAGTACTCGCAACCCGTCGCGTCGCGTAAAAGAGTCACGGTCGGTCTCGCTCCGCGTATACTTGGCGCGAGACACTACCCCCATACAGCATGAAATATTCCATGAATGCTTTATAAATATTCTTTAGAATATTCATGAATTTTCTATGAATGATCTATAAATGTGCAAAGAACGTGTAATGTCCCGCTTTGAATGTCCTTAGAAATTTCTGTAAATATTCTCGAATAATCTACAAATGTTTATAAATTTTCCGCATAATCCATAATTTTTTTATATATGCAAAATATATTTATAGAACATTTATAGATTATTTGAGGAACATTAAAAATGGGATATTGCATATTCTGTATTCATTTAATATTCACCCGACATAAAAAAATTATTTATTTCGAAATTTTATTACTATTTTTTAACTAAATTGTTTCTTAAGATGCAGTCTATGATTATAAATATTTTCTCGTATTTGAAAAACACACTTACTTACCTTGGTGGAATTCGAACTCGGGACCTCTGGGTCATGAGCCAACTGCCTTACGTGGTAGACTACTTCTTAATTTGATGTAAGCGTTATATATAGTCTACATATGTCATAACCAGCGCAAATATATAATTTTTCAAAAATCATCTTAAGAAACAAATTCAGTTTAAAAAGAATAATAAAATTTGAATTAGATATATGATATAATATTTCTCAATGTCGGGTGAATGTCAGAAACCAGTGCCGGCTCATTATGAAATTTTTTATAAAATATATATTTTTAATTATTTAAAAAAAATTGTAAATCTAATAATAATGATAAAGAATAAGGATTGGCTATTAAGCTTTGGCCCAATATTGAACGGCACTTGCTTGCCAAGCCTCGAGTACCCAAATTCGGGTAATAGTTGGGCCAGGCTTGGGCATTAAACGTCGGCAAGCCGACACTCGTGCCAGTCTTGGCCCGTTTCTCGAGTATCGGCGTTTCCTACCTGGGGACTCTCTCGCGGTCTCGTTACGCTTCACCTTCGTTAGCTCGCAAGGGTATCGGATTTCTAAAAGGTTTTTATTAATGCTTTCCAGAATATTATATAATGTTTTAAAATATTCTTTAAATATTCTAGAATAATTAGAATGTTTTCAATATTTTTCTTAAAATGTTTATAGATTATTTTAAAAATATTCTACTAATATGTAAAAAATATTCTATTAATATTCTGAATATTTCATGTTCATTGCAATGTTCACAGATTATTATTGAAATATTCATAACAATTCTAGAAAAGTTTTTCAGAATATTCATAGCACATGCTATAAATGTTATGACGACAACGACGATGTCCGCCCGGTCTCGCCAGCCGGGCCGGAGCGCGCCGTCGCTTTTCTTTATTAATGATCTCTAAAGTTCTATATAAATACCTTCCTAAATCGCGATAATTCTCTCCGAAACCCAGATGGAGGCTCGACTGAATAACTTCTAAAAATGTTGGGCGCCAGGTGCGATTCCTCACACCACGATATACGAGATCGCAATTTTCTCAGGCGTGAGTTTCTTTGATTAATCGCGGTTGGAAGAGGAGAGGGAGCGTAGCGCAATTAACACACTCGAATAACAGTAACAAAGAATAATATATTTAAATAAGGCGGATAACATGTGGAAGGAGACAGTCGTTTTCCACGGCGAGCAAGTAGAATCCGAGTTAGCGTCCCGTGTCACCCCACGAGCGCAATACTCATTCCGTCGCCGGATTGCTCAGCAATTCCTATCCGTTTCGCACATTAATGATTCTCAACACAAATTGCGACGAATTCTGCCCTGCCGATCGAACGCGGAATAACCAAGGGCCTCTTACTTACGGCGCAGTGCACGAAGTTACTCTCTTACAACTAACGCAATTTACTTACTATTAACCCCTTCGTTGGCATTGACGCAAAAGTGCGTCAAATTTTCCGTGCCCTGTGTGGCATTGACACAAAAATGCGTCAACCTTTTTTTTCCTACAACTTGCTTCGATTTGGCATCCAAGTCTTACACGGGGGTTTTTGGGGTCGCTGATTACGAATCTGAATCCAAAATTTGCAAATTCAAAATGGCGGATCCAAAATGGCGGATAAAAATGCAAAAAATTACTTGATTGGGATGAAATTTGCCATTTTGAATTTTCGAATTTTAAGTTTAGATTCGTAATCAGAGGCCCTCAAAAACCCCAGGGTACAAATTTTTAGGATAAAAAATTTTCCTGCCATTTTGGGCACTTTTTGTCGAATTCTCTCTGCCAACGAAGGGTTAACCGCGACAAGACCGTGAGTCCTTATTCACAACGAGGCGCACGAACGGCCTCACAAGTTAACACGGCACGACCGCGAGCCGTTAATCCCGGTGAAACGCACGAACATACACTTACAATTAACGCGAACTTAACCAGAGACGATAATCTTCACTCACAATTACGCGAACTGAACCAGAAACGGTAATCCTGAGGCTCTCGCACGCGCGAGACCGACCTCCCGAATTGACCGCGAATCGCCCGATCACGCGAGTCCCGAATGACCAGCGAATCTCTCGATTACGCGAGTCCCGAAAAGACGCAAAACTCGGAGGCGACCGGCGCGCCGCGGCGCCACGGCGCGATCACGTGGTGCTCACGAAGAGCTCATCTCGCCGCACCCCATCATCAACGCGGACCGTTTCCCCACGCGATTCGCTACAATACGGCACGATTCGACGAATTACGATTACGAAGTTACACGCAACGAAATCACACGCAACGAAATTACACGCAACGAAAGTACACGCACGCGCTGACTGTCGGCGGCCGTACGTTCGGATCCCCGAGACGGGCAATGGCGATTAATTCTCCCGGTCAGATCCTCCCGCGGTATTCTTCGATCGCAACTGCATTCCACGCGCGTCTCTACAGCGAATCACAAGTTTCTCGCGGCACAACGCGACTCCCGGAGGATCTCGTTATCGCGGCTACCTTATTTGACGAGGGCTGAGCAGTGCGGCCTTACAATCTTTCGTCCTACTCGGCAACTTGTCGTCGTTGGTCGGAGGGCTGGATGGTACCTCTACGGCGGCTCGCACGACAGTGGCGTTCCTTCGGCCCGGCGGGACGCGGGAGTCGCGGGACCACGCTGAGCCCCCCCGCGCGCGCGCGCGCGTGCCGGTGTCCCTAGCCCTATCAGGTGCTGCGCCCTGGCACGCTACCGATCCTCCTAGGTGATCGTCGCGCTTTACTAGGGCGCCCCTTGTCACTGCTCCCATCCGCCGGCGGTAGATTTAAAACCCGCTACGTGAGACCGGCTGTCCAGGCCGCGACTCATCGCCCGGTTTCTCGACGGCCAGGCTGGCCGGGCCATGACTCGTCGACCGGTGGCGGTATACCGGTGGTGGCCCCGTTCCTTGACGGAAACCTTCATCGGGGCGTCCCCCTTTTCGGGTCCTCCGTATTCGGGCTGCAGTGCTCTCGTGTGGCTGATGATGTGCCTTGAAAGGCCAGCTGATGTTCCGGCTGTGGGCTCCAGCGTGACCCGCCCATCAATCGTCCGCCCTCGGAAGCTTCCGGCTGTCCACCTGTAAGTCCCTCGGTGCGGCATACGCCGTTACAAAACTCCATGACCCTGGCCATCTGCTCCGCGCTCCCTCGATACCTGTAATTCTCGCAAAAAGATCTTAATCCTAACCTAAAACGTTCACTCTCCGCCTGCCCCGGGCGGAGGCACCACCCCTGATGCCTCCCTCGGCCGAGCTCCCATCTGGGGTGAGGGACGTGACATTTGTCACGTCACAATGTTTAACAATATTAACAAAATGTTCCGTAAATATTCCAAATATTCTATATTTGTCAAAATATTTATAGAACATTCTATGCATTTTTTAAATGTACTATATTTATTAGACATTTGTAGAATATTCAATGCATATTCCGAATGGACAAAATTTCATGGAATATTTATAGAACTTCTACAGAATATTCTGAATGACCCATGGAATATTAAAATATTTATAGATTGTTTATAGCACATTTCTTGCATATTCCATGCTGTATGGGCCGTGTCTCTTGATTTATAAAATAATTACTATATAATTATAATTACTGCTAATAAAAAGATGTGGTTTCTCAAAGGTATTATTAGCGAAGAAAACTGGTATAATTATGCCTACTATACACTTCAAGCGTCTGCGAAAAGAGTTATTAACTGCTATTATCGAAGGCAGACTAAACCCAGATAGCACAGCTTATCTTATGAATTCAAAAAGATCTGAATCTGATCTTTATGAATTCATAAAGATCAACTGTGCTATCTGGGAAGATTGTCACTGAACCAACAAAATGGGAGGGTAGTTATGTAGGTGTCATTCTTTGGATTTGGAGGGGCTAATAGCCACATATTATTAAAATCAAATCCTAAACAAAAAATCAACAGTGGAGCTCCGAATGATGACTTACCTAGGCTTGTAGCTGTATCTGGTCGTACGGAGGAAGCAGTTAAAAATCATTTTGATTACGTAAGCAAATATTGTAACAACTTATTTTATTTATTTCAGCAATGACTTCTTATGACATTTACTCTTTTTATTACCATATAGGTAAATATAATAAAATAAATTTAAATATGTATTTTCGAGGGGTCTAAAAAAATAAGATCGCATATATACACTAAAAAAATTTTTTTAATAAAAAAAAATATTCATTAGGTGGCTTCTATAAACAGCTTATTTACTTAATATAATACACATATTTATTTAGAATTAGATATTTTTATTCAAATAAATAAAAAATATTTGATTCTAAATAAATATGTATTAATCTAAGTAAATACTGTTAGAAGTCATATAATAAATAATTTTTGGATTTTTTCTCAGTGTAATAGTATACATTTTTTTATGATTTCAAATCTGCACAAAAAAAGTCAATGTCTTTTATTCAATATATTAAATAATAATAATGAAATATGGCAAAACATTTTTTGCAAAATTAAATAGTTTTGTCTTTTTTAAATGTAAAATTATTCCAAAAAAGATAAGATATATGTTATTGTTACTGAATGCAGGTGCGGAGTCGATCAATAGATGCAGAATTTAGGGAGGGTCCCGTTTGCCTACAAAAAACGATTGCCTACAGGTTCGATTGCACACACCCATTGCACACAATCCCATAGCACACATTTCAATTTGCCCACAGAGCAATTGCTTACAGGCATTATTGCGCACATATCTCTTTGTCTACACGATCATATTGCACACAGCGCATTGCACACACGACCGTATTGCACACAGCGCATTGCACACACGACCGTATTGCACACAGCGCATTGCACACATGGCTGTTATAGCACACACGACCGTATTATCACAGTGCATTGCAAAAACGGCTGTATTACACACAGCGTATTGCACGCAGCGCATTGCACACATGACTGTATTGCACACAGCGCATTGCACACACGACCGTATTGCACACAGCGCATTGCACACACGACCGTATTGCACACAGCGCATTGCACACACGACTGTATTGCTCACAGAGCATTGCACACACGACCGTATTTGCACACAGCGCATTGCGCACACGACCGTATTGCACACACGACCGTATTGCACACACGGCCATATTGCACACACGGCCGTATTGCACACACGGTCGTATGTACACACGGCCGTATTGCACACACGGCCGTGTTGCACACCCGGCCGTATTGCACACACGACCGTATTGCACAAACGGCCGTATTGCACACACAGTCGTACACGGAGAAAATTGTTACGGTTGTTACAACAATGTTCTCTATGATTAAAAGAGAAATGGATGTAAATTCAAAGTTAAATTGATATTACATTCAATGTTGCTGTTAAGATATGCCCATTTATACAGTTGTCATAACCGTAGTTCTTACGATACGTAACATTCAGTTATAATACCCTCGTATATGGTTGCCTCAACCAAAGAATTATTGCTATCCCTCTTATGTGGTCTGCAGCACAATTATTATGGTTGAGAGATCCATAAGATATAGCTGCACGGTACAGCACTGAATCACTGCATGATTGAGAGTTTAGTTCCATTGCGCGCGCAAAAGAATTTCTGCATAGAATAAAGTGGATTTGATAAGGATGTTTTAACTTTAAGGCCTATCTACATAAGACGCAGAACGCGAGTCGCAAGCACATACACAGTCTACATGTCAATCTAACCTCTTTGTGTATAGAGTTAGATTGACATGTAGACTGTGCGTGTGTCTTGCGACTCGCGTTCTGCGTCTTATGTAGATAGGCCTTTATAAATATACTTTTTTCATAAATATATTTACGAACACAAAATTTCGTAATGAGCCGACACTGGTTTCTGACATTCACCCGACAGTATAAGAAATATTATATCATATATCCAATTCAAAATTTTATTACTCTTTTTAAACTGAATTTGTTTCTTAAGATGATTTTTGAAAATTATATATTTGCGCTGGTTGACATATGTAGACTAAATATAACACTAACATTAATTAAGAAGTGGTCTACCACGTAAGGCAGTTGGCTCACGATCCAGAGGTCCCGAGTTCGAATCCCACCAAGGTAAGTGTGTTTTTATATGTGTTTTTAAATACGAGAAAATATTTATAATCATAGACTGCATCTTAAGAAACAAATTTAGTTAAAAAATAGTAATAAAATTTCGAAATAAATAATTTTTTTTTGTCGGGTGAATATTTGTTCATTATGGTTGTAACATCCATATATTATGGTTGCAACATCCATATAGTAGCTACCCTCACTAAGGTTAGGGCAACCATATGGAAACTATATGGAAACCATAGGTCACTTCCAGAGTACTATGGTTTCCATAACCCTTTTGTATGGATGGGCGAAAATTAACAGCATTATTCTGTTGTAGCAACCGTAACTTTTTCTCCGTGTATTGCACACACGGCCGTGTTGCACACACGACCGTATTGCACACACGGCCGTGTTGCACACACGACCGTATTGCACACACGGCCGTATTGCACACACAGCCGTATTGCACACACGGCCGTGTTGCACACACAGCCGTATTGCACACACGGCCGTATTGCACACACGGCCGTATTGCGCACACGGCCGTATTGGAATATTGCTTTAGCTTTATGTATTCTAGAAAACGATAGAAATGATGACGACATTTACACCGAAGTTTGAATATCGATGACATAACTTAATTCGGCGTAAATCGGGCCGTGTAAACGTAGTCAATGCTGTAGCATTGATACACGCGCTTCCGAAGGTTAGCGCTAGGTTGAAAATCCAATTGCCAATTGCCAAATTGTGTTATTCCCTGTTCCTGTTGCCTGTACTTTTGCATTGCATTCAGCTTAAGGCTTCGGGATACTCACCGCAGTTATATTGGAATCGTGACGTCAGACGCGAGAAATAACACGCTGAGAATTTTGCGTGCCATTTCTACATAAAAAGATATTTGGATTTAAAAAAACACTCCAGGTCGCTTTAGCACACTTCTAAAATAGTCCGAAACTAACCTTTTCTGTTATAAGTTAATAATTAAGGGTGGTTAAATAACTATATGGGACTTGGTGCGAAGTGTCATGATGCGATCAAGTAATTGTACATCTGCAAGCTAGGTTTATTACAGTCATTTTTCAGCTGTTGATTGATTGTCAACAAAAAAGGTTAGTTTTCGGACTATTTTAAAAGTATGTTAAAACGATCTGAAATTTTTTTTTTTCTAATCAAATATCTTCGTTAAAAAATATTACGCAAGAATTCTCCATGTATTATTTCTCGCCTCTGACGTCACGATTTTCAATATGGCTGATTAAGTATCAAAAGCCTTAAAACTTTTATTTTTATGTAGATATAGTTGTTAAAAAATCACATAATTATTACTCTTTATGAATTAAGCTAATATGGAAAAAGTCCGAAGTGCTCCTTATCCGATTTTGATGAGCTTTCAATATGTCGTTTTCTTAGATGAAAATAAGGGATACGTATTCATTTGGTACATATCCAATCGTATGTTTAGAAGTTTAAAAAACTTCTTTCAAAAAGATCAAATTTTCTTCTCAAACTCTTCTCCTGAGGTATCTCCCCAGCAGCAGCAACTGCAACCCGCTCGAAAGCAACAGGAAAAACAACTAAAATTACCTCCCCCGCCTCCAATTATTGTAAGTCAAGTGAGACTTCGACTTACTACATGAGGCGATGATTAGAAATAAGTTCGTTATGAATATAACAGCCATGAATAATGATCAAGTTAAGTTAAACGCCACTAGTGAAGATGAATATAGGAGAATAACAAGCTATCTAAACAATAAAGGCTACCCATGGTATTCATTTGAAAACAAGCAGACTCCCCAGTAAAACAGGAACGTGGAATCCACGTTTCTTTCATGTGGACCAGCGACGTAGAATTCACGTAGACAATCGAGTGGATCATCCGCTTAAAAACGGTAGTCGAATCCACGTGGATGAGATCATCGATTCGACGTGGAATTTACGTGAAAGTTTCACGTCTTAATATTTTGGCGAGTACTGGGCAGTACTGGATTACTGGTAGTAATTTATTACACAGAGAACTACTGGTGCATAGTATTGAATTATACTCACCCAAAAAAAACCTCTTAATACTAGAGGACACTGATTTCCGATATTCACCCGGCATAAAAAAATTATTTTTATCGAAATTTTATTACTATTTTATAACTAAATTTGTTTTTTAAGATGCAGTCTATGATTATAAATATTTTCTCGAATTTAAAAACACATATAAAAACACACTTACCTTGGTGGGATTCGAATTCGGGACCTCTGGATCGTGAGCCAACTGCCTTACGTGGTAGACTACTTCTTAATTTGATGTAAGTGTTATATATAGTCTACATATGTCATAACCAGCGCAAATATATAATTTTTTAAAAATCATCTTAAGAGAAACAAATTCAGTTTAAAAACTGATTATTATTATAACACATAACTTTTGTATTTTTACGACATAATAAAATTCTTCAATTTTAAAATGTCTTACTATCATTTTCATTAATTATTCATTAAAACGTTCCATTTAGCTATATTAATTGCGATTAACAACATCAATGTCTCCTGAGATTGATAAATTATCTGTCAGTAGAACAGTGAAAATATCTACGCAAAATCTACATTGATACTACGCGGATGAGATACTTTGATTTTATCGAAGGGAAAAGAAACGTTGAATCCACGCGGATAAGGTACTTCGATTTTGGCGATGGAAAAGAAACGTTGAATCCACGCGGATAAGGTACTTCGATTTTGGCGATGGATAAGAAATGTTGAATCTACGTGGATAAGGTACATCGATTTTAGCGATAGAAAGGAAACGTTGAATCCACGCGAATAAGGTTCTTCGATTTTGACGATGAAAAAGAAACGTTGAATCTATGTGGATAACTCGTGGATGAATCTCCATCCACGTATTACGTAGATTCGACGCAGATGCGACGTACCTGTTTTACTGAGGCTCGACCTATCAAAGTAATGGCTAGGAAACTGCCTCCAACCTTTAAGGCAGAAAAAATTATCCAAGACTTAAAAAGCAAAGGGTACAAAATAATAGATGCAGTAAATATACTGAAAAGAGGCGAAAAAAGGCCTCTTTCTCTCTTTATGCTGACCTTCCAAAATGAGGAGGATTTGCAAAAGATCTATGAGATAAAAACCATATTTGGTACAAAGGTTACGATTGAGCCTCTGCGAAAATCAAAACTTGTACCGCAATGCAAGAGATGTCAGGATTTTGGCCATACCCAGAAGTTCTGTATGAAAGAACCAAGATGTGTTAAGTGTGCAAGCAAGCACCTTACATCGGAGTGCAAAAATCCTAAAAATGCACCAGCGAGATGCGCCAATTGCAGAGAAGCTCATCCAGCAAGAGGCTGCGAAGTGGCTAAGAAAATTCAGACGATGAGAAACGAAAAAAACAAGAACAAAGCAGCGAGGAACAACACCAGCAGAGGTGACAGAGAGAAACTGTCTGTAACCTCAGGGAAAACGTTTGCTGACATTGCAGAAAGCAAGAAGCAAGAGGAAAGCTCACTAAATCACGAGCTAAAAAGCTGACCAATTATATTGTCCAAGCTAGTAGAGAAACTGGAACGAACACTGACATTAATTACAGAGAGACTAACTAACCTCGAAAAGAACAGCAAGAAAGCGGACAAGAAAAAACACTGACATTAATTACAGAGAGACTAACTAACCTCGAAAAGAACAGCAAGAAAGCGGCCGCCGACAATAAGAAGAAACAATGGGGAGCAAAAGTACCAAAAACATCAGGATAGCCGCCTGGAATGCCAATGGCTTACTGAATCGCAAACATGAACTACAGGTATTCCTTGATATTCATAAAATTGATGTGTGTCTCATTTCAGAAACGCATTTTACTAAACAATCCTTTGTTAATTTATAGGATATCACCCCGATCCTATAAATATCCGCACCAATATCCTATAAATATTCATATAACGTCCATGGGCATTCTGGACATAATATGGACATCCATAGGATATTGTGTGCTGTCTGGGCACATTTACCACACTATACACCCGCAGAACAGTGCAAGAGGTGGCACTGCAGTAATAATTAGGGATAACATCTCTCACTCAGTGGGGGAAAAATATGAAACTGACAAAATTCAATCACCATCTGTGCTAATCAAGACCGAAAAATATATTTTGACAATTGCTGCAATCTACTGCCCGCCAAGACATAACTTAAAGAAAAATGACTATCTAGACTTACTACAACACCTGGGAGAGAGATTTATTTTGGACGGCGACTTTAATGCCAAAAACGTTCGTTGGGGCTCAAGGCTTACCACCAGTAAGGGTAAAGAACTGCTACAAGCTGGGTTAGGGTATGGCTGCGAGTTCCACTCCACAGGCAAACCAACCTACTGGCCAGCAGACAGAGACAAGATTCCGGACTTGGTTGATTTTTTCATATCCAGGAAAATTTCAGCTAATTATATTGGCATTGAAGAGGACCACAACCTCGACTCTGACCATTCTCCAATAATATTAACCCTTAGCGAAACTGTGATAAGAAAAGTATATGGCCCAACACTCGTGAACAAATACACTGATTGGGATGGCTTTAGAGATGACCTGAGTAGCAAAATTAAACTCAACGTGCCACTCAAAACGAAAGCCCAGCTGGATGAAGAAGCAGACGCTCTGATGAATGACATCCAACAATCAGCCTGGAACAACACCCCAGTAATAAATGAAAGATCATCAAGATTCATCTACCCCATCAAAATTCTAGAGCTGATTGCTGAAAAACGCAAGGCTAGAAAGTTGTGGCAACGGACCAGACATCCAACAGACAAAACCAATCTAAACAATAATCTTACCCAACAACTTAGATATAAAATGCACGAAATCAAGAATGAGTCTATCAATTCTGATCTCAGGAACTTAACTGCTGACTAAACCACAGACCACTCTCTGTGGAAAGCTACCAAAAAAATGAAACGCCCAATTGCACATATCCCACCCCTACGAAAGGCAAGCGGTGAATGGGCAAAAGACAACAAAGAAAAAGCCGAATTGTTTGCTAGGCATCTAGAAAATATAATTCAGCCCAATGAAGCGTTAGATAGCGATGAGAACGATCCAGTTATAGAAAACAATGATTCTGAAGAGATTCCCCTCGTTACGCCCAGTGAAATTCAAAAATTAATAAAACATAACTTTATTACAAAAAAAGCACCAGGTTTTGACCTCATCACTAGTGAAGTATTGAATCAGTTGCCTAAGAGGGGCTATGTTAAACTCACATATTTGATCAATGCTGCGTTTAGATTAAAACAAAAAAGGTTAGTTTTCGGACTATTTTAAAAGTGTGTTAAAACGATCTGAAAATTTTTTTTTCTAATCAAATATCTTCGTTAAAAAAATATCACGCAAGAATTCTCCATGTATTATTTCTCGCCTCTGACGTCACAATTTTCAATATGGCTAATTAAGTATCAAAAGCCTTAAAACTGTTTTATTTTTATGTAGATATAGTTGTTAAAAAATCACATAATTATTACTCTTTATGAATTAAGCTAATATGGAAAAAGTTTGAAGTGCTCCTTATCCGATTTTGATGAGCTTTCAATATGTCGTTTTCTTAGATGAACATAAGGGATACGTATTCTTTTGGTACATATCTAATCGTATGTTTAAAAGTTTAAAAAACTTTTTTCAAAAAGATCAATTTTCTTTTTTGAGGTAAATATCTCCAAAACTATTTAAGAGATAAAAAAAGATTTTTTAAACAAAAGTTGAATGATTTTAAGCATATTTTAAAAACAGTGACAAAAATTTGCTGATTAAAGTATTTATTATTTTAAAAATTTTAAAGGAATAAAAGAATTTAAAAAACTTTTTTGTCACTGTTTTTTTTCTCTCTCTCCCTCTCTCCCTCTCCCTCTTTCTCTCTCTTCTCCCTCTCTCTCTCTCTCTCTCTCTCCTCTCTCTCTCTCTCTCTCTCTCTCTCTCTCTCTCTCTCTCTCTCTATCTCCATCTATCTCTCTTCATTCCATTCAACTTTTGTAACTTTTTCTATATCTCTTATAGCTACAGAGATATTCGCCCCGAAAAAGAAAATCTGATTCTTTTCAAAGGGGTGTTTTACTCCCTAAACATATGATTAGGCACGTATAAAAAAATACGCGTCCCTTATTTTTATCCAGAAAACGACATAGTTCATCAAAATCAGATGGTGACACTTCGGATGTTTTCCTTAAATAATAAGTTCATCTAAAAAAAAGTTGATACAAGTAAGATACAAAAACAGAAAAGTGCAAGGTATAAGAAACAAAAAGATTACTTATATGTTTCAAGTTCTGTAAGGATATATCGTTTTATGTAGATATAACACGAATACATATTGTATATTCTTTCCGACATTTTCGAAACTATTAAGATTCAGACGTATGCGGGAAAACGAGACGTACATATTGGACTCGCGTGGAAAAGATTCAGTTTGTTGTTATTCATCGAACGTCGTGTCCATTTTCGTATTTTTAAAAAAAATCTTTCCATCGACTTTTTTTTCGTTTAACTTGACAACGCATCGAGCCTAAGTAATAAAGATAGCACGCTCGTCATACCTAGTAGATTCTGTTACTGCAGAATCTAACGCGATAAAATACAGAAGATACGATCGTCTCTATATTTGGCGACAACTCCTGTCCCGTGAAGATATAAATGCCGTGAGTTTATTATAGTTCTGTACCGTTGGGGAGAGAATCGTAGAGAAAATACGAGAGATGGAACCGAGGGTAAATTTGTCTATTTTTTTTAGGTTCTCGTGCGTCCTCGCATGAACGTCGACATCGAGCTTTGTACATTACCTTCGAGATCCGCGACTTCAGAAACACCGGGATCAAACTTTCTTTCATCGCGAATGTCGAAAACCCAAGATAGAATCGTATCTCCTATAGAACGCCTCTCGTACGTTTCGGAAATAATTGCCTCGCTAAACATGTCTTTCTTCTATATATAGTTCCCCAAAAAATTAATACAGTCCTTATATCTCTGCGTACTAAGGAAAAAGAAACAATCGGTGAGAATGTCAATGGTACATAAAAAAATATCCAAATACGCGCCGTCGAAATGAGATGCCGTGAATTAAATGTAAACGACGAAACGTACGAAGGGCGAGGTTTTATCTTATTCTAGCGTGGTACGTCAGCTAGGTGATCACGGTGTTATGCGATATCCGCTAAAAGGTATTATATTGTTGCGTCCGTACCGAGACACCCGTGTTGCGCCCGTACCGAGACACCCGTTTGTGGGCTGAATCTAGCTCTGCTTCGCGGAAGTTTCAAGCTGAAGCGCGTCTCTTGACAATGAGACGCAGTTATTGATTTATTGATTTATAAAAACGCCTGTCAGATTGTTTTGGAGTTTCGAACCGTTCGTTCCTACTCTCCAAGCTTTTTCTGTATTTACGTTCCGAGTTTGAATAAACCGAGTTCTTCCTTTTGTAATAACGAGTGTCGTTATTTCCACGGTCCCGGGAGTGCGCGGTCGCGAACGCGAGTGAGCGTGATTCTAGCGAGCGAAGCGCAACACTTTTTGGGGGCTCGTCCGGGATCGTGTGAGTCCGTGTGCTATGTCGACGTCAGTCGTGATGAGAAAGAGACGCCTGGTGGAGTCTTCGGAGCCTGCAACGGAGTCGGCAGCGTCAGAGACGACGGCTCTCCAAGCCGTACTTCTGGAAATGCGGCAGATGCGTCAGGAGCAGGCACAACGGGAATGAGGAGCTCGCTTTAACGCTCCGCCGGCATGACGAGGAGCTCCAACTCCTACGGGGAGACCGGCTACTTCATCCAGGAACACAGCTAATTCCTTCCAATATAAGAGCGAATCGCGGTCCTGAAGTAGGTACCCTTAGTGCGGGAGACGGCGCGCGAAGTGAAATCGGTTATAAACTAAACCCTGATACGTTCGACGGTGCAGTTCCGTGTTACGTGAGTTTTTCTCCCAATTTAATCTAATTGCGCGCGCAAATCAGTGGGACGATACGGCCAAAACCGTGGCTCTGGCGTCGAGTTTAAGGGGAAAGGCGCGTTCTGTTTTAGAATCGGTGGAGGATTTAGAAAAGTTTGAGATACGAGGAACTTAGATCGAAATTAGAATTACGTTTCGGTGAGGGACAGTGTTCGCAAAGTTAGTATATACAGTTTACGAATAGAAGACTAAGATTTGGGGAAGATTTTGCTACTTTTGGGTCCGAATTAGAAAGGCTCTCCCGATTAGCTTACCCTGAGTGTCCCTGCGTGGTTCGGGACAAGATCGCGTGCGCCCAATTTATCTCTTCCCTTATGGATGGATACATTAGAAGGACTCTTCAGCTGGAAGGAATTACCTCGCTGAAGTTAGCCATAAAAAGGGCAAAGGCCGTGAAAATTATACTGAGAGATAATTTTGACAAAAGGAAGGGGTTTGAAAAACGATTTGAGACAGGGAAGGATGTGAGCGCGAAGAGTTATGAAAAGGGATAGGGAGACGAGAGGGTCAAAGAAAAAGGGAAGAAGGTAAATGGTTATAGTCGGGAGGGTTTAAATAGAACAAGAGAGTGTTGGCAGTGTGGGAAGGTGGGACATTTCCGTTTCGATTGTCCCGAGAATAAGGGAAACTCGGATTAGTTGCTCTCGGCGGGGGGAGGACAACGGAAGACATAATGTTAACAGTCCCCCAAGTGTTTTCTATTAATCGGATTAAGTCGAGTTTCAATTATTTTAGTTATAAGGGGAGGTTAGATGGTAACGCGAGTGTATATAGTTTCAAAATAGATACGGGCTCAGACGTTTCGGTTCTCAGTAGGAGAATGGTTAGAGAGGGCAAACACATTATCCAAACTGAGGAAAATTTTCTTAGGTATCCCTCTGGAGAAAAAGTTCCAATCGAATTCAAGGTCATCGCAAGGGTCCTTTTAGGGAGGTATTCCGTGAAAATTCCTATGTACGTAATCGAAATGGATGATGATTGTTTACTGGGTGTAGATTTCTTGGAGAAGGTGAATTTAGAAAATGTTTTCGAATTTGCTTTTGGTTCTTCAGAGTCTGGAAAAAAAAAGGTTTTGAGTTGTTCTCGAATCCAAGCTTCTTCCGAAAAAGCCTCATTCTTGAAAGAGCTCTATACTAACAATTCTTCAAATAGAGGAGTACCAGGACGTATTTTCCGAGGAGATTGTTGCTGAAAATTGTGGAATTGTGGAGCATGTCATCAATTTAGAAAATTCTTTTCCTATTAAGCAAGTTTCTCGTCGAATTCTCTTACGAATGCGATGTAAAGTAGATAAGGTTATTGAGGAAATGAGGAAACAAGAGGTCATTAAAGAGTCACAAAGCCCGTGGGTTTAACCTGCTGTTTTAGTGAGAAAAAAAAATGGAACGTTAAGGTTTTGCGTCGATTTTAGATTAATTAATGCAATAACTAAGAAAGATTCGTTTTCTTTTTCCAAAATAGACGATATTTTCGATCAGCTTTCAGGTAACTTTTGGTTTTGCACTCTAGATCTTAAAAGTAATTATTGGCAGATAAAGATTCGTTCCGAGGACAAGGAGAAGACTGCCTTTTCTATTGGACGAGGATTATGGCAATTCACTGTAATGCCTTTTGGGCTGTGTAATGCCCCCGCTACCTTTCAGCGGTTAATGGAAAAAATATTGCTAGGGTTATTATATAAGAATTGTTTGGTCTACTTGGACGATGTGATAATTTTTGGTAAAAATTTTGATGAAATGCTGGAGAATTTAAGGAAAGTACTCTCACGATTTCGTTCAGCTAATCTTAAAGTGAACCCTAAAAAATGTATTCTTTTCGCGAAAAATGTGAAATACTTGGGACATATAGTCTCTTCGGGGGGCGTTACTACGGATCCGGAAAAGATCTCTGCTGTGAAGTATTGGCCGATTCCTCATAGCAAGAAGCAGCTTCGAAGTTTCTTTGGGTTCTGCTCGTATTATCGGAAGTTTGTAAAAGGATTTTCTTCTTTGGCCAAACCCTTATCTTTGACAGAAAATCAAGTCAAATTTTCTTGGGACGAGAAGTGTCAAAGTGCATTTTCGGAGTTAAAACGGGTATTGTCTTCTTCTCCAATGCTGTCCTTTCCGAGTGAGAGGGGAAAATTTATTTTGGACATTGACGCCTCAAATATTGGAATTGGCGCAGTTTTTTCACAAAAGCAAGAGGGAGTGGAAAAAGTCATTGCTTATTTCAGTTGTGTGTTTAATAAGTCTGAGAGAAATTATTGCGTTACTCGTTGAGAACTTCTGGCGATAGTAGATTCTATAAAATTTTTCCGGCATTACCTTTTGGGGCGGAAGTTCTTAATTCGTACGGATCATGTTTCTCTTAAGTGGTTGGTATCCTTCAAGGATTTGGAAGGGCAATTGGCGCGTTGGCTGGAGAGACTTTAGCAATACGAGTTCAAAATTGTTCATCGCAAAGGCCTGGTTCATAAGAACGCCGATGGGTTATGTAGACGACAATGCGAATCGTTTGGTTGTGAATATTGTGCCAAGGTAGAGAGGAGGCCCAACATCACACGCCAAACCAAAATCAACTTGGTCAGAACATTGGTGTTCTCGGTATTCCATTACGCCTCCACTATTAGGGACGCTATCCGAAACATGGAAGGACAAGCATAGTCACCACACATCTGCCAAGATGTCAAGTACTTAGATGATGAGAGAGGAGACAGAAGGAAGAATCAAAAGAATCGGTTGCTCGGATCATTCTTATATGGGAGACTCTTTGAGATTGGTGTAAGGAGCAAATGGAGGACGCTAGTATCGCTTTCATTTACGCGGTAAAGAAGTCGGAATACGTCCATCTCGTTTAGAAATACCCGCTGGAGATGTTTCCGCCCGGGTGTATTGGTCTTATTGAGACGCTCTGAGTTTAAAGGAAGGGGTACTTCATAAGAAGTGGGAAGCGCCGAATCTTAAGTCGAGCATCTTCCAGCTTATTGTTCCTCGGAGCCGTATTAAGCAAATTCTAGAAGAGGCGCATGATTCTTTCTCAGGAGGGCACTTTGGGGTCAATAAGACGTTTGAGAAAATACGAAAGCGGTTTTATTGAGCCACGTGTAAGCAAGATGTAGAGAAATGGTGTAAACCTGCAAAATTTACGTGTCAAAGAAAGGCCCTTTGGGAAAGGGGAAGTCGCCATTACAAATCTTTAACGTTGGGGCACCATTCGAAAGGCTACAAATGGATATTCTTGGCCCACTGCCTGTTACTACTTCTGGAAATAGGTACCTGCTCGTTATTGTTGATTGTTTTACTAAATGGATAGAAGCTTTTCCTCTCAGGAATATTAGGGCAAATACGGTGGTAGAAGTCTTTGTTTATCAAATGATTTCTAGACACGGAGCACCTTAGAGGTCCATACGAATCAGGGAAAGAATTTTGAGTCTAAACTCTTTGCAGAATTGATGAATCTCCTTGGTATTATAAAAACGAGAACAACTGCTCTACATCCACAATCGGATGGGCAAGTCGAGCGGCAACATCAGACTATTATTAATTATATTATTTAGCGAAATATATTTCTGAAAACCAGAGGAATTGGGATCGCTGGGTCCCTATGTTTTTATTAGCGTACAGATTTTCTAAACACGAGGCTACTGGAATAACTCCCGCAGAACTGTATTTTGCTCGAGATCTTAGGTTGCCGTTGGATCTGTTTTTAGGAAGTCCTCCGAGAGAAAGGACTCAATCGGTTGAAGGTTTTGTTGAGAGGTTGAAGGAGAAATTGGATAGGATCCATTCCAACGTTAGGAAGCGAATGAACGTGAGGTTTTTGCGAGTAAAGTCCTGGTATGATCGGAAGGCCAGGCAAACTCTTTTTCAAGAAGGGGAAAAAGTTTGGTTTTATAATCCTCGAAGGATGAAAGGTAGAGCCCCTAAATTGCAGAGCAATTGGGAAGGACCTTTTTTAATAGTGAAAAAGTTGAATGATGTGGTCTATTGTATTCAAAGGTCTGTGAGACATAAGAAGAAAATTGTGCATGCGGATAGGTTGGCTTCCTTTTCCGAGAGACAATAGAGTTTGATAGGGAACAGGGCTTGTTATGGACTAGGTTGGGTGTGATAATTTGTGGGGAAGGTTAATTACGGTAGAAATTAAGATTGTTGTGTTACATTGTTTACTGCGCGTGTTATTTTGTTCTTATAAATTTACGGAAGCTGAAGCGGTCGTAACTCTTCGCCGAGTTGGACATCTTGGGAGCTGGCTTGTTGCCGAACCTAATACCGGCGAAGGATAAATTACGAAGCTAGAAGACTGCCTCTCTCACGGTTGTTTGATCCGTGGTTTTTCTGTGAGACATAGGGCAAATGCCGAGGCAGAGACTTGGAGAGTCTTTTGAGACGTTGAGTCCACGGTAAGCTTCCCCCCCTTGTCCGAAGATTTAGAAGAGGAGCAGCGACATCTCCGACGACTTCGGGAGCTGAGAAGAAGAGGCCTGTGTTGGGAGGCGAGATCTCCTGCGAGGGAACTGATGAGGGGTCGCCCTAGAGTCAGCAAGGGGGAGAGAGTATCTCCTTCCGAAAGATGTCAATTGGGGACTCGCTCCATGAAGAAGAGGACATGGTCCTGGACTTCCAGAGTACGGTTGGGACCGAAGAGAGGACGGTGCCCGGTAACCTGTGGCAGCAGCCCAGGGTAGGGCAGGAGGCCGTTCCGGTACCCTGGAATCGTACGGAAAAGTTCGCTCAGTCAAGAAACTGCCCCTCCGGATTGTCGGGACGACAATCTGAAGAGGGGGGGCAGTGTTGCGCCCGTACCGAGACACCCGTTTGTGGGCTGAATGTGGCTCTGCTTCGCGGAAGTTTCAAGCCGAAGCGCGACAACGGGACGCAGTTATTGATTTATAGATTTATAAAAACGCCTGTCAGATTGTTTTGGAGTTTCGAACCGTTTGTTCCTACTCTCCAAGCTTTTTCTGTATTTACGTTCCGAGTTTGAATAAACCGAGTTCTTTCTTTTGTAATAACGAGTGTCGTTATTTCCACGGTCCCGGGAGTGCGCGGATGCGAACGCGAGTGAGCGCGATTCTAGCGAGCGAAGCGCGATTCTAGCGAGCGAAGCGCAACAATATACACGCAATATAGTTACGGAGTAGCGTTCACATTTATCGTACAGATAGACAACATTAACCTGCTGGATGTATTTTAAATTGCATACTCTGCTAAACAATTCCTTTATTTATCCTAACCGCTGGAAGGTTAACTAAAAATGTAATTCTGTACTTCTTACCGTTTCATCTTACTTTGTTTGCTCGCTAACTTACTTATATACTTAAAAAGTACTTAAAGTTAGTTTCTTGTACGCGTAGATATCTATGCATTAAACTCTTAACACATGTTCGCTTTCGTACACCAATCAACGTCATCGTCGAAAAAAAGTAGTAGTATTAATAATAGTAATAGTAGTAATAGTATCAGTAATAATAGTAAATTACAGGCGAAAGAATCCATACTAATTGATTAAAAATTTGTCTATGGACCACTCGACGAGCGATAACGCTTGTACAATACACTCGGTGAAACAGTATACTCGCATAAAGAAAAGAAACAGAAAAATACAATGCACATAATATAATAGACGCGTGTAAACGAAAAAAAAGTAAAAAAAAAACAAAACGTTTTTTTCTCCGCCGGTCGATCGATTGTTCAACCATTTCCGAAAGCCGATCGCTCCTCTCTTCGAAAAGGCACGAGAAATTATAAATTTCAAGCCTCTTAGTCTCGTATCCGGAAGCCTTGCCGCAAGCTATAAGAAATTTGTGTGTCGTGTAGAAAAACTCCTACAAGGTATCATACGCGGGAGGGTTAAAAGTGAAGTCGCGAAATCGCAAGACATCGGCAAGACACTCGATAAAAAATACTCGTCCCGGTTTCCCTTCAGCCCTTGCGCGATAGCGTTGAACGACGCTGATTATTGATCCAATAGGGAGATCGGTTGTGGTCGGCGACACAACGGGAATGACAGTCGGGAGAAGCCGCCGCTTTACTAACAGAAACGGCATCCCCAGGTCGCCGTGTATCGCATTGACGAGTAAGTTAGAGAGGACGAGCGATCGTGGACTCGCTGCTTTTTCGGTCTATGTAGCTATAACACGAATACATGTTGTATATTCTTTCCGACAAAGTGGGCAATTGCGGTCTTCCAAATGTTCCTTGCAATTATTGCAAATGCATAAATGTCCACATAGGACAAATATGTGAGTGGCATCGACGCTTAAGCACGTGCAGTATGAACCACGGTTACGTTCGCCTGGCGTTACTGGATCTATCGAAGTAGGATAGAAGGTACATTAATTTGTTCGTCTTCTTGGCTGGTAATAAAACTGAAATCATCGTCCGGCACGCAAAAAATTGTAACGATGCACCCCGTGCGCTAAGCATCGTTCCCGGCAAACGACCGCCGGATGCCGCCCGACCGACGACCAGTCGGGCGAAGACCAGGCGCGGTGCGCCCACATTTTAAACGCCTTTCAAAACGCACCGTGTGCGCGGGCCAAGCGCGGCACCGGTGCCTCCCGACGAGCGACGACGGGAGCCGAGCCGCCCCGAGGACGAGCGCGGCGCCGCGCCTCCCCACCACAGCGCGACGATCGGCGCTCCTAGCAAACCTGCCTAGGGATCCTCTAGAGAGGGATCGGACTAACCGTCGCCATTTGTTTCAAAACCGGAAGTGGTATATGCAGCGGCAAAACTCAAACGTGTTTCAATGCAAATGTGTATATTTTATATAATTAGACATGACAGACACGCGCTACGCGCGTGTTATTTAGCTTTAATTATACAATTCTTATTACATTATACTATTAACGAATTAATACACAAACTGTCAAAATAAGTAATGATAGATGTTACGAAAAAAGCAATCAGCATCGCGGAAAAATGTCAACAATGAAACCTTACATGACTTTTTTATGAGTGAATTATTCTTATACAATGAGAAAAATAAAATATTTCATATTTAAATACCGAAAATGTTGTACAGTAATTCTTACAGTTATAGTTTATTTACAAATAATAAAATATAAACAAATTCTTTCAGTGGTAATTGGTGCGCAAGAGTTCCTTTCGTAAAAAATATTTAATGATTCGTAAAAAATATATATTGATGACAAATTGTAATTTTACATGTATACAAGTTGTAATTTTTTATTCCGTTTATTGGCTGCAATAAGACTCTTTTTCAAAGCTATCCTAGATTTTTCCAATTTGTCATATAATTTTTGTAATCTATTAAATCGTTGTTCAAGTGTTTCTTCGAAAGGCGTTTTTTCCTTCAGTTCTTCAATACTTCCTTCAGTTTCCTGAATTTCTTCTGAATTTTTGTGAACATCACCTGCACATAAATTTTTTGAAATAGAAAACTGACACTTGGTCGCAGAAGAAAAATTAAATACTGGTTTCAAAAGAAGTCTTATTAGTCAAATAAATATATTATGTTTGTACTTACTGAACACAATGTCGAACTCACTCCAGGAACCCAGTCTGCACAATACTTTTCTTCTTTTCTCTTCTCGTGGGAATCTACACATTTGGAAGCCTTTGCTCGATCAGTTCGTACAGTAATCTGCACTGCAACCCGTCATATTTCTTTTTCTGTAAATAAAATTTACGTATTTATAAATAATTATATATGTTATGTGGAAAATGACAGGCAGCTTTCTAAATCGTACACCACCGTTCTTTCGTCAGGCGCGTAGATGAGAATAGCCTAATAGTCCTTCAGAAACAGAGCAACGTTTCACGTGAAATAATGGGTGCGTTCAGCCGATACTCCGCTAGCCTAGCAATCGTGAGCAGTCGCTCGTTTTCACTCGTTTCCTCTCCTTTGACCCAATGGATTAAAAGGAGAGGAAACGAGCGACTGCTCACGATTGCTAGGCTAGCGGAGTATCGGCTGAACGCAGCCACTCATAGACGAGGCAAGGGCACCGTAAAGTTCCTTAACTAATTATCGTTTCGCTGGCGTACTAACCTACACGACTAACTTGTCCTCGTCCTTCTCCGATCGTTGACGCCAAAGGAGAACGCTGCGTCGTAGGTTGACGACGACGACGACGACGACGACGACGACGACGATAACGATGACGACGACGACGACGGCGACGACGACAGGGTATACCGTGACGACGCGGTTTTCTGTTTACTCGCTCTCCTCTCGAGTCCTCTCCTCGTTTCGTTGCGATTTACGCGCACGCGTGTGTGTATGGCTCTATCTCTCTTACTCGCTCGCTCTTTCTCTCTCTGTTTCCGGTTTTGAAACTAATGGTCGCCGACCAATAGAAAACGATACCCGCTTAGTCCGATCCCTCTCTTGAGGATCCCTAAACCTGCCGCGACGGGCGGGTATATAAACCGCCGTTCCGAGAAAAAGAGACACTTCGTCTAGAGATCCGCTCCCAAGACGAAACCTATTCCCGACTCCTAGGGAACACGCCAACGAGGTCCGGTGCTCCGAGCCTCGACTGAGAGCTCTCAGGTGTTCTCGCACTCCTTCAACTTAAACCCCGAAGGCACGGTTACGCGGGGTCGAGCGCGCTCGGCCTCGCAACGAGGGCTCTCGCTGCCGCCGCCCCGGGGCTCCGGAAATCCTCCTACGCTACGCGTTCCCGCACGTCATCGCGATACCGCGACATCCGCGAGCCTCCAGGCATTATACCGCGTCCGCCCACATGTAATACGTCTAGGTAATATACCGAGCCCGTGTAATACGTCTATGTAACGATACCGCGTTCGTTGTTGAATACCGCGCCATTATCAAGTGCAAGGGCACTACCTGTAAATATACCGCGTCCGCCTGTATGTAATACGTCTATGTAACGATACCGCGTTCGTTGTTAAATACCGCGCCGTTATCAAGTGCGAGGGCACTACCTGTAAATATCCCGCGTCCGCCTGTATATAATACGTCTATGTAATATACCGAGCCCGTAAACGATACCGCGGCCGCCTATGCACTCGAGTGCATCCGCACTACCTCGTCGTTGTATATACCGCGTTCTGTCCGTCCCTGCGCACATACCGCGCTAACATCCCGCTTCGGGTACACCGAGTCCGCCGAATAGCGTGCTACCACGTCCGTTAGCGAGTGCATCTGCACTGCCCCTTTTCGTTGTATATATCGCGTCATTTCGTGTATAGAATTAAACTGTGAATAAACTACTGCATGTCTCACTAAATTGATTATTGTTTCTGGGCCTGTTATCGGACTCCTGATCCCGCACACCAGTCCGCGTTCGATAAAGTCAGGCCGTTACAAAAATATTTTCGTTATCTGTAAAGTAATAAAATAAATAAATAAAAAGAAATATTATTGATAAGAGAATTGATAAGCTAATTGATAAGAAAATTGATCAGAAGCTCGATTCTTGAATTCATTCGCAAGAGACGTATGCGCAAATGTTGATCTTAGAAAAGTTGCAAGTAGGTTGACTATCGCAGTGTCTTGCCGATGTCTTGCGATTTTCTTCGCGATTTCACTTTTAACCCTCCCGCGTATGATACTTTGTAGGAGTTTTTCTACACACGGATTTCTTATAGCTTGCGGATACGAGACTAAGAGGCTTGGAATTTATAATTTTTCGTGTCTTTTCGAAGAGAGGAGCAATCGGTTTTCGGAAGTAATTGAACAATCGATCGACCGGCGGAGAAAAGAACGTTGTGTTTTTCCTTTACTTTTTTTTCGTTTACATGTCTATATATTATGTGTTTCTTCTCTTTGTGCGAGTATACTGTTTCACCGAGTGTATTGTACAGCGTTATCGCTCGTCGAGTGTAGGCCCATAGACAATTTTTAATCGATTAGTATGGATTCGTTCGCTTGTAATTTACTATTATTACTGATATTGTTACTACTATTACTATTATTAATACTACTACTTTTTTTCTACGATGACGTTGATTGGCGTACAAAAGCGAACATGTGTTTAAGAGTTTAATGCATAGATATCTACGCCTACAAGAAATTAATTTTAAGCACTTTTTAAGTATATAAGTAAGTTAGCGAGCAAACAAAGTAAGATGAGACGGTAAGAAGTACAGAATTACATTTTTAGTTAACCTTCTAGCGGTTAGGATAAATAAAGGAATTGTTTAGCAGAGTATGCAATTTGAAATACATCCAGGTTAATATTGTCTATCTGTACGATAAATGTGAACGCTACTCCGTAACTATATTACGTGTATATGTTACAGTCAAAGCCCGAAACGCAGGCATTCCTAGGATTGACTAGTCAATCCTGGGGAACGACCAAGCGTCTTAGTCAAAGCCCGAAATAAGTTTTGCGTTTCGGCTTTTGACTAGTCAATCCTAGGAATAACTAATACGGCTAGTCAAAGTTAGAAGCTAAAGAAAAATTACTTCGGACTTTGACTAGTCAATCCTAGGTGTGGCTTAATTCGGACTGTGTGACTGTTAACAAATAAAATCAAGATTTTTTTTACTAAATTAAGTTCTTATTGTTATTAATGCCCCGCGACGCGAGATATTAAACGTTAAAGTTGACAGGAATCAGGTTATGATTCCTGTTATACCGACGAGCTGTAGCGACTACGGCGATTACTGGCGACTACAAATATGCCCTGTGGCCACATGCACATGCTCAGTGGCCGCATGCGCATGCAAAACTGCGCCAATTTTAAATGAATCAATCGTGCAGAATAACCAAGCATCTCGATTCAAGCAGTTAGGTCTCACGCTGGGAGTTTCATTAGTTTAATTATGCGTGGGAAGCACACACACACACACACGGGGGGTGCGAGAGGGGGCCTTTGGCTCTTCACTCCCCTGCACCCACCCCGTCGGTAGGCAGCGTGGACCTCGCTTTACAACATAAAGTATATGCTAAGTTGTAAAGCGAAATTATAAAGCACATGCATGGAGAGGTGCAAGGGGGCTTACATGCGTGAGCGCACGTGAACAGAAAGGCTTTTCTCCCCTACACCCTCCCCCATGCATGTACTTTATAATTTCGTTTTACAACTTAGCATGTACTTTATGTTGTAAAGCGAGGTCCACGCTGCCTATCGACGCGCGACGGGGTGGGTGCGGGGGAGGGGGGGGCCGAAGGCCCCCCCTTCGCACCCCCCCGTGTGTGTGTGTGTGTGTGTGCTTCCCACGCATAATTAAACTAATGAAACTCCCAGCGTGAGACCTAACTGCTTGAATCGAGATGCTTGGTTATTCTGCACGATTGATTCATTTAAAATTTGCGCAGTTTTGCATGCGCGTGCGGCCACTGAACATGCGTATGTGGCCACAGGGCATGTTCGTTGTTAAGTTCCTCACGTATAGTCCCGGGCAGCTCCTCGGTCGACGCAAGGCGAGGCACGTGCCTCTAATTATTGATGATGCGGTCACGTTCGCGTGGAAAGCAGGCAGCTTGGATTGGGTTTTAAATGATTGCGACTTCTCTTACTTCTCGACTCTCGTTTAATTGCGTATATTGATCTCGTTACTGATTCGGAAAAACGGTGCTTCGTATTGTGCTGGAGACCAGTATTTAGAGGCGAAGACAGAATTGAGAGTGTCCGATCCTCCCGTTCGAGGAGGTATATATAGCCAAGATTATCGGAAGGTTCCGGGAATTGTCGGAGCCCCCCGATTACCTTCAAAATGATCGTTGACGCGATGTTATGACTCGACACAATCCTAAGGTATAACGGTTGACACGAAATAAATACAAATAATATGAGATACGAAATAATATGCCTCGACGTCGATGTAAAGGATGTGGAATACGAAACATTCGTAGTCGCCAGTAGTCGCTACAGCTCGTCGGTATGACAGGAATCATAACCTAATTCCTGTCAACTTTAACGTTTAATATCTCGCGTCGCGGGGCATTAATAACAATAAGAACTTAATTTAGTAAAAAAAAAAAATCTTGATTTTATTTGTTAACAGTCATACAGTCCAAATTAAGCCACACCTAGGATTGACTGGTCAAAGTCCGAAGTGATTTTTCTTTAGTTTCTAACTTTGACCAGCCGTATTAGTTATTTCTAGGATTGACTAGTCAAATGCCAAAGTGATTTTTCTTTAGTTTCTAACTTTAACCAGCCGAATTAGTTATTTCTAGGATTGACTAGTTAAAAGCCGAAACGCAAAACTTATTTCGAGCTTTGACCAAGACGCTTGGTCGTTCCCCAGGATTGACTAGTCAATCCTAGGAAGGCCTGCGTTTCGGGCTTTGACTATAACATATATAATACCTTTTAGCGGATATCGCATGACACCGTGATCACCTAGCTGACGTACCACGCTAGAATAAGATAAAACCTCGCCCTTCGTACGTTTCGTCGTATACATTTAATTCACGGCATCTCATTTCGACGGCGCGTATATGGATATTTTTTTATGTACCATTGATATTCTCACCGATTGTTTTTTTTTCCTTAGTACGCAGAGATATAAGGACTGTATTATAATTTTTTTGGGAACTATATATAGAAGAAGGACACGTTTAGCGAGGCAATTATTTCCGAAACGTACGAGAGGCGTTTTATAGAAGATACGATTCTATCTTGGGCTTTTAACATTCGCGATGAAAATGTGATCCCGGCGTTTCTGAAGTCGCGGATCTCGAAGGTAATGTACAAAGCTCGATGTCGACATTCATGTGAGGATGCACGAGAACATAAAAAGAATAGACAAATTCACCCTTGTTTCCATCTTTCGTATTTTTTTCTACGATTCTCTCCCCAACGGTACAGAACTATATAATAAACTCACGGCATTTATATCTTCACGGGACAGGACTTGTCGCCAAATAGAGACGATCGTATCTTCTGTATTTTATCGCGTTAGATTCTGCAGTAACAGAATCTACGAGGTATGACGAGCGTGCTATCTTTATTACTTAGGCTCGATGCGTTGTCAAGTTAAACGGAAAAAAGTCGCCGAAAATTTTTTTTTTTAAATACGAAAATGGACACGACGTTCGATGAATAACAACAAACTGAATCTTTCCATGCGAGTCCGATATGTACGTCTCGTTTTCCCGCATACGTCTGAATCTTAATAGTTTCGAAATTGTCGGAAAGAATATACAACATGTATTCGTGTTATAGTTATATCTACATAAAACGATATATCCTTACAGAACTTGAAACATATAAGTAATTTTTTTGTTTCTTATACCTTGAACTTTTCTGTTGTATCTTACTTGTATCAACTTTTTTTTTAGATGAACTTATTATTTAAGGAAAAGATCCGAAGTGTCACTATCTGATTTTGATGTACTGTTAATATGTCGTTTTCTGAATAAAAATAAGGGACGCGTATTTTTTTATACGTGCCTAATCGTATGTTTAGGGAGTAAAACACCCCTTTAAAAAGAATCAGATTTTCTTTTTCGGGGCGAATATCTCCGTAGCTATAAGAGATATAGAGAAAATTTTTAAACAAAAGTTGAATGGAATGAAAAGAGATAGATAGAGATAGATAGAGAGAGAGAGAGAGAGAGAGAGAGAGAGAGAGATGGAGAGAGAGAGAAAGAGAAAAAAAACAGTGACAAAAATGTTTTTAAATTCTTTTTATTTCTTAAAAATTTTTTAAATAATAAATATTTTAATTAGTAAATTTTTGTCACTGTTTCAAAATATGCTTAAAATCATTCAATTTTTGTTTAAAAAATCTTTTTTTATCTCTTAAATAGTTTTGGAGATATTTACCCCAAAAAAGAAAATTTGATCTTTTTGAAAGAAGTTTTTTAAACTTCTAAACATACGATTGGATATGTACCAAATGAATACGTATCCCTTATTTTCATCTAAGAAAACGACATATTGAAAGCTCATCAAAATCGGATAAGGAGCACTTCGGACTTTTTCCATATTAGCTTAATTCATAAAGAGTAATAATTATGTGATTTTTTAACAACTATATCTACATAAAAATAAAACCGTTTTAAGGCTTTTGATACTTAATCAGCCATATTGAAAATCGTGACGTCAGAGGCGAGAAATAATACATGGAGAATTTTTGCGTGATATTTTTTAACGAAGATATTTGATTAGAAAAAAAATTTCAGATCGTTTTAACACACTTTTAAAATAGTCCGAATACTAACCTTTTTTGTTGACAATCAATCAACAGCTGAAAAATGACTGTAATATAAAACCTAGCTTGCAGATGTACAATCACTTGATCGCATCATGACACTTCACACTAAGTCCCATATAGTTATTTAACTATCCTTAATTATTAACTTATAACAGAAAAGGTTAGTTTCGGACTATTTTAGAAGTGTGCTAAAGCGACCTGGAGTGTTTTTTTTAATCCAAATATCTTTTTATGTAAAAATGGCACGCAAAAGCGTTCTCAGCGTGTTATTTCTCGCGTCTGACGTCACAATTCCAATATGCCTGCGGTGAGTATCTCGAAACCTTAAGCTGAAAGCAATACAAAAGTACAGGCAACAGGAACAGGGAATAATACAGGCAATTGGATTTTCAACCAAGCGCTAACTTTCGGAAGCGCGTGTATCAATGCTACAGCATTGACTACGTTTACACGGCCCGATTTACGCCGAATTAAGTTATATCATCGATATTCAAACTTTGATGTAAATCGAGCCGTCATCACTCGGTGTAAACGTCGTCATCATTTCTATCGTCTTCTAGAATACATAAAGCTAAAGCAATATTCCAATACGACTGTGTGTGCAACACGGCCGTGTGTATAATACGGTCGTGTGTGCAACACGGCCGTGTGTGCAATAGGACCATGCAATACGGCCGTGTGTGCAATACGGTCGTGTGTGCAGAATCTCTTCTACATCTCTTCTATATCTCTTCTACATCTTATTCATAATGATAATATAGAAGGTCACCTTTACAGAGGGTACATGATAACTGAATCTATAATCCCGGGAAAAAATATTCATATCTGATCATATATGATCATATATGAATGGCCATATATGGTCAGATATGGAAATTGGCCAGATCTGAGGATATATGATCTGGTATTATTGTATATGTTAATATCTGATCAGGTATGATCAGGTACGAACTATATATTTATCAGGTATGAACATATATTTAAGTAAGTTTCAGAAAATTGTTATATTTTCAAAAGTTATTTTTTAAGAGTGTGCAACTTTATTATAAAAGTAGACTCCACGATACAACTAATACAAAAATTGTGCCGCTCTATAGTGCGAGACAGTGTCGTGTCTTTTGATACCGTTCTTATAACACTGTTTGTCAAATTTTAAATACGAGAAACAGATCCCATCGAATGCCATCTATTGAATACTTTGAGATGCAATATCTGATCTGATCATATATAATATTATATGACTATATAGGTTCATACATGATTATATATGCTCTATATATGGGTATGTAAAACTTATATCTGTTCATATCTCATTTATACATGTTCATATACTGTCAAATATGAATATTTTTCCTGGACATTTTGTTCGCGGATATAAAAGTCCGGGAAAAATATTCATATCTGGCAGTATATGAACATATATAAATGAGATATGAACAGATATAAGTTTTACATGCCCATGTATAGAGCATATATAATCATATATGGTTATCTATCGCCATATATGATCAGATCGTGCATTATACATGACACAAGATCTGATCATATATGGCGATAGATAACCATATATGATTATATATGCTCTATACATGGGCATGTAAAACTTATATCTGTTCATATCTCATTTATATATGTTCATATACTGTCAGATATGAATATTTTTCCCGGACATTTTATATCATTATATCCCAATCTGGTCATATATAGACAGATCTGATCATGTTTCATATCATTTCCGGCCGTATATGAACATATACAATCATATACAGCATCGCGTCTTGTCATATATGATCATATACAGTGCCGATACAGTTATGTATGGCCATACATAATTATATCTGATAATACATGGCCGAACATTCTTTATATACGACCATGTAAGGCCAGATACGATTATGTATAATGTCATATCTGGCTACACATAATAATATGTCTGACCATATATGAACTTATATGATCAGATCTTGTGTCATGTATAATGTACGATCTGATTATATATGGCGATATATAACCATATATGATTATATATGCTTTAGATATGGGCATATAAAACTTATATCTGTTCATATCTCATTTATATATGTTCATATATGTTCATATCTCATTTATATATGTTCATATACCGTCAGATATGAATATTTTTTCCCGGGATATCTCATAATACAATTAATAAAATAGAACATACTCCATATATGAAAAGACCGATTTGTTTCATATTTTCTGGACTAAGATCTCAATGGTTTGGAGTAAATAAATATATTATTATAAAATACTTTAAGTATGCAACATTCAACAATTCTTAAGGATATATACATATAGCACATAAGAATATTAATAATCTTTTACAATTATTTAGAAAAGCACTACCTGAGGAAAAAAATGGATATAATATGGTCAGATGTAAAATTATATTATTAAATATGGAAAGATCTAATTTTATATGAACATGAAGATCATATCGCGCCAAATTTCGGATTTTATTATATAATCATATAAAATTCATATAAAATTAGATTTTTATATCTAATTTATTGTTAGATTTTTTCATATCTAATAATATATTTTTCCTAACGCGAGCGTGAAATGGGCCGCTTTTCGCGGTTGTTTTGAGTGAGCAAAACGATCCATTTCTCCACTAGTTGAAAAATGGAGCCATTTCTCAACTAGTGGAGAAATAAAATTGTAAAACAAGCGCGAAAAGCGGCCTGTTTCACGCTCTTGTTAAGAAAAATAGTATGAACAACTCGTGGGAAGAGTGGTCGAGCCCAAATGAGTGTGATGGTCGCACTCGCTTCGCTCATGCGACCAACTTCACACTCATTCAGAATCGACCACTTTTTTCCACTACCCTGGCGGAAATATTTCTACAAAATTTAAAAAACCATAAAATATAATTGCCAGAATCTATTAAATTCTACATGAATTTAAGAACTACAAAATCCTACATGAAAATGCTAGAATTGGAACACTTTTGTAAATTTTTGTAGTATTCTACAAGTAAGCAGATGTTTTAATTTTTTAAGATTTTGTTTTTTCTTAAATTTTTAAAATTTGTAGATCTTTGTACTATTTTTTATAAATTGTAGTTTTTCATAAAATACTACTTGCAATAATTTCTTGATTTGAGAACATTGTAATTTGTGGTACTATTTCGTAGATATTTTTACAAAAAAATAATTATTTCTACAAAAAATTAAATATTTCAACAAAAATGTACAAATTTCTATTTCTAGTTAAATTTTGTAGTTATTCATAAAAATTTTTTCCGCCAGGGTAGTTGTACAATATACTATTTACATCTGACCATATTATGTTCATTTTTTTCTCGGATATGATCATGCTCTTAACATGTTCTTAATATGTTTTCAAACTTATAATACTGCATAAAAGTTTTATTTATTGCTCCCTACTAATCAAAAATTTAATTTATAAAATTTAACAAGTAAATAAAATTCTAACAGAATATTCTATCATAAATAAATAAGTGTTACAACATGGTGAAAAGCTAGATTCTTTCTTTGTATATCCTTCCTGACTACATTCAATACTAAATGGTGTGTGTGCGTACATGTTTACGTATTGTAAATAACAGATACATATTTATATTTGTATATCTCAAAATTTAAAAACTTTATTAAAATTTTGATAGGTCGCGCGCTAATGAAATTCCCAGTGTTTGCCAAGACAATAATCCAGAAATGTGGTATCGTTTTGAGATCTTACGGCATATCACTTACAGATATTTTAACAAGTAATAATAAAAATATGTTTGATAATATCTTTAATTTTTTATTGGCTCTTATTGGACTACAGGTAAGAAAAAAAACTCTTTGCTTGGCCTTCATAATTATACTATATATATATATATAAAATTACATACCAAATTTTATAAAGATAATTAAAAAAATTACTTTATAATTACTTCACAATCCTAATCTTTATTTAAACCAAATGGGAAGCAATTTCTTTTATATGTATCGCAGATTGGATTAGTTGATCTTTTAACATCTATTGGTGTAATCCCCGATTTTATAATCGGTCACTCCATTGGTGAACTAATCTGTGGATATGCCGATGGATGTTTAACGGCCGAAGAAACGATTCTGTCGGCATATTTCATCGGTTTAGCCCTTCACGAGTCGAAAATAATTAATGGCTCTATGGCTGAAATTATAATCTCGACCTTGAACCTTAAAAGTTATGTGTCCTTTGGATATCGATATAGCTGTTACAATAGTTCTTCTAATTTTATTGTGAGTGGACCAACAAATTCTATAAAAGCATTCCTCACCAAACTGCAGGTATATTAATGCTTATAAACAACATAATATTATCTGCTTAGTTTCTTTAAATCGTTTTATTAAAACAATAAAATCATAAGCATTATAATACTTATGATTTTAAATAGGCTAACCGAATGACTATTATTATTTACAATTTTCTTCGATATTTTAGGCTGATAATATTTCTGTAAAAAAAATTCCTTGTGGTAATATACCTTTTCATAGTCGTTACATCAAACCTGCTGTAGCTAAGTCCGAGAAATACTTGAACCAAATATTACCACAAGAAGAGTTTTGCAGCTCAAAATGGCTAACAACAACCGGTCACGAGTATTCTAATACACTTCTGTCTTTACGTTCAACATATTATCTGTTATCCCCGGTGTTATTCGCAAAGACGATGCGTTTGATTCCGAAAAATGCAGTGACGATTGAGATATCTCCTCAGAATATTCTTCAACACATTTTAAACAACTATTTATGTTCTACAGTAACAAATATAGCGTTATATAAACGTATCGAGGATCATAGTGGTGAGATATTTTTTAAATCAATCGGAAAACTTTATAATGCAAGATTGCAGCCACAGATTGCAAATCTCTATCCGACAGTAGAATTTCCTGTTAGCCGCGGAACACCGATGATTTCTCCTCTCATAAGGTATGCATATTTTGCAAAATATCCGAATAAAGGTAACTTTCATGAGCTTTGAAGCATTAAAGTTAAATCTATTAAAAGATTATATTTAACAAACAACAAAACACTGAATTACATTTACGACTTTTTTTCGAACAATGTATATAGATAAAAAATTTGTTCTTTATTGCTGCACTAAACTATGAGTGCATTAGAACTTTTCTTCTTGCTTTCGCCAAATTTTGAACACATATGTACCTATATATTTTATTTTAAATGCAGAAAGCATATATTAGTTCAGCTATACAAAAACAGACTTACAATTAGTACTTTAGGTGGAAAGTTGAAAACCCATGTGAAATTGTACGATGATAGTTCTCGTTTCGCGTTGTAATCACCAAACAATATGGAATACATGTCGCATTGCGTAACAAATGTAAACCTATGTAGAATTGTGAAAAATTATTGGAAAATTATTTTATTTATAAAACTTATTTTATTAATAATTTTTTAATAAATAATGAGTGTCGGATTTAATCGGCGATTTTACTTTCTAAATTTTTTAAAATGGTTTTACCACTAATATGTTAGAGTGATTGTTATATTATAGTCACTCCAAAAGAGAGGATTGTCACTCTAATTTGAGTAAATGCGAGCACTCATAAGATAGGAGTGAATTTTCAGTAATACAATCTCACTCTAAAGCTATAGTAAATCACGGTTTTAAAGAGCGACTGATAAATGACTTTAACAGAGTGAAATTTTCCACTCAAAATTGTAAAGTAACATAATTCACTCTTATGGACACTGATCTACTGCACTCGAAAAGAATGCCTTTCACTCAAATGGAGTGCGAATTCACTCCAATTTACACAGCGCAATTTTACTCTTTCTTAGAGTGACGAAATCACTTGAAGTGCACAGACTCAATTTTCACTTTTCGTTACACTTATACTTGTATTTCACTCGTTTGAGTGATATTTCACTTTTCGACTTTTAGAGAGTAACTTTTTGAAATGTTACGATTGGGATTAAGATCTTGACAATTATGAAAGTTAAGATCATCGGAGGGCGGTTATTTTAAAGAAATTTTATGCAAATGATACTCTATTATTCTAAATTAATAGAGGTGTAATGTTCGACCCTACTGGCCAAGTTTTATTGCTCAAAACAACGCTACGTTTCGACCGTAGATTCCGGTCCTTATCAAGCGTATGTACTCACAAAAATTAATTGGTCAGACATAATGTCCAAACTATGTCGAATCTAAAAACTAAACAACACAGTTGAGAGCTCCGCAATAAATATAAAAGAATATAAAAAAGAATGTAAATCATTATATAAACCTAAACTTACATATTTGTGCATTAAACTTAAAACAATTGTAGGCAATTGTTAATAAATCAAAGCACATACAGATAAATCACTTGCTCCGTTTATTATATTCGCTCGATTTACATAGTTTTACCGCTTGCTCCGTTTCACAAATATCTCGTGCGCTCCACTTATAGCTACGTCTCGACACAATCCGACTCGGCAGTCCCTCGCGAGTACTAGGATATTAATTAATACCGGCAGCCCGATCTCGGTCCCTCGGATCGCGGCAGACCGTTCGGAGTATCTTTTCACACTGTCGCGTTACTCTAAATCGGATCCTGTCGCGTCAATCTCCTTCGACAGGTGGAGCCATATATCACGAATCGGCGCCTACGATACCTCTACTTATAATACATCAATTCGGCGCCTACACAATAGAATACTTGTTAAACGGCATAATTCGTTGTGTCAGAGCGAATTCGAAACTGACAAACTTGACAATATGAGACAGACCCGTGCCGTCAATACACTCTTAAGCATGTGTCGCCAAAAATTGGAGGTACATGTTAAAATTTTGTCCCTACGTAATTACGAGGGACATAAGTCACTCTTAAGCATGTGTCGCCAAAAATTGGAGGTACATGGTACCTCGAAGTTAGGAAGTACGTTATGGGCAACGAATATTCACCCGACAAAAAAATTATTTATTTCGAAATTTTATTATTATTTTTTAACTAAATTTGTTTCTTAAGATGCAGTCTATGATTATAAATATTTTTTTGTATTTGAAAAACACACTTACCTTGGTGGGATTTGAACTCGGGACCTCTGCATCGTGAGCCAACTGCCTTACGTGGTCGACTACTTCTTAATTTGAAGTAAACGTTATATATAGTCTACATATGTCATACCAGCGCAAATATATAATTTTTCAAAAATTATCTTAAGAAACAAATTCAGTTTAAAAAGAGTAATAAAGTTTCGAATTGGATATATGATATAATATTGCCCGCTGCTATTCGCGAATGTCTTTCGTTCAACAAATGTCGCGATCATGCCATGGTTGGCTACGTATACGAGGTACGTATGTAGGAGGTATATACGGAAAGCCCCCTAAAAAACTGTACCTCCTATGACACGTCCGTGCACGCGTCCGCGTCAAGTGCTTCGCGAATGTCTTTTGTACGAGGTACATATGTAGGAGGTACACATTTGTACGAGGTACATATGTACGTACGAGGTACGTATGTACGGGGTACATACGGGAAGCCCCCTAAAAAACTGTACCTCCTAAAACTGTATCTCCTAAAAATTGTACCGTGAATTTATAAGTGCGGTACCCCAATCGGTACCTCCTTCTTTATCAGTACCTCGTGTATTCCGTACCTCGTGCTACTGTACCGGGAAAAGTATCTCCTAGCAGCATGTAACTCCAAATGTCATTTCTATTTAGAAATTAGTACCTCGAATTTGGAGATACTACACTCTTAAGCATGTGTCGCCAAAATTGGAGGTACATGTTAAATTTTGTCCCTACGTAATTACGAGGGACATAAGTCACTCTTAAGCATGTGTCGCCAAAAATTGGAGGTACATGGTACCTCGAAGTTAGGAAGTACGTTATGGGCAACGAATATTCACCCGACAAAAAAAATTATTTATTTCGAAATTTTATTATTATTTTTTAACTAAATTTGTTTCTTAAGATGCAGTCTATGATTATAAATATTTTTTTGTATTTGAAAAACACACTTACCTTGGTGGGATTTGAACTCGGGACCTCTGCATCGTGAGCCAACTGCCTTACGTGGTCGACTACTTCTTAATTTGAAGTAAACGTTATATATAGTCTACATATGTCATACCAGCGCAAATATATAATTTTTCAAAAATTATCTTAAGAAACAAATTCAGTTTAAAAAGAGTAATAAAGTTTCGAATTGGATATATGATATAATATTGCCCGCTGCTATTCGCGAATGTCTTTCGTTCAACAAATGTCGCGATCATGCCATGGTTGGCTACGTATACGAGGTACGTATGTAGGAGGTATATACGGAAAGCCCCCTAAAAAAACTGTACCTCCTATGACACGTCCGTGCACGCGTCCGCGTCAAGTGCTTCGCGAATGTCTTTTGTACGAGGTACATATGTAGGAGGTACACATTTGTACGAGGTACATATGTACGTACGAGGTACGTATGTACGGGGTACATACGGGAAGCCCCCTAAAAAACTGTACCTCCTAAAACTGTATCTCCTAAAAAATTGTACCGTGAATTTATAAGTGCGGTACCTCCAATCGGTACCTCCTCCTTTATCAGTACCTCGTGTATTCCGTACCTCGTGCTACTGTACCGGGAAAAGTATCTCCTAGCAGCATGTAACTCCAAATGTCATTTCCATTTAGAAATTAGTACCTCGAATTTGGAGATACTACGCGGTACATGCTTAAGAGTGTACGCGGTACATGCTTAAGAGTGTAACAAAACTATGTCGTGGAGAGGAAGTGGCGAAGAAGGAGAAAAACAATTAAATTTCCTTTATAATGTGTTCGTAGAGAACGTTAAGATTCTCCGTGTCTTTTGTAAGTTAATGGTGTCATCAAATTTTTTAATAAAAAACATCTCCGCCAATTCCCTCTTTCTAATCTGTCTCTCTTTATAGATTACTTGTGGTTTTTTCCAATCGAAATCGTGCCCGTAAGATATTCGGTGCTCGCTCACTACGGACTGTTTGCCCGTGTGTTTTCTGACATCATTCTGGTGCTATCTGAGACGCGTGCATAAATGTCTTTTTGTCTGTCCTATGTATGTAGCCTTGCAGTCTTTGCAATTTATCTTATATACTATTTCAGTCTGTTTGAGATCATCGATTCTATCCTTGTCTCGTTTGATTAAACAGTCTAGTTTTTTAGGAACTGTAAATCTTAAGCGATTTACCTCAGATTCAACATCATATCTGGCTAGTGACGAGTCATGAGAGATACAAAAATATTTTTTTGCCGAATAACGTATCTACAACAGAAATTACTATGTTGTCAAGAGACGAAAACTGTTTGATGGTCATTGGTTTCGATATTTTGACAAAAAATAGCAAAAAATTACACAAACCGTTATTGCCTTTGTTAATGCCGCAAGGTTTTATGCTAACTCTGGAAAAATCTGGTGCAATCGATTATTCATACTTAAGTGAAAACATATGAGTTGGATGTCATAGTGGAGAAACAAATAAACGAAAAGACACTTTTACTGCTGAAAAAAGCACAAAATATTGCGAAAAAACAATACCAAATTATGCATGTAAGCAATTACGATTTTTCGTGGATAGATAAACTGAAATCAATTATGAGTGTGCAAAACGAGACTAGTATAGATACGAGAATCATACTCGTCGCGCAAGGAGATTTCGAATGCGGGCTACTAGGTTTTACTAATTGTTTGCGAAAGGAACCAGAAGGCGAAATAATTAGAAGCGTTTTTATTCAATATAACAAAGCGCCTGGTTTTTCTTTGCAAGAACCATTGTACATGAAACAATTGCAATTGGACCTACCTATCAACGTTTTACGTTCCGGTAACATTTGGGGATCATACAGGCATTTTCCATTACCATCATTGGAACCAAAACTCGTAGACAGCGCTTACGTTAAACAGACGGTGCGTCAAAACATTCTATTGTAAATTTTATGATTAGATTGTAATTATTTATGTTTTTTTTTTGTAATAGATGCAAGAAGACTTGAGTACTCTCTGCTGGGTACAGAAGAGAATGTCTTCCTACATTAAACGTGAAGATTTTGTTAATGTAATTTATGCACCTCTCAACTTCAAAGATATTATTATGTTGGCTACTGGTAGAATTACTGCCGAATCTATTGGATTATTTGAACGCAGTTATTTAAATAGTCCCATTGGCTTGGAATTTGTTGGGTTTAATACGCGTGGACGCAGAATAATGAGAATGTGCTTATACGGGTAAAATGTTTCTATCAATAATCACTCAACGAAGAAGACTATTTACGCATTTATTAGCGTTATTAATTTAATATTTAATATAAATCTCGATTTTATCTTGTGAATTAAATCAATTAAATATAACATGCTACATGCTGTAAAGATATGTATTATAGAAATTATAAAATAAGTATGAAGAAATAACATGAATAGTTGTTTTTCAAGACCCTTAAAAGTTTGACAAATTATTAGAAGAATAGAATCCGATAAATGTGGCACTTATAAAATTTCAAAAATTCTTAAAACTTTAAATATGAACTACAAAAGCAAGACGTTTTATATATAGTAAACATGATTACTACATAACTTTTACGAGACATACTCACACAAATTATATACTTTCAAAAATTACTATGTTTAGAGGAATGATAAACATTTGCGTGCCCGATGAATACCTCAGTTGGAATGTACCCGATGAATGGACAATAGAAGATGCAGTAACGGTTCCGTGTGTGTACGTCACGTGCTATGACGCCTTGTATATAAAGGATAAAATAAAAAAAGGAGACAAAATCTTGATCCATTCGGGTACTGGTGGCGTTGGTCAAGCTGCGATTCATCTTGCCCTTCATGAAGGTTGTGAAGTGTTTACGACAGTTGGAACTGTCGAGAAACGACAGTTTATGAAAGAAACGTTTCCCTCTATTCCCGAAGATCATATCGGAAACTTCCGAGATACAAGCTTTGAACAAATGATTATACAGCGTATCAGAAAATCGTAGAGTGGATATTGTATTAATTTCCTTAGCCGAAGAGAAATTGTAAGCATCTGTTCGTTGTTTAGCAAATGGTGGTCGTTTTCTGGAAATTGAAAAATTCGATGATTTTTAATAATTCCTTAGATATATCTATCTTTTCCAAATTCTTAATAAATTCATCAAGTTTAGAACGAAAGATAACGTTGTCGAAGAAAATAGCAGAAGATTTAAAAAATGGCGCTATTAAACCACTATGTAGAAAAGTCTTTAATAAAAATGAGATAGAGACTGCCTTTAGATATATGACCGCTGGAAAACATATTGGCAAGGTAAGATTATTTAATTATATATCTATGTATATCTATACAGAAATATGTAATTATGATGCAAAATATTCTATCTTGTTTAATTAGAGATATTCCTTTTCTTTAACTGCTGTAAAGATAGCAACAAATGTAAGCTTTGTTAAATTATGTTCTCAGTCAAGAAACTTTTTTTATTTATATATAAGAATAACCTTAATTATTTACTTTTTATAGTTATTCAACAATATAAACGTAGCTTCCTTCGCTCTTATGTTAAATATTATTGTTGGATGAGGTATCAATTGAAATCGAACACTAAGGTGTCTTACTTCGTCTTTAATATAGAGCGCGGATAGTCAATTACATCAAACAAACATTTTATATGTATATAATACAATAACTATAAGTAGAGTTGATTTGATTTTTGCTCACAAGTTCGCAAGCAGTCTTACCGAGGACATTACTGATTTAATTTGTCTATTAGAATTTAGTTAAAGACATTGGTATTATCCTTATTCAGTGCCATGAACATGATTAAACATTTTTATTTTATACTTAGATACCTATATTAATTACTTTTTAGAACATTAAAAACTTTTGTAGGAGAAATACGATCAATATCCATCCTGTCTAATATCAAAAAAAACGTAATTTTAAGTTTCAAGACATCGAACATCTTAAGAAACTATTGATAAAAGTACTGGCAGTGAATATCGGAATGCATAGTCTTTATTTACCTCGATAGGAAAATTGTGCAAAATTGTACAATAATTGCATTATTCAATTGAGAGGAATTTCACAGTTATTGCACTATGATAATTCGCCATAAAGCAGCGGTTTTGCCGGTATAACATTTCTGAATAATATTTGCAAAAATTGATAAATTTAATTTTAGGTTTAAATTTTGCACAATTATTTCGACATTTAGAAGCAAAATTATCTCAGCAAACATATAACCAGTTACGTTTATCATATTTTACTAAAAAGGATGCTATCTAACGGTGACCTAGCAAACACAGAATATACTAATGTAAGTATAATACAAGAGTAACACGTAATAAAACTCAAATACATTTCGTAATTATTTTGCAATTTTTTTCCAAATTTAATTTTTCCAATGTAATTTTGCATATTCCGCTAAGATCATTTGTCATAATGCTGCTGTCTTGCTGAAATATTATTTAGAAGTAAATTGTGTAAATATTTATCAATTTATCAATATTTACACAAAGGTCTAAATTTCTACTAGTATTGTTATAAATATTGAGACATAATTGCAGCATTCTCAATTTTATCCAGATTTCGTTATATAATTTTATAAATCTTTTTCCATCGGGGTAATGTTTACATTGTATGCTAGACTCTGATAATAATTCTTCTTCACAAGCGCGTGAATTATAATTGTTTTTTTCCCAGCACGGTACATCTTTCGGCTTCATTTCCAATAAATTGTAACTGATGTTCTTGATCAAAACAGATAAAAATTATGAAAAGTCTTTGAAAATGCCACAAGGTAGCACGATCAGATCAATTTCGACAAAAAGTTTACTTTGATTATTTTTTCCCTTGTATCTTTCATTTAATTACTTTGCATTATCACTTAAATTGTGTACTTTGTACCGCCAGTAAAACATTCAACAATTACAGATAAATGTAATTCCTTGTAATAGTAAAACTAAATCATAAAATGCAATATCATAACAATTAGCAATAAAACCTAAAGTACATTCGTAAATTGCCAACAATATAATAAACAATTAAACTTTCATTTTATCCGGCTATAATTGGCAAATAATCATCGTGACGATTCGACCATTGGTTTTGGTCCTTTAATCGTCAAGACGTTAATAATCTTTGATATACTTATATATATAAGCATCTCATTTTTAAAATATATTTAAATTAAATTATTAAACCGCGGCTTAATATCGGTGTCTCAATCTTATTATTGTTTAGTGTGTTATTGCGATAAATATTACTACATGCCTCAGTGGTCGAATTGGTACGACGCTCTACACGAAATGTGGGAGATTCCAGGTTCAAACGCTGGCTGAAGTAATATTTTTCGCAATAAAAATAATTTAATTTAATAATTTAATTTAATTTAAATTATTTTAAAACAATGATTATTTGCCAATTATAGCCGGATGAAATGAAAGTTTAATTGTTAATTAGCAATAAAGTTAATGATAAAATGCAAAACTATATCAGTAACAAAATAGAAGGTGAAATCTTCGTTAGTTATAATTTCTGACTTTACAGGAATGATTTTTCTTAATAGGTCTGTTTTCTATTGCTAAACTGGTTGCACTAGTAGAGAGTTTATTTTTCTTACTCCACATTGGAAAAAAAAAGATAAACTCTGATGAATAAGTGCAGCCAGTTCAGCAATAGAAAACAGACCCAATGATTGTTGTATCTGATTGTTCGTAGATAATAATAAGAGTTCATCAAGAGGAAGAGTTTTTAGATATGCTCCACTACTCGCCTATCCACGATATTATTGCCTGGACCATAAATCCTATGTTATTTTGGGTGGACTAGGCGATTTTGGTTTAGAGCTAGCAGATTGGTTGACTCTTCGAGGCAAAAAATCTGGTATTAACATCACGAACCGGGATTAGAACAGGTTATCAGCAATCAAGAGTAAAGCTGTGGCGATCTAACGGTGTAAATGTACAGATCGTTGCGGTCGATGATATTTTGAAACATGAAGACTGTGAATCTATATTAAAATTTGCCGAAGAAAAAGCACCAGTGGACGCTATATTTAATCTTGCAGTTGTTTTAAAAGATTGTACATTCCAAAATCAATCACCACAAACGTTCGAGGATTCGTTCAAATCGAAAGCATAAATGACGAAGAACATGGACGAATTGTCGAGAATGATATGTCCACAACTTCGACATTTTGTCGTTTTTTCCTCCGTCTCGTGTGGAAGAGGAAACGCAGGCCAGACAAATTATGGGATGGCTAATTCCATAATAGAAAGAATCTGTGAGAAAAGGATGGAAGAAGGATTACACGGTTTAGCGATACAGTGCTGCAGTGGGGTGCTATTGGTGATGTCGGACTCGTGGCAGATATGCAAGAAGAAAATAAGGAATTGGTTATTGGAGGTACATTGCAACAACAAATATCTCCCTGTTTGGATACATTAGAAGTATTTCTGCTACAAGATCGGCCTGTCGTAAGCAGTATGGTTGTATGTGCTGAAAAAACAAAAGTTGACGGATCAATGAATATTTCTGAAACGGTTGCTCATATCATGGGTAAGCAGTTTTATACAAAGCTAAGCAATGAAGAAAACTAATTATAATGCCATGAAAGAGAAGTAAAGTCAAAATGTTATTCCAAGTACATATATTTACTGGAATAAGTAATATCTCAAAAAATTTTTGTGTGCAAAATTAAATTTAAAGAAATACGTATATTTTTGAAAACTACCTCTTACAATTGCAATAGACTTAACCCATTAAGTCTTATGCCCGTGTCACACTACGTATCGCGGACGCGGATCGGATTGGGATTACGGATCGCGGATCGGATATCAGCCAATCACAGATGAGCTGCTCGTCCATGATTGGCTAGATTACGATCCGCGATCCGCAATCTCAATCCGATCCGCGTCCGCGATACGTAGTGTGAAGAGCACTTTAGAAAGCTTCTACGTACTTTCCTATTTTTAATAAAATAATAAATGCTTTGTAATTCGGGTCCTAATTTTAATCCGCAATTGATAAATTCTTTTAGCGTCTCAAATATTGGTAAATTTTCTAGAAATTTAAGAAATTTCAAATAAAATGTACATTAATGTGTGCTAATTAAAAAATTATTAACAGTATAAATAATTAACAATTACTTTAGAAACAGCTAAGTGTTAAACGTACAGAAAATGTAACAATAATTTGATTCCTAAGATTAAAATTTTTGTTGGTATGCAATTTTAGGAGATTAAATAGAGTAACATAATATTTGGTAAATTACCGAATAAGGGACTCACCTTCTATGATCTTGACCTTGATATATATTATAGAAGTCACCCTTTTGAGTAACCTTCAGAAGATTTTAACCATTGGTTGTTCTTTACTAAAAAGTCATTAATAACATTATTTTAATAAATAAAAAATTATTAACAAAATTATTTAATGAATAAAACATAATTTTTTTATACTCTGTATACTTAAGAAAAAAATTACATTTTGCCGAGGTTTATATATTTTTCTTTTTTTCTCCTTTTGCACTTCTATCTCAGAAACGCGTATTTTCTCTTTAGCATACATCTCATTAACATAAAATGGTTTCACATGGGTTTTCAACTTTCCACGCGAACCGTATAATAATATAAGACCTCGTTATGTACTGCAAGCACCGGACAATGTGGGGTAGATATCGTTTCACGTAGAAAGTTGAAAACCCATGTAAAACTGGAACTTACTTCTGGAAGTTACTCAGGAAGGTGAACTTCTATAATATAATGTTAAGGACAAAGTCATAGAAGGTAGTCCTCTTGTCGGTATATTTACCTAAAAATTATTTAAATGTATAATTCTTACTTTATTTCTTATTTTACCAAATAAGATTAAAGAACATAAACACAGTACCACCAAACGTACCACTGGTCGAAATGGATTCAATGATGGCAGTTGAAATTAAGCAAACGTTGGAAAGAGAGTTCGATATTTCCTTGACAGCGCAAGACATTAAAACTCTAAAGCTAAATTAAAACAAATAACAATTACAGGCATACAAGGAAAGATACACAATACAAACAAAATTAGTGAAGATTTTGACGTGCTGATTCGAAAAATGAAGGATGCAGACTTTGTTCCAGATATTCTTATAGAACTTGTTACAAAGAAGGAAGTTGATCGAAGCAATATATTTCTCTTACCAGGAATCGAAGGATGTTCAAGTGTATATAAATCTATAGCATCAGGAATTAAATCTTCGGCGACGTGTTTGCAACATAGTGTACTTAATATTCCTGATGAAAGTCATTCAGTGACGAAGTTAGCCGCTTATTTGCTGCCTGTAAGAAGATTAACGTTATACTTACAAAATATTTATTTTAATTATTTTTAAATAATTTATGTATATGAGTAATATCTAACAATTAAAATTCTTTCATATTACTACAACTTACATATACATTTATATTTATTTTCTTAGCACTTATTAAAGAGAATGAAAGATCAAAGGGAATTTCTTATCGTGGGTTATTCGTTCGGATCCTTAATTGCCATCGAATTAGCAAGATTATTAGAAGCTAATGATTTCTCAAGACGGTTAATACTAATAGACGAAACTTCTGACCAAATGAAAATTTTAGTTAATCAATATTTTCACTGTGCTTCACTAGAAGAGTTACGAAATACCGTTTTACTTGGTTTACTGGGAATGTACGTTACAATTAACAAAGAAGCGGTTAGTAAATTATAAAAAATACATTTTAATTTTTTATTGTAAAAATTATTTATCTAATTTTAATATTACATAAATTTAAATAAAATGAAGTGGTTCGTTTGTCGTTGTTTAAACGTATAACATTATCACAAGTGACAGTTTTACAATATGACTCTCGATATAGAACACCATAAGTCTTTGCATCATAATTCTTATTTTGCTCTTTGACTTTTGTACTCGGAGAAATAGGATGTGCGTTTGATTTTAATTGAGATAAAAATTAATGTGATTAATGCGTCTATTTTTCACTTTTATTTTTTTGTTTACCGGTCTTTATATGCTATCTTAACTTTTTACACTGAAAATGATCTGAGGACTAAAACGTATATTAAAGTATTATTGTAATTAAAAATTACAATACGATCACCTTGTTTTGGCTTTTTTATGACGCTTTTTTATGTGAAGATTTTAGGAATTTTAATAAAATAAACAAGAATTAGAACAGATTTTACCATCGTTCGAGAATTTAATATATTTTTTGTATTACTGATAAAATGCAGAAGTTATTTTAGCATATTTATTATTATTAATCACACAAAATGCAAAATTCTCTTATTTGCAGTTTGCGTTAGAGCTGAATAAATGTAACACAGTGGACGAAAAATTAAAAATATTTCATGCTTACTTCCCTAACGATGTAAATGTATTGACCACAAAAATCAAAAACTGATATATTTCACCATTTACAATCATATAGTCGCTGTACAGGATTATGATATTTCTTCATTACCTCGCCTTAAATCGCCTATAACATTACTGAAACCTACATTTCCGCTTGTCTCTGTTACTGAAAAGGATTATGGTCTACATAAGGTAATCTAATTTTGATAAATATTTTTGAAATAATAAACTATGATTTTAAAAATAACCAAAAGTTTTATAACAAGAAACTTATTTTTAGATTACCGAGGGTAAAGTGCAAATTCGTTATGTGGAAGGTAATATCATATTACAATGATGGACAACGATAAAATTATATCAGCTATTAACGAAGAATGGATAGAAAATAATCTAAAACAATAAATGTATACTTTATTAAGACGTAGTAACATAATATATATTTTGTTAAAATATTATACGTAACACTTGATATACCTATATAATATACACATGTAGTAAAATATAAATTTTTTAATTTAAATTGCTATGTTTGAATAAACGTAATTCAATATAATAAATTATATTTTACTATATTAGGTATATATATATATATATATATATATATATATATATACATAGAGTCAAAATTAATAGAGTTTATCAATTACAATAAATTATTATAATATTTTAACAATAAATATATATATATTTTATTAGGACACAGTAACATATAATATTATATGTTACATATAATTCAATTATATAATATAATTATATAAACATAATTCAATATAATAAATTATACTTCACTATATGTATACTATATATATATATATATATATATATATATATATATATATATAAATTCCTGTAAAATTTGTCATTTATTGCATATCCCCGCAGCGTTTGCAATCTACTACCAACACTATCCTTCTCTTCTCACTTTAACCCTTTGGACCAACGGCTTAACGTCTTTTTCCGAAAGACGGAGCCCAGTTTTCTCCGCACAAGAGCCTATATCTTGCACGGAGGGGCGCAGTTATCGGAAAAACTTTCCATACTTCATAGCTCTAGTGAACTGGAACCTGGTTCCTCAGATTACGAGTCTGGCGCTCTACTACTAGACCACACTGCCGCCCTTATATTTACTCTATACATATATAGTTTTTAAAGTTATAAAATATGGAACAACACTTATTATATTCCCCTAAACATTTTTCTTACGGATATCAATACCATTTATGTTGTAATGCACAATTATTTTATATTTTTGATTGAATATGTTAAAACAATTTTGTACGACATAATTTTATAATATATAACAGTTTTTCATACAAGCCCTTGGTGATTCGACTTTTTAAAACATTCATTTTTTAATGATATAACTTAATTACGTTACACTTTTTAGGCAACCTGTCCATTTTACCCATCGTCCTTTAGCGGCAATACAGGCTCAATTTCATCGCTAAATTCTTATAATTTATTTCTTTTATTAAAAAGAAGTACCTTTTTAATCTCCACACACCGTTGGAAAATTTTTGTAGTTTTGTTAAAAAAGGTCTTTGTGCTAAAATTTTTGTGTAAAATAATCAACACATATATGTAAATTTAACATATGCCTGCTGTTGTTAATTGAACTTTACAAATCAAAAATGTAAAATTATTAAAATAATTTAAAAAATATATTAAAGTAACATAATTTGAACGTAATTATTAAATGTGTTAAAATTTACAGAAAAAGAGTGTTGATTTTATCTTACAATTTTAACTTCAACATAAAATTTATGTTAATTGTACACATAATTAACCTCAAATTACGATCAGAATTACATTTCCTTTCTGTTGAAATATTTTAACATAGTATCGGTGTTACCATTTAACACATCCATATTATGTTAAATTAACACAAAAATTTGAGTGGACCGTTTGGAACATGTAATTTATGTTATATTTAACACAAATTTTCTAACAGTGCATGGATAATTGATTTATAAAAGAATTAATTTGCAGAAAGAAAAAAATGGAGCTCGCGCTAAAATAGCAGTATTGTTTTATTTTGTTTTGTACATAGATATTACTTCAATTTCGACAATAGATAGTCATTAAGCAACTTTAGGAACTCGCTAACAAAACATTATTTTGCGGATCTTCTTGATCGATAACACTGCGGCGCATAACAAACTTTAAGGTCCTTTCTATCTGCTTCCATCTTCTGGGTTGATCTTAATCATAAAACTTAATTAATTAAGTGGCTGTAATCGACATAAGGAAGCAGAATTAGAATCTGCGTACCGTAATATCGCGCATATACCTAGTTTTCAAGTAACAAACAGTATCGTGATTATTTATAGAATAAATTGTATTTACATTCTATGTACATTGAGATTTTTTTCAATTAAGATTACCTGTTTTCGCCGAGAGGGTAAAAATCGTGTTGCACAGCGTGATCTACTAAATTATCGATGTAGATGTCATGATCGTTCTGATCGCGTTCACGAATCAAGAAGGTGTCTTGGTACAGCGAATTCGGCGTTCGGTGCATCATCGTGACGAACGAGCTTCCCGACGCCGGCGTCGGTGTCGGATTCGGCGTTGGGGTTAGCAAGGGTGTACCTTGAAGACTGATGGTCAGTGGAAGAGCACCTGATGTGCACAGGCCTACTGTTCCCCTTCCGCTTCCCGTGACCGATCGATATCTCGAAGGCCTCGTGGACCTAAGAGAGTTGTGATATTTTTACTAAATGTACTTTTCTCTTTTGTTTTTATAAAAGGTATAACAGTTCCTATCAGATTCTTATAAGATTTTCTGAAGTTCATTTAAGACGGAGTAAATAAGAAGAGGAAGAATTGCGTTACCTCGAACACTTGCACTTCAATAAGCGAATGAACGCGGTTCGGAAGGTCCGGTTAAAAATAGTATAGATAATTGGGTTGATCGTCGAGGACACGTAGCCCAGCCAAAGAAACGTATCCATCATGTGTCTCGACACGGGACATCTGGGACACGCGGCGATGAAGATGTTCAGCAGGAAGAACGGTGACCAGCACAGCACGAACGTGCAGAACACCAATCCTAGGACCTTGCTGGCTTTCTCCTCGGTCGCGACCGCATTCGCGACCAAGGCTCTCTTTTTGGCCCGGCCCGCCAGAAACCTTGAAGAATGTCGATTATCAAGAATGCGGAATTTTCAATATATTTCCGGATTCCTTGGAGAAAAATTGCTATACTTGAGATTCAGCGTGGTCGGCGTGACATTCAGTTGCAGTTTCAGGGCCCTGAGGGTAAAATTCCGTGTTTCACGCGCGATGTTCTCCGGCGTTTGGGTCGTCTGATCCACTTTCAACTTGAGCCGAGGTCCTGCGGCGGGACTCCCGGCGCCGTCCACCGCTAACTTCAAATGCGGTAGGACCTTTCTCGCACCTTCGCATTTGTGGCTGTTTCAATAATTAAGGTTTTTAAATCTTTCAGTAACTATATTCGCCTGTTCGTTCTGGGACAAATGTTCCATACGTTATTTTATGTATAATAATTTAAACTTTTTACCAAGAAATATAAAGATTACAGTTAATTAATATTAAAAGAAAAAGGCAAAAAAATCTTGCACGTGCAAACGCTTTCTCTATGTTATCTTCTACAATTATTTTAAATAAATCAATTTTTTTATAATAAAATATTCTCATTTTCATGTAGTACGATATGTTCCATAGAAATGAAAACAACATTGTTTATGTTACATTGTTAATCTACTTTTTATTTTGTAACAGCAATAACATGGCAATATTATTGTTTTCGTGTGCAGATTGTTGAGAGTTTACGATTAAAAATTGACGCGTTAATGAAGAAAGTTGAGATCGCATTAATTCACGGCCTCGGACTGGCCATTGCGTCGAGACGCTTGATTTAAGATGCATAGTCTCGTGGACCGTCGCGTCGCATTGATATCAGGGATGTTGCATGCGCGATGCCTGGCATAAAGCTGCTGTTATAAACGACTTGTATATATAAATAATTGCTATACCTATTAGTTACAATTTTATTTTTTTGATAATTGTAAATTACATAATTACATTTTACGTAAAAATTTAACTTTTTTCGAGAAATATGAAAGCATGATATAATATAGAAGTTATAATCACGGCGTTCAATCTAGTTTTTAAAATTTATTCTTTGTTTTAGCATTCATTTTTCTGCACTTTTATCTTTACGTAAGTGTAAATGCTTGTGTGCAAAATTACGAATAATTTATATTGTAACTTAATTTTACAAAACATCCGATATAAATAATATAATTAAATTATAAAATTACAATATCTGTACAAAAGGTGTTTTCGAACTAGAATCGTAAAGCGGAAAAGAGGATGATTTCTTCGACCGGAAAAAAATAAATAATAAAGACTAAAATTCTTTCAAGCAATATTGTATTTTGAACAAAAAAAATTTTTTAATAAATGTATTCTTACTTTTCTTTTTTCGCGTTACAGCCGAAGTGCTGTCTTGCCGAGGATGCCGAGGACGATCGCACGGCAGTGGTTGCGGTGGCCGTGTTAAACGACGACGCTCTCGACGATGTCGTTTTTGTGGACGAATATCTGCCGCCTAGCCGGCGAAACTGATCGCCCTCCGCGTTCTCGGCCACGAAACGGGCCTTTTTGCGCAACAGCTGCAGTGTCAGGATATAAGTCGTCACCATGACAATCATAGGGATGTAGAAGGCGATCAGAGAGCCGAACACGAAGAACGCCCGATTATTGATTACGCATACTCTTGGCCGCGGCATGATGTTCGTGGGATTAATTATGCCTGAAACAACAACCGACGAGATCTCGTCACGCCTTGATTATCCCCTTCTCTAATTAGCTGTCGATTTGAAGCTTTCGATTACCCGTCAAGTTTCTCGGGATATTTTCCGAAAACGTGGACGTCCCCTCTCGAATCGTCATCTCGTAACAGTTGTATTACATCTTACGGAACGTCTCGATAATTGGAACAGATTTTGTTTCGATAAAAGTTATTCTGAGTGCTTGTGAATGGTAACTGGATTTTCGGAAAATTGTTTTAAATTGGCAACAATATAAGTACACTGAGAAAAAAATATTTAGATAAAAAAAATTATTTAGATTGTTGCCAAGAGCTTATTTACTTAATATAATACACATATATTTATTTAAAATTAGATATTTTTACTTGATTTAAATTAAAATATTTAATTCTAAATAAATATGTGTATTGTATTTCGCGCCTCTTCCTCAAGATAACACGTAGTACTCCCTAGTCCCTACTCTATGCCGAGGCGCCACAATCTTTACAGCTAAAACAAAAGTTTTTCCCCTTCCTAGGGGACTTCTCTCGTGTTCGCGCCCAATCCGTCATTCTTTAGGGCCTAAGCAGAATGGCTGTCTTGGCAGTGTTTTATGCCGTAAGGACGTTTCTCTCGTCCTTATACTAGAGCAAATCGATTTTCTTAGGATTTTCTTGAAACTGTGAATATACGTTAATTTAGGTGTGCTTTATGCGTGGTATAAATTTCAGCTCCTCTTCCGGGATAAAAAATAAAAATACTGATTGTGAGCCTCAAAGTTTCCAAAAAAAATTTAAAATTAATTTTTTTTAGTTTTGGCATTTTTTCCTTATAGAACTCGACGAGAGAAGCAACTTTGGTCCTCTTAGTCAACCTCGTATCTCTTACCGTTTGGCCTAAAAAACCTGTTCATTAGTAAAAGTTGAAACTTTGAGGCTCAGTATCTTGAGTTTTTATACCGGAAGAGGTACTGAAATTTATACCACACATAAAGCACACCTAAATTAACGTATATTCACAGTTTCAAGAAAATCCTAAGAAAATCGATTTTCTCTAGTATAAGGACGAGAGAACGTCCTTAAGTCTTTGTCTTATGTAATGCACAATGCTGTACAGTATTGTGCGTTACATAAGACAAAGACTTAAGGCATAAAACACTGCCAAGACAGCCATTCTGCTTAGGCCCTTATTCTTGTGCCGAGATAGTCACTTCGCTATTAGTAAAATGGAAAAAAGAAAATACAGGAGGTCGGATTCGGACGATGAATCCAAGGAAAATAGAATAACTAAAAAGATAAAACGCCTGTCGAGAGATCTTAAAAAGCTTGAGGATCGAATACGGAAGAGACGGGCACGTAAGTATCAGGTTAATCGAAAACTTGATTGCCATCTTTTTCTATTCCGCCTCGTAAAGAGTGGTCGGACGATAGAACAAAATTCTATGATAGACCCATCGTTCAGAACTTAAGAGTATTTGGGCGAGCAATATTAGATAAGTAAGAAGAAGTTAAATAAAACTGTTTGATATTGCTTATTATCTATAACAAACATTTATTTTATAATTACACAGTCGTAGCCAACTTTCAACATCTACGTCTTATCTTGAAAAAGAGGCGCAAAATACAATTTAATGATTAAACGAACTTACCTGTAAGTGAAGTTCTATCATAATTGTATGAAGCGCTTCTTCCGAAAGATGGGTCCCTCCCTATATCCATATCCGACAATTTCGGATCCCGTAACTCTTAGGGCTACGGTTGAACTTTGAAAAAAATGACGGATTGGGCGCGAACACGAGAGAAATCCCCTAAGAAGGGCAAAAACTTTTGTTTTAACTGTAAAGATTGTGGCGCCTCGGCATAGAGTAGGGAGTACTAGTACGTGTTATTTTTCGGGAGAGGCGCTTCATACAATTATGATAGAACTTCACTTACAGGTAAGTTCGTTTAATCATTAAATTATATTAGGTAAATAAGCTCTTGGCGACACAATCTAAATAAATATTTTTTTGGATCTAAATAGTTTTTTCTACAGTGTACTTGTGTCAAAGAGACGTTACTGCCAAAAATGACTGAACCTGAACTCTCTTTCGATCTAACTTTGCGCAATCGATCCTCTCTGAGGAAGTAAACGTGAAATTACGACAATTTCGAGAAATTTGGTAGGTACAACTCACCCAGTTAAAATTTCTATTGGACTATTTGCATTACAAGAGATGAAAAGGTGGAGAGGTTACTCTCTCTATTATTGATCAGGACGGCCATCGAGAGCCTTGATAAATGTGTATCATGCCGATAAAGCATCGCGGTGTCGTCACGCTTTTTCACTCATCTCGCGAGAATACAGTGAAAATTATCGGCTCATAAAAATACGAAGTTCTCTATCGATCCGTCGAGGTATAGGGGAGACCGGGGCTGGTTGTGACATTTTTTCTATAAAGTGTCTCAACTCTTTGATTATGTTGTTTTTATAAATGAATCTAGGCTTGCTAGATTCAGTAACTAATCGGGATTTCAATTTAATAATAGTTTTTATCTAACCGCTCATTAGAAATTATATAAATTAAAAAATTCTGAAAAAAGAGACATGTAACTTTTTACCCCACACCAGGGGCTGGTTGTTACACCACACGGGGTAAATTGTTACAACAAAAAAAACAAATGTAATCTCAAACTTTTTATTAAGAATAATCATGGTTTGTCTTCTTAATTCGAACAAAAATGAAATATTATTGTTTATAACAAATTACAAAAAAGTTTAAGTCCAAGTAATAATATAGTACTTTTTAACTTTAAATAAATTATAGTGTTATTTTAAACAAAAACTTAGGCATACAATTTTTTTTTGGCCTCTTTGCTTTATCACATTGAAATAAAAATTAAATAAAATTATGTTCTTATTTAGCGAAAACTTAGACATATTACTTTTTTTGGTATCTTTGCTTTATCACAACAAAATAAAAATAAAAAAATAAAAATTAAGTAAAATTATGTTCTTATTTAAATAAAAATTCTTTAAAACAAAAATACAAGTAACTTTTAATCTAAACAAAAGTTATAAGCTCTATTCATCATAAATTATCTATCATAAATTAATTGTGGTTTGTCACAACCTGCCCCGAGAAAATGTCACTTTTAGCCCCAACACCAAAACTAACCTCTTAAGATTAAATATTAAAACACAAATATTTGTAAAGCTTATAAAAGTAAGATTTATTGTAAACAGAAGGAATTAGAGAGTATATACCACACATAGACATTTCTGCTTATTTAGATAACAAGTGCTAGACCAATAATACTAAAAAATGAAAATGTTACAAATCTGCGTTTTTTACGGCTGCTTATCCGGGCTCCTCTCACAAGAACGCCAGCGCCACTAACTCGCGCGGTATGTCGGCCGACACTGGCGTGATCATTTATCTCTTTCTAACGTTACTATAGCGTTTCCGGTTTAGCTACCATTGGCACTGTAACAACCTACCTCTGTAACAACCAGCCCCAGTCTCCCCTAAGTATCGCTTGTATTTTCTCACCTTGACTTTTTCGCAATTATCGAAAAATGAAAAATGATCTAGCTGATATATTCAGTTTTTCAATCAGTATAACAACGAAGAGAAAACAGATGCAGTGAAAAAGGAAGGAAAGATACACAGATGCTGCGATTATTGAAGTTATTAAATTAATGTACGCTTAATTGGCAAGTGGATGAAAATATCCATTAGGTCGGAAAAACTCCGTATTCGCTAATATGCATAATCGGTTTAAGATTTAAATTTTTCGTGAGAGGTATACGATGCAGTTCCTCGTAAAATAGTTTACTCTTTCGGAAAGTTTTTGCTGGAATATGAGGTTTAATTCGCTTAAAAATTTCAGAACGAGCGATGCGCGCGTTTCGTAGCTTATAAAGAAATGAGAGATCCAATAAAGTCCTATATTATTCATCAACTTTATAATAAAGATCCTTAGCACAACAGTTCTTCGCCGTAAAGATTGATACAATGAATAAACGCAACGGACGATTTATCCTGGAATAGAATTACCGGAATAAAAGGAATTGTGTATATTCTACGTGTGTGAGAGCAAACATGAAACGGCAGTCTAGTTCTTCCGTTTCCCCGCATACGTTTCATTTCAGGAATTGTTTACCGATTCCGCGCGTTTTCATCGCGCGCTCGCACTTACCCGTTTTATGAGATACGTGCTGGTCCATATCGGGAGAGCTTTCTCTACTACAAAGGTAGCCTTCGTAGATCGTCAGTGATGATACGAAGGAGAGGAGGACGGAGGTAAAAGGGGGTAATTTACCTAACACCGTGATGGAACTGGAGACTAGCATGGCTAGTAGCCAGACCGCGGCGATCTTGAAGCCCACCATTCGTTTCGTGGATGTGTGACGTGTCCTGAGCGGATTACGGATACCCAGATAACGGTCCACGGAGATGAAGCACATGTGCATTATACTCGCCGAGCACGCAAGCACGTCGCATGTCACGTATACGTTGCACCATACCACGCCGAACGGCCAATACCCTGAAAATTCGAGAGAGACGAGAAGCTAGGGTGTCAAGTCGGGGCGAAAAAGTGTCACGTTATTTACTAGACGGCCGTCTTAGGTTGTCTATTATTCAGGCAAAAGTTGAAGAACTTATTTTGCAATTGCTATAAGTCCGTATTTTTAAATGGAGAAGATTACGTTGCACATACAAAAGATAACAATTTTATTATAGTTGTATATTTTATATACATATATAGTAGTTAAAATTCTCCAAAAATAAAATATATTTGAAATTACATACGAAATAAGATCATATTTTTTAGTTATATTTTTAATATTTATTTTGCAAAAATAATCGTAAAATTTCATGCGTATTGTAACCTGCATAAAGCAACGGATATGAAATAATATCATTTTTCAAGTTTTAATCAGAGAACATTGATTAAAAATCTAGAAAGAAATGCTATATTTAAATTTTACTCATATTTGAGTTATTAAAATAGCGTGCAAAATACAAATAATTTATGATTAAAATAACATTTAAAGTTATTTATCGCAATAATAATTGGTTGTAATTTATGTCTATTCCATTTTACTTTTTTTGAAGACTTATAATTTAGTTTACATAAATTTTTCCTTTTTTTATAGAATAGTTCATGTGTGTAAAAAATGGCAGAAGGGAGAATGAATTATTAAAAGTGAATTTTACTGATTCTTTTTATGAGTAATTTTTTTTTATTGAGATATGACGGGAAAGGATTTAGGTGGAGAACGCATATTGCTCTAGAATCTTTTACTTTTTGTTAGGCGTTTTTAATGCTGCGCTGTTTTCGGAGAGATAATAACGAGAAAATAGGCTAGGGATAAGCCTCATTGCGTAGATAGAGGCTTAGCCAGAACGCATGAGGTTGCGCCGGCGGAACGTACGGTGCACTCCCGTGATGCGATGAATGGGCTACATCAAACGGCGTCAAATGTCGGAAATGCGTTACACAAACCATCACTTTCCAACGTGCAAATCCCCCGAGCTGCCGATGTATTTTTATCGCTTCAAAGATTTGCGAAAACTCGAAGAGTCCGCCGATACGTCTGGAACATTTTAGGGGCTGTATTCATAGCTGATCGTGATTCGATTAATGATCGCGATTTCGGCAGTCGGATCTGGAGCGCTTTTACTCCTTACAGAAATTTATAATCTTCCGGAGCGGTTTACGATTCAATGATTTATCATTATTGATGATTACTTTTTAATTCATTTCTTTAATTAAAAGTTAGAGCAAAAAAATATACCTATATATGTATATATGAAAATGCTTATGTATACATATACTTTAATATTTTTCTACGTTTTTATTAAGTATAAGATATTTAAATATCTTATATATTATATCTAAATATAATTGTTTACTTGTAAAAGCGTTAAATTGTAAAAAGGTAGAATGTATAGCGTATGCGGCGAAGAAAGGCCAGAGAGAGAAAGAGTGCGGAGGAGAGGCGAGGCGAAAAAGAGGGGGAAGAGAGAGAGAGAGAGAGAGAGAGAGAGAAAGAAAGAAAGAGAGAGAGAGAGAGAAGATAGATAGAATTAATACTGTAAAAGGGGGTGGGAGTCCTTTCCATCCCGCACAAAGAACAGAAATAAATAATTACTACTAATAGAATTTTTTATTTTTCCTCACATCTAAAGAATTTATAAACATTTCACAGACCTTGAACTTTTCGTAAAACAAATCACTCGATCACACGTAATATTTTATTATCGGAGAAGTTTACTTAATAAGAGTAAAAAAATAACACTTTCTAAATGCAACAGAATATCTCGTATAATGCAGTAACTCAGTGACAGTATTCCAGGGGTTAAACAAATATTGAATGTTTATATCATATGGTTTGTACAAACAGCGATTTGCGAAGCAAATAAGATCCGATAATGTCAACAACAATTTATGTATGCAAATCTGTAATTGAGTGCGTCTTTTCAATCACAGATAGAAAATAATCTGCAATATATTATTCTGTCGGCTATGAACAACGGTCTCGGGAATTTTATCATTCTGTTTTACGACGTGCGTCTCGTTTTCACCACATTCGAATTTTCCCATTATGCAAATCCTAACACTGTAACCATAACACAGAATGAGTAACATTTAACGAGTCAAACGAACGAGACATCGCGAGTACCTCAAAGCGTAGTTTCTTCCTTTAATCCAACGGCATTGATACTAATAATCCAATTAAAACAATCAACTTAATCCGTCGTCTCTTGGTATAGCGCGCGGTACTCGTTGTGAGAATTAAGGCGAAAAGCGCAGAATTTCTGAGGACGCATAGTAACCCCAAAAATTTGCATAGTCGCATTATATTAAGATCTCCTCGGAGACTACGTTGCGAGGAATTTCATTAGTAACAGATTAAAGCACGGCTTGATGAGCAGGCACACTGCAATAAGGGCCTAAATACACGCAAGAAAAACGCGAAGAACAAGAACGAAAAGAAGAATAAGTGAAATAAAATAAAGCTATAGTTTCGTAGAAAATTCTTAATGTCGACATTCAAGGTAATACGGACCGGCAAACGCAGACCTTCGATATAATATTTATTCAGTAAAAAAATTTTGCGTTAAAAACACATTACACACGTCACAATTTATCCACTCTAATTTTTAGGTTAATTTAACAAAAGGCAAATATTGTAAATAAATAACACAAAGTAAGATGTGAAAAATTAACACAAAATTGTAACACATAGATGCTATTTGGAAGCAAAGTTTATGTTAAATTAACATATCTATAATGTTAAATTTAATTAATATAAAATGTTACACTTACATTAAATAGTATTTTCTTTTTTCTCTTTTTTTCTCGTAAAAAACAGAAGACAGCGATATCTCTTTATAATATGTAACATAATAAAATGTCGATATATTATAATATAATATAATAAGATAGAACTTTTATAGAGAAGAAAGAGAGTAACACTTAGGTGCTTTTTTAACATGTAAAATATGTCACCAAGAATTCGTGCATTTACATTTAAATTGTGTTATTTTAATTCTTAAAAACGTTAAATATTAACTTAACGCAGAAAAGTCAAAATAATACAGTGACAATATATGTATGTTACATTAACACTAGTGTATGTTAAAAATTTAATATAAATCCATTTAAATATAAAATGTTTTTTACCTTGTACTTGTTCAATATCTGATTGATGATAGTTTTAGTAGCAATTAAAATTAAAATATAAATATACCTACACAGTTGGGTGTTAAATATAACAAATCACATGTCCCAAACGGTTCACTTAAATTTTTATGTTAATTTGACATAATATGGATGTGTTAAATGGTAACACCAATATTATGTTAATATTTCAACAGAAAAGAAATGTAAATTTGGTCGTAATTTGAAGATAATTATGTGTACGATTAACATAACTTTGATGTTGAATATTATGTTAAATCATCCTTACTGTTATGGAGTAAAATCAACACTCTTTTTCTGTAAATTTTAACACATTTAATAAATACGTTCAAATTGTGTTATTTTAAACTTATTTTTTAAATTATTTTAATAATTTTCCATTTTATATTTGTTAAATTTAATTAACATAGCAGACAAATGTTAAATCTACACATGTATGTGTTAATTACTTTACACAAAAACTTTAACCAGCAGTTTTACAAAATTCTTCCAACAGTGTAGCAATTAAAATTAAAGTATGAATACCGATACATGGCGAATCACATTTACAATCATTATTACATATCGTGGATATTGTATCGCATGAATATCTGCGTCGACAGATTCGAATTCGATTATTTAGCAACAATAATATATGCAAATAGAATTCGACAATAGTCGATAAAACAAATAATGTTCAACTAACATTGTAAACTTAAGATTGTAAACTTCAGAATAACAACAAAATAAAACACAAGTAAGACTGAAATAACAATCGAATAAAGAAAAAAAATAATTTAAATGCGCGGAAAATTCGCCTAAAGATAAAGTTCCAACAAGTTAAAATCTCCGTATCAATATTGCATATATTAATATTTACATTGAGACAATTTATGAAGAGATATTCCAATTATTGTTATTGTTATTAATTCCGCGCGTATACTTCTCTCATTCTTTTACCAATTTGAAAAGTTAACGGTGGAAACTTTCCGCGGGTTTCCCTGAAAATCCGCGTGAAGAGAATTGAAATATGAAAGGGAGTAGCCGATAGTTCGCGCATGAAGGCGCGGATGCGGCTGAATACGAAATATTTGCACAGTTCCGAGAGCCGGCGAATTTGTCAATTTTCAACCATAAAGGCACCGTTACGCGCCGATGCGTATTCCGGTAACAAGGTGCACCGCCACTGTGTACGTGCCCACAATGCACTTTCTGCACGTTTTTTGCGGCATGCATTCGCGAAAATACGCGAAAACAAACGTCGAAAATAAACCGCGCAATTTAACGAGTGTAACGAGCGAGCCCAAAGAAAGCGCATGTTTATCAAGCCTGCGATAATTTCAGCACGTTTGTCCTACCTGGATATATTGACGATGCTTCAACGCTATTTTATCACAATATAGCTAATTAAACGTGAAAATAAAAGCGCAATCAGTAATAATAAAGTATTGAGAATATACTGAATATGGTAGACAATATAGTAGAGAATATAGTATCAAGATAAATAATTATCAAAAAATAATTTAAAAAAAACATTTAATATTTATTGTTTTATTGCATCTTATTTTAAATAAAAAATCTTATTAAAAAATTTACTAAAAAATTAAGATTTCTTAGTTTAATTAAGATCTTAAGATATACATCCACCTAGAGGCCTGAAAAATAAATCAAAATTCAAATTTTTTTCAGAAACGATTAGTAGGAATGAAACAAATGTTTTTGTACTCAAAGATACATGTTTTGAGAGCTTTAAAAAAAATTTTTATCAAAACATTTCCAAAAACAAAAAAATTATGGCCGCCGGCAAATGATAATGTTTTTTTCGGCGGTGGACACTGCGTCCAGTTGAAACGGTCGATCTGAAATAAAAAAACCAAAGGGGTTATTCAAGTTAACAATAAAAACAAGTCGTTGACAATCGCCGATTTTTAAAATCGATTTTTTTAACAAAATGGCAACAAATTGAAACTTAAATATGGAAAATCTGTGAGACATACTGAGTTTCAATTCGTTGCCATTTTGTTAAAAAAATCGATTTTAAAAATCGGCGATCGTCAACGAATTATCTTTATTGTTAACTTAAATAACCCCTTTGGTTTTTTTATTTCAGATCAACCGTTTCAACTGGACAGTGTCCACCACCGAAAAAAACATCATCATCTGCCGGCGGCTATAATGTTTTTGTTTTTGAAACTTTTTGATAAAATTTTTTTTAAAGCTCTCAAAACATGTATCTTTGAGTTTTGAGTACAAGAAAATTCGTTTCATTCCCATTAATCGTTTCTGAAAAAAAAATATCTGAATTTCGCCTATTTTTCGGGCCTCTAGGTGGATGTAGCCCCTTAAATTTACTAAGAAATGTCTTGAAATTTTTCCGACATTAGATTTTTTCCATCTTTCTCTAGATCCTTTAAAAATAAACTAGATTAACGATTAAGATATTTGTAGTTATATATATTATCTACAAAGTGTCTGCGAGGGTGTATAATCGAGACGAATTTCGGGACGATTTATGACAGATGGGCGTTATCGAAGATAATTGTAGGGTCATCGAGCCGACGTAGATTGGGCACTCGAAAGTACTTAATCGCCATACGGTGTGCTTCGTTGCTCGCAGCAATTTCAATCGAAACGCGAATTAATTAGCGCCATAATCACGGCACTTCGTAATAGGATCAAGGACGCCCGAAATGATTAAATGTAACACCGCCAATTTAATCCTTGTTTACTAATCTTTAACACTTATACTATTTTCTTTTGTATTGTGCACGAGATATTTTAGTGCATAAAATAAAAAAACTAAATTATTTTTAGCGTTTTTCTAATTACTGGGTGTGCGTGATTATCTCGTTTATATTTCAACATATTTTTTGTTATATAATTTTGTTATATAATCAGAGACTCGATCACTTTAGACATTACAAACTTTAAAATTTTAGATTTATTAGTTTAAAGTTTCAAAGGAGGAAAAGTTTAGGATTTAATGTCATAAGTGTATGTTACGAAATTCGAAATCGAAAAAGTTCGACAGTTTGATCGTTTTAATTTTAACGATACGAGAATTGACAATTTCACCTAAGTGATTCAAGAAACCCAAGACATTGTGTGTGTGTGTGTGTGGCCGCAAATATAGGCATATCTTTTCCTACGCTGATACAATCAGAGAAAATATTGCGAATGTCTCGCGTCCCGTGAAATTTCGAAACGTCGGAGCTGGAAAATACGAGCGCGCTTTTATTTCAACGGCATTAGAATCGACAATCTAAGAAGTTGAGAGGAGATGGGTATATGCAATGCTGGATGCTTCAGCAGCCTCACGGAGATTCATATTAACGATTTGATGGAATCAAATGGCGCGTTGCCGTCACTGTCTCGGATTTTAAGTCTTTAGAATCTTAGACGCGCGCGCCTGGAAATTACACCTTTCAGGTCGCGGAGCATAACCGTCTCGTTCGCGAGATAAACGAGCTGTGACGATGAATCCGCTAATGCGTGTCGTCGCGCGCGTTTTGCGTGAAGAATGGGGCGCAAGCACGTGACGCGAAAACTCAGGAATAAAGTCGTCCCTCGATGACGGCGAAGAGGCGAAAAGGGCAAGCCGATCGATTGTCCGTTAGGAGAAAAGAGATTCATTTGTATTTTATAAATTAATCCGCTAAAGGTCGTCCTCTAATCAATGGTCTATTTTTGAACTGATAAAACAGGTCTTAGATTAATTAACAGATTCTAATATATCTTTAATTTTTTACCGTCACTTTGAAATTAGCGCTTAAGTTTTATAAGCGGTGATGCAGTTTTAAATTCAATTAATATTAATTACCCGGCAATTTACGCGATTGCGGGCAAGCTTCGCGGTGAAGGACGCGAGATATCAGAAGAGAAGTAGAAAGAGCGCAGCAAACGGTCCTATCGCGCGTGGCGTCTCCCGTTTCCACATTGTTCTATTATACTACGGTGTCTTAAGCTCCGGATTATGTTACGAGCGTAATCCGATCGCGCGTGTCGCATGTTTCTTTAAAATTATGCCCCGGTGCGCCACTAATATGTACTGTTCTACCGTGCGTTTATTATTCGCGGCACTCGGCGGAAAGGCCGCGGATAATCCTCTCGAAATATTCCCAGCTTTTCCCATTCTGTTACCGCTCGCGTGTTTGTCTAGTAGCTTAATTTACTCGAAAAGGTAATTAAAATTCTCGTTATATAGTATTTACATCACTCGACGCAAACATGTCTCGTTTCGTCGTTTTCGAGCCAAAAATTAAAAAAAACTCTCAAAGGAAGATTAAAAATTAAGAAATGCAGGGAGGGAAAATGAGTCTTTTTAAAACTCACCCAGAAAGCCAGGTATGGCACCCATAGGCATGACGAAGAGGCTGACAAGGAGATCCGCCACGGCTAGCGACAGCAGAAAATAGTTTGTCACATTGTGGAGTCTTTTGTCCAGTACCACCGCGAGACAAACCAATATGTTTCCCAGTCCACCGGCGATTATGAACACCACCACGAATAGGAAGCTCCAGTCGAAGCGATGGGTTATTTCCGCGCTGCCGGTTCTGGGCCGGCGCGAGCAGGACATGGCCAAGTCCTCGGCGATGTTCCCGACCGACGAGCACTCCAAAATCTAAAACACCGGATATTTATCGCCCGTTACATTCGAGACGGATGGCTAGGAATTTCGAACGTGTCAAGATGGAAAGCGACAATTTCTAAACGTCGTCCCGGATTTGAAATATCGGCCTTCGAAATAGAGATCTTTGGACATGTCATCCTTGAACGGAAATCGAACAACTTTATCGCTTCGAAGGAGAAATATAATTCGAGATTCATAAGAGAATCTTAAATAAGTATTAAACATTTTTTACACTGAAAAAAAAATTGGTTAATACGGTAAATTTGTATAGTTGTTGTTCACAACTTAAGTGTTCATTTTAACATATAAAATATGTTACCGAGAATCCATGCATTTACATATAAAATTGTGTTATTTTAACTCTTCGAAATAAATATTAACTTAACGCAGAAAAGTCACAATGACATAATGACAATATATCACATTACACCAGTGTATTATGTTAAAGATTTAACACATTTCTACACGGATAGAAATCCACTCAAATACAAAATATGTTTTTTACTATAAGTTGATGATTTATATTTTATTTTTTGTAACTTTTTTTATTTTTAACTCTTCATGTTTTTAGAATCCTAGGACACTTGGCTAATTTAATTCCGAGTAATCTTTCTATCTTCAAACTCACGCAGGTTGAACTACGCGAATTTTAAATCCTTGAAAATTTCGATAATATAATGTTTTTAGTCTCGAAAAGGACTTACTTCTTCCTCGATGGACGTGGCATTACAATCCTTCATCAGTATCCTGGATAGAAAGACACCTTCAATGCTCTCGAGGTCGTTGAGGAGCAAGGACACGTTGACGTTACAACTCGCATAATCGCAAGGAGTACAAAATAGCGTCAACGAGGAAGTGGTTCCTTTCTCAATCGCTGTGCAAAGGTAATCGAATCCGTTGGACACGATGTCGCACTCTTCGACACAGCCCAAAAGAGTGTCGTTGCAGGACACCCGGTGCAGCAACGTTGTCAAGTTACTGGCCCAAGATGTTAAATTGCCCTCCGGGACCAGCATGATGAGCCTCGGTGGAGTCCTCAGGATTAGTACCTCCAGTCACGATTGATAACACGTACGTGCGGAGTCCTTATATGCCGATCTAAAGTATTTCTGAAGGAAATTTTAAGAAATAATAAGACTTTCACATAAATATAATATCTCGTTGCTCTTATATCTTTAAGAGCATCAATATCGATGCTCTTAAAAGATTGAAAGTTTAAGAAATATAACACATTAAATTACATAATTTAATTTTCGACAATTATAAGTATCAATTTAATTTTTATGTCTGCATAAAAATTCAGAAATCAAAACATAGTAGGTACTTTAATACTGTTTAAATATATTTAATAAAAAGAAATAATTTCCACTCGATAAAAGCTCTCTAAATAACTATTTAGAGAAAAAACGACCAGTTATCCAATAATAGTAAAAGTTAAAAAGAAAATCTCATAATTTAAATAATTTGTTTATTCTAAATATATAAATTGTTGTAAGCTCTTACGTTTCGACCGTACTTGGTCTTCTTCAGAGCATTTAAAAGCCAATATAAAAATAATAAAAATATTATGGAGATCACATTTAAAGCGTTGGAATAAATATTAAAATAGCGAAGGTCAAAATAGCAAAGTCAAACACGCGGTAAGTCAAAAATTTAAATATGATCTCCAATATTTTTATTATTATTTTTATAATTTGTATATTGTCTATTAAATGTTCTGAAGAAGACCAAGTACGGTCGAAACGTAAGAGTTTACAGCAATTTAGAATAAAATTGCTTAAATTATGACACTTTCTTTTTAACACCTTACTATTGCTCGATAATTGTCCGTTTCTTTTTTCTCTAAATTAAACAAACTTAATTTTAGCGGATTGACTTTTCAGAGACGTTCTCTTGTTTTATCCTTTATTCTTTAAATTATTATTGGAAATTGGAAAGAGCTTTGTCATCGGTTTCTTTATATTACGGGTATTCATACCGATTGAAACGTCGGAGAGGAAAGAAGAGCGAACTATTTGAGCGCTGATAGCGGGTAGAATCTTACGAACAAAGCGCCACTCTTGCTCGACAAACAGAGGATCGACTCGACATCGCGGCGCCGCGCCGGTTTGTCGACTATCGGGGACATCGATAAATGCCATGTTTATGATTGGACGCGTGCGATCTGCGATCCGTTCGCGGCTTATAAAATATTTCCACAGGCGGGTTATATGAAAGATGTCAATGCCCTTCCGGAGGAAAGAAATCACTATTTAATTACCGGGACTTTGCCGATCGGATTAACTGACATATACAGGATATCGACAGTCCGTTTTCTCTACCTCGCGACAATGCTGATCTCCGAACAAATTGCTACGGCGAGCTCGCCTGTCAATGACGTACCCGGCGCGTGCTATCCGGGTTCAACCGTTACAAAAAGTAATATGGAAATCATAATTAAATTCTCGACAAAAAGTAAACTTCTTTATTCTAGTATATTATAACTGACTCTTTCCCAATGAATTTTAAACATCGTCTCTTTCGAATTATTAATTTTGAATTGATAACTTAAATTAATAAAATTAATAATAAAATTAATAAATTAATGTGCAAAGTGTAAACCATATATATATTACGAATATATAATGTATATTATAGTCATAATTTGTTTATATAAATTGCTTATTACTGTGAATTATTTATATAAATTGCTAAAATTCGTGATTGATAACACGGATTGAACTTTATACCGTGGAGTTTATTCTGGAGAGTCCATTTAATTGGCGTAAGCGAAATTTGTTCGCGTCGACTAGTATTTTAATTTAATTTAACTGGTAATTAGCGTAATTAAACCGGTTATCGCGAGTGTAGAATTTTACGAGCAAAACTGAAAACCGGAAAAGGATTTCCTGTTTCCCAGAAACGAAGATACAGCTCTCCGTGCCAGGTTTACGCGAAAAGTTGATAACGATACATTAATGCAGGGCATGATTAATAAAGTTGATGCATTAATGCCGTGACGGAATATTGCGACGCGCGCGCAAGAGTGCTTGATGTATTTATATCTAAGAAAGTTCGCGTATCGCAATATTCAGCGTGTAAAAATAAATGTAATTTTCGCATGACATGCATGTAACATGAGTTACTCGTAAAGCCGAATATATGTGCCGCCATATATCATCTGCTTTGCTTGCTATATACGTTTTCATGATATCCAACAATATTTACGGGTAACTATAGAGCTATATATATCCCCAATTAACTGAGAAACAGACGGAATTAAATTACATCGATGACAAATGTAATGACATAATTAATTATATAAGTCACTATTTATGTCGAATAAAATCGGAGATAAATGTATTCGCTTATAGATATATAATTGTTTGACAATAAAATTACACTTTTATGGATAAACATTGAAAAATTGAGAGAACTGCAAAATATGTTTACCGCAAAGATGTTGCGCACCATGGTTCGCAATTTTGAAGGGGAATTTTGTTTCAAAATTGCATCTGAGCTGCACTTTTCGGTTTTTTGCAAGAAGCCGAAACGCTCCCTAAATGACTTGATCCGTGAAAGTGCATCGTAGTCATAGGCTGAAGCCGGCACCGATACGTTCGCACCAAAACGAGCGCGGGTTAACACCGCGCGCTTGACATCGGAATCGATGGGAGAGAACGGGAGATGCGGATGTAGTTTATTAGCGGTCCCGCGTGGAAAGTGACGCCGCGACTTCACAATGACTACTGACACCTCTAAGGCCAATGACAGCGCGCTCCGTCACGAGTAATCGGAACAATCGTTAATTGGAGCGCTCAAAGGTGAAGGAGATATAGTCGGTGTTTTTGTAGTATATCATCAATTAATAGATTATTATCTTAAGGGGGTATTCTAATTCGTAAGAAAAGTATTTTTCAGGAATTTTTTTGTATGGAAAAAAAAGCGAATAATGTTAAACTTTGCATGTTGTTTTAGCTTTATTTTAGGAATATATTTTTATTTTTTAAGTAACAAAAACGATCTTATTTTCTATGTTAGGGTAACTCCGGTATATACACCGCACCTAAGGAAAACTTATCAAGTACTATTTACTATGTTTAAGGCAAATGAATTATACCAATAAAAACTTTATATTGTCTACTACTATAAAAAAATTAGAAATATGAAATATTTATTCTTTGTCTTTAACAAAGAAACTTTTAGAAACCCTTGGATTTTTACCATATATCCTATAGGGGTGGGATATATTATCATTCATAAATAGAATATACGTGCCTTATAAAAAATTACAAATACTGTTTATAAATAAGGCAATAAAATGTCATAATAAAGTATAAAATGCGTGTAAAAAGTTTATTAAGGTTTAAGAATAATAAATTATAAAACTGAAAGATTTTAAAAAGAAAATAGACGAACGATAGAAGGTTATTGTTATACAATTAAAAAAAAGAAGGAAAAAGAGCACATAAAAGATTTTTATTTTTACAGAGTGTCTGTACTATAGCATAAAATCCTGCACGCTAAAAATGCCGTATATCCCAGGCAGATGAGATATACATATCAAGCTAAACAAAGAATAGAAGAGCTATACACTTGCACTTTGCTGTATTCCACTCTTTACTATCTCTCTACACTTATATATCATGAAATAACCATTACATTCCTTTTACATTCCCTACAGTAATTATTTTACGTGGATCGTAATATATGATCGTGCTACTCACTACATTGAGAAATCGATTCAACTCACGACGCGACGGCTTCGTTAATATTAATAGTGAAGAATTGAAATTACAACACAGTACTAATATGGCATAAAAGCACATAACAGAGTGATTGCGAGCAAATACCTTCATTCCTTCCATTTTTTCTGACTTCTGCGGCGTGAGTCCCTACGCGGCGTAAATACCGGAGTAACCCTATCTTGGTCACTATAGGAGCATACGGATGATGTAAATAATTCTAGCTATTCTAGATATCTGAAACGCATAAACTAAAAATTTTCTGATTCAGGTCAAGTGCGGCTATCGTCTGATCTACATTAAACATTATACGTTTATTAGTTTTTATTCTTTTAATAAAATACTAACACAATTTTGAAGAAAAACTAAAACATTTTTAATAAGAAAAACCGCCATTTTATCCAGAATAAAAATATTAGTTTAGTTCTAGTTCAGACGATAGTCACACTTCTCCTGAATAAGAAAATTTTTAGTTTTTGCGTTTTACATACAAAATAAAATAAAATAATGTTCTTTGTTACTTAGAATAGCTAGAGTCATTCACACCGTCCATACGCGTTTTGTCTTGCGAGCTCCTAGTGACCAGAGTATAACATAAGAAAGAAGAGCGTATTTGTTACTTAAAAAATAAAAATAAATTCTTAAAATAAAGCTAAAAAAACATGCAAAGTTTAACGTTATATGCGTTTTTCGTGTTTTCCTACAAAAAATTCCTGAAAAATACCTTTTTTTCTTTCTTATCGCTCCTAATTGTTGTTTACTTATTAATATTCTTAAACAGCTATAATATTACTGTGTGATTAAACGAAGTTTACGTTGAAGTAAATTTTCTTATTTTATTTTGAACACAGTTGTAGACTCTGTAAACTTGTCGTTCATTAAGACATTAGTCAGAAGCATTCTGAATATTAAAATATGAAAATGTATATCTGCAAAATCTAGTACAAGATAATTAAAGTCGTATCTGTTAATTGCTATTTCGCTTGTCTTCTTTTAACCGTTACCACATTATTATTAAAGCTTATTGGACTTACTGGAATTAAGCATTAATATTGAGTAATCTTCTCATTAACGTGAAGAAATATTTATTTTGATCTCTTTAAATTCGCCGCAAATATCAGTTGATTAAAATTTTAATTATCCGATTTTAATTATCAGTAAAATATATTATTTATTGCTCCTATAGGTTATATATAATTCACAAAAATCATTTTTATTACGGCAATGCAATTTGATTAATCCTAGTCATAATTTAATATTATTATGGATAAATATTTATTCGGAAAATTTGTTAAAATTCACGAAAAGAATAAATGTTTTAATCATAACTAATAAATCATAACTTATTAAATAGTAAATTAAGACAATAATTTTTCTGTTCAAAATTAAAAATGTGTTACATATTTTTAACTTCAGAATTTCCCGGATTCCTCGAATAGATTAATTTTTAATAATATACGCGGCGCTTCGCGCTAATAATCGATTTTTTTTCGATAGAATGACGTCATCAATCGCGATGATTCACGTTAATTTTGTCGAGAGAGAGAAAGAAAGAGCGGATTCCGAGATATGGTCGATAGTAATTCAGTTATTTCGGCTTTTTATGGTCAAAAACCAGAATTTATTACTTCACATTTAAGTCGCTACAGTATTTTTTGGTCTATATATGTCCTTTTATTGAACAGAAAATTCGTAATATTAACAAGTAAATTAAACATGCAAGTAAACTGAAACACGCAAGTAAAATAAAATGCAAAGTAAAAAAAAATAAAAACTAAGAAAAAGGGGATTATATATATATGAATAAAATAAAAAGCAAAAAAATTAGGAGATAAAATAAGTAATGTTCTTTGTTATGTAAGAAATACCAAAATAGATCAGTCAAAATGATATAAAGCTTATTAAATTGTTTCCTCTGTCTTAAAAAAATGGGATGATAGTAAAGCAGTCTTGGGTTGTCCTATGCGATTCAGTAGCTAATAAGAAATGTCGGACTTCCGCCAAATGTAAACGGCTTACGAGAAGACTCAGGGTTTTGTCACGGTATATGTTGCAACGAGATCAATAGCTATACAGCTATTGATCCCCGATAAAGGGATCGCGACTAATCAGTCTCGCGCGTAGATGCGGCTAATCGAATTGCATCTACGTAAGTGATAGCACTTAAAAAATCACGCTCCAATGACGAGAATTTCCTTCTTCGCAACAAAATCACGCATGCTTAGCGTACCCTAGATTCTTCTAGCATCCTTCAATAGATTTTTATAGCATCTTGGACCTTATCTTGAAGCTCCAGTTTAGCTTTTAAATCAAATAAAAATTCTAACAAGGGCTTAAATAATAATTCTAAGAGTAATAAATATAACAATATACTTTGTTAGATTTAATAACTATATTCAACAAAATATCTGGAAAAAGATGTGTAATATTAAAATATTATTATTTTAGTAAATTTAAATATATTTTTTTTTGAAAATCAAAGAATTAAAAAAAAAGAATGTATTGTACGTCCATAAAATTTTTCAAAGAAGTTGTAATTAAAAAGATATTTATCTAGAATATCATTTTATTATTTTTATGTATCTATATATATTTTTATGTTTGTGATAAATGAAGCAGTTCTGCAACGAACATAATCTGTAAACGAATCCTGCAAAGAAACAGTATATCGCATTCGATCGATTATATGATGTTATATACGATTGCACTTACTTTTCCAATTTCTACTGTTCGTCTCTCGACATCATTGATTCTCTTGTTTCGTTCTCGGTAAATAGTTCATTGTCTGAATTTCAGACACAACCGGCATTTTACACTTTCTTCACGGAATTTTTACTCGCGTTTCACACAAAACCGTGATAAATGTTTATTCACTTGTCTATGAGCTATTATATCTTCATCCCTCCTCTCATAAAATGTTACGCCTTTTATAAATTATAATTTATTAAATGTTAGAAGTTTACAGAAGAAATCCAGCATTTATCAGGTTTATTCTCGCAAATTCTCTGAGAGACTTCGAGTGAGGCAATTTCCGCCAAAAATGTCAAGTAAAAAGCCATCGAAGGCCAGATGAGTCTATAGAGTGAATTTTCTCTGGCACTAGATATACACGGGAAGCATTTTTCTCTGCCTTTTTAGTTGCAAATTTTCTGACAAACGTGAGATTGACATTTCTATAATAAAAGTTTAAGAAAATGATTAATATAACATATTAAATATGATTAATATATTTTAAATAAATTACGATTTTGAAAGAATTACACAGATAAACTTCTTTTTGGAACAATTTTGCCATTTTATCAAAAATTCAACATTTAATTAATTTATTGTGCACAATTGGAAGAGTATATTTTATTGGAAATATTATTTAATTGTTTATTTAATTTATATTTTTTGCTGATACTATATGTCAATTAATTTATATATTATAAAACAATTAAAAATGAAGAAAACTTACGAACAAGCTCTTAAAAGTTTAATTATATATTTAAAGATATATAATTATTGAGATTTATGATTGAGAGCTTGATTGCCAGTATATTTAATTTTAAACATGGCATTAACGATAATTCTTGCTAAGAAACCGCTGAAGGGGGTTTGAATTTCAGTATCGCGTGTCACCTTCGGGCCTATACGAAACTTAACCATCTATATCGAATCTGTATCGTATAATTTCACAGCACCTCGATATCTCAAAATGAATTCGGCCGATCGGGTTTATTAAATCTCGTGTGGCTCGCTCGATATTTGAATAGCAAAGTATCGACTTTTTATGCGTGACAGCTCAAAAAGTTCGGGATCCGAACAAATCTCGGTAAATCAACATCGAAATTGTTAATCACAGAGAAACTGAAACATATTTGAAGCTTTATATTCGATATTTTCATACTGGAAACTTTGTGCTATCTACCAGCAATGTCAATAAAGATCTGTGTAAAAATTATTATCAGTGATATATATAACGACAAAGTTCATTGGCATGATTTAACCAGTTATTAAGTTAACGATTTCAATGGAAACTATTAATTAAGAATCCAATATAAATTCACTTTATTTTATTTTAGTTTACAAAATTTAGTATGAGTAATTTGTGTCATTTTTTTCTATTTGCAGTGCGAATAAAATTTTATTAAGTTTTATAACATAAAAATTTAGAAATTTCGCAAGTTAGACGAAAACAAAGGTTCTAAACGTGAAAATTGACAAAGATTTCACTGAAAATTTGTTTTAGTGTGTAAATAATGCCGATCAAAATTACCATAACAAAGGATTAGCTAATCTCTTTAAAAAGTCAATAAAACAACGTATGTAATATGTAGCGATCAAGTATCTAGTTAAATTAAATTCGTCAAACTCAACTTTTAGTAGAGTAATATTAAATTCACAATGTGAATGCCACGTTAAATTCACAGCATAATAAAATTGATAACTAATGCAAATAGTACAGTATAAATGTTTTATAGAACATACGAAAATTTAGAAGATTCGAACAAAATTGACGAATCAATAATAAATTATCAGACATTATTAAAGACATTATTAAACGTGCCTGGCAGATTATTTTTTACATCTTTACGTTACCAATAAACGTTTAAAAAGTTTACTATTATATGAAAAAGTCAGTTAAACTCCGTAGAGAACATGTGACGTCTCTTTGTAACATTTGTCTCTAAGTATATTTATTAGAAATAATTAAAAGATATTCATTTTAAATTAAAATCAACTTTAATTCTCTTCACAAAATTCAGTTTTTTACGCGGAAATAAAATAAGTAACGCGACAACGGGGTAACAATCTGGACTAGATGCTCACGCTCGGACCGCGCGGATCATACTGAAAAGGAAGGCTATGGAGGCTGCGTGATGAGAGATGAAAGGAGAGACGAGAGCGGGATGGAAGCGAGACGGAAGAGCGGTAAAATTTGCGCGCCACCCGAACCTCCCTTATCCCGTGTCTCCCCCTTCCGCCGTGTTTTTTCATTTTCCTTTCGTTTCCGTTTCTCTGCTCCTTGGCCCTGCACTCTTTTTTTCCATTATCACGAGCTTCCTCTTATTTCGTCACGGCAGCCGATTTCTTCTTTTCTGCCGAGTAATTTTTCCGGAACTTCTCGTGTTGTAGACGTGTCATCGCGCTCTCTTTTTCTTCTTCTTTTATTTCTTCGTTTTTTCGCTCCATACCGCCGCGATTTATGACCAGAATTTGCGACGAAAGATGACTAAATCTGAATAAAGTTTCTACATGAATAAAATGGCGAATTCACCCTCGGCTCAGATCCAAAACCTCTCTCCCTCTCCGCGGTTAGCAAATTACTTTGGAAACCGCGCAGCAGAGGTTCGAATATCTTTTCTTCGTGTTCGAGTTTGTTTCAAAGTTAAAATTGTGATAGTTGCTTAAACTGCTTCAGAATTATTTATTATGTCATAATATTACTATACCTGCAATTTAGTATTACCTTTACGTTAACGTATTAACAACAATGGAAATATTAATCGACTCTACTGGCCATTATAATCGCCAAGACAATACGACCACGATTTGGTTCGATTATCGTCGTATAATAGCAAGTAGAGTCGATTAATATTTCCATTGTTGTTTATTATTTAACTGGCGAAGTAAAAGTGATTTATTCTATTTAACGTATTAACATTAAATTTGCAAAAAAATATTCCTTATAAATTTTTCAATTATATTTATTGTTTATTAAAATTAATTTAAAATGTTTGTGTATGTGTATTAATTTTCTTGCATATTATTTACATTTATAAATAAGAACTTTTAAATGCAAACAACATATTGCTAATTTTGAAGAATCTCAGCGTCTTAAAGAGAAGAACGCTTTTGCGTTAACAAGACGTGCATTTAATTTCGCCAAGGAAGAGAACTTCCGAATTAGACAAAGCTGCTTCGTTAATTGCACGTTATTTCGCCAATTAAGAAACTTTTCCAACTTCCGAAAGCTTGAGCAACAGTATCGTGATACCTATCTTGCATGTATATTTATAGTAAAGTCATCTGGGAAAGTTTGAAAAACTTTGCAAAAATGTTCTAATATTGTGTTGTCTTATTACTAAATAATTACATTATAGATCTTAATAAAATATGATAGTTATTAAACTAACTACGATTATTGCAATTAAATATTTTTGTAATGAACTATTAAAATATGTATGAAAGAAATTTTATAGATTATATAAAAGGAGTAATATAAAATTCAGAGTAATAAATGTTAAAAAGACCATGTAGGACTTATACAGTTTCGATATACAGGATTTATTAAATTATTACAGCTAGTTACAATACGAGAATACACGATTTTTACATATATAATATATTATGCATCATATATATACATATATATAAATATATAAATATATATATATATATATATATATATATTATATATATATTTATATATATATAATATATATATTTATATTTACTCCATGCCATTTACTTTACATACACGCACTCTCGCACTCTCGCGTCTTTCTTCCTTTTTTCTCTCTGTCTCTTTTTTTTCATTAATTCTCTTGTAATCTTTTTTACATACAAAACGGATTATTCACGAGTGAACGACGAACGATCATGAACGTACACGACTTTGTTTGCTAACTAACAACACGCGGCTTCAATAAATAAGTCAACTCTAGTACAATGTACAAGTTAGCAATAATGGCTTTTTCTCTCTCTCTCTCTTCTCTTATGATTTACACGTGTAACAGCTGCAAAGAACCATAACACTTCCTTTTTTATTTGTTCTTCTTTCCTTTGTCTCTAACTTTGTCTCTAACTTATGCAATTTATGTTCACCCAGATAGCCAAATGCTGTGAGTTTGCTGCCATGTTGCCAACAAATTAAACAACTAATTTTGACAAACCGGGACAAGGTGAGACAGCATTATGCTTGTCGGGTTAAACTCATATGAATTATATTTCTGAATTGATTGCAACGTAACAGCATCAATTTGTGAGGGATTTGTGATAGCATGACATGTTGCAGACAACATAACGTATCAATATTGCGAACCGATTGCTCTTGAAATTGCGTCAACTGATTGCATGTATAAGCAGTCATGTAGCAGTATTTGTAACGTGTTCTATTTCGATGTCAGCAAATTTACAGCAAATATGTGAAAACACATGCAATGCATTAGTTTGCTCAATATGCTCTATCACGCTTGGCTATCTGGGCAGTGTAATTAATTAATTACTGTCCTATATCGCATGATACAATCATTCTGACAATGCATATCCGCATTACGTTACACGGCTCAATCACAACGACTTCCTGTTCGCACAGAAATACAATTTCTATTTAAACTGGGATATAAATGAGAGAAATGTGAGTTTCCAGGTGCAAAATGCGTTATATCAAAGAAGCGTAATCGTTTGCCTTTTTTTCGCAGTGATTCGTTAAATACAGAGGGTCCCAAAAATGTCGCGTTAAAAACTGTAACTCTTAAAGTTGCAATTTTAGAATTCTCTCTTGTCGATAAAGTATTAAGTTAAATGTTTCATATCAATTACATGTAATTAATTACAACATCAAATATGCAACTTTACGTACATAATGACAAAATAATTACAATTTAAATTTGCACGGAAAATAATGAGATCAGACTTTGTGTTACGGTTAAGTTGATAAAGTTTGCGTTCTTCTGTGACACTCTGTATGCGATATGGTCTTCTTGTATTACAAGAAAACAATCTCAATATTAGAATTATAGAGACGGTATCCTTTATTGACTTTATTTATCTCTCTCGGTTTTGTGCGCGGTGTAATTCTCCCTTGTGATTCCAACAATCACAATAAAAACTGTTAATGATCTACCGCTTGCGATCATATAAAAAATATGCGCGCGCCCGCGGGCGAATATAAAATATACTCTCAGTATTATATAAGCCTGCACATATGCACACTCATACGTATCGCTTAAAACGATAATTCAAGTGTCGACATTCGACATTCGCCGCATCAATCGCAAAAGTTCGTCCCTTAATTAAATAACTACGTTCGTTGAACATGCACGTTTACGAAAATGTTCCTATTTTTTTTTACGAAAATAAGTTTAAAAAATTAAGAGATTTTCTAAACAAACAGCTATAGTTGGACAGTCAATAATTAAGTTACCGTATAAGATTAACTGAAAAAAAATATACAAAAGATATATTATATTTTTTAAATAATATAATATAATATAAACTTTTAATACAATTTGTGTATTTTAATAATATTTTTGTTAAATTTATATATGTGTAAAAGAAATTAACAATTTGTCAAGTACTAATAAATTTTTTATACAAAAAATGTATTTATTTCGAAAATCTCTTTAAGTTTAGATTACAGATTTAAATAGACTTTTTTTTATTTTCGCGAATTTTATATATATGTACTATTAATACCTTTCTCGAGAAGCATTTTCTTTTAGGAAACGGAGATATTGGCTTTGGTATGAGGAAATACGGCCGCATTTTCATCGCTCGTTTAACATTAAACGCGCGAAAAAAAGCGTAGACCACATACTTGATTATTTCGTCTAGATACAGTTCATAAATGCTAAAGTGATAAAAAATACTATTTTTTCTTTGCCTCCTACATGTATACATACTCACACACATACGCACGCACGCATACATACGTGTACAATTTTGTTTACAGCTTTTGTGATTTTGCAACTTTCACCATTTTAATTAACGTCAATTTACGTTCACTGTCAATTTATCTTCGTTGCCAACGTGAACCGTTCATTGTTGACTTCATTTTGTTGTAATTTAAAATTAATATTCAATTGTAAATCTTTCGTTTAAAGAAAATTTGTGATTAAACTCTGAGAGATTTCATATAATTTAAGTTTACATTTTAAAATATAATTTTTCTTTGTATTCTTGATTATTAAAATTTCATAAATAGTAAAAAAGTAGAATATCATAAAGGCAAAAAAATATATCGTACTATCGTACTAACAATATTAAAAGTAACTTCTAAAATTTAGAAAAAAGATTTTTTTCAAAAAATTTTATACAAAAGTAGAGATGTAACCATGTGTAACACTAATTATCGTAACAATCACCGCGATAACTTTACTTTTGGATGACGAAGTTTATCTGATGATTTTCCTAACTTAATCTTACAGCAAAAATCTTTTTGTGTCCGACGTTCGACGTTTAATTAGGCAATCAATATCAAACTGCTAATTATTTTAAATACGAGCGAGCCGAGATTATGCGTTTATATATTTCATTGCAAGATGCGAAAATCGAATTTTCGAACAGTCTTGAAAATGTGCAATCGGAGTCGATATTCCCGAATAAACAGTGCTCGTCGTCTTAACTTAATAATTGATTGTAAAATTGGAAAAGGGACATGAAACAGATTAATATTACAAATCTCATACAATATTACCAAGTTCTACAAATTATCCATAAATACATCTATGAATTGACATCTGCATTTCTAAACTCCGACTTTCCTTTTTTTTCTGCATATTTTCGTGTATCTTGTTTCGTGCATCAAGTATAATTAAATTATTGCATTAAACTCTTCTAAATGGATTTTCTAGAGTTTGACTCTTTACAAAATATTTCTCTCGTTGTCGGAAATTAACTATTGTAGTTTTCCATGCCGAAGAAGCGCAATAAATATAAAATAGCTTTTTCATCCTACATGGTTTTACGATTAATTATTCTTTATTTATGTTGACAACATAAATTAGATTTTAATTCTGCAAAATTTATACGAGGAGCAAGAAAGCGTTGATCATCCCATTTACGCAAACAATCTTTGCAATGTGCACTAACATATATATTTACTCTGCATTATTAAAATAAATTGATAATATCCTGTGCGCTAGTGTAACTTAAAGACAGTGTACTGGCCATGTTTAAAGAATCGCAATAATGGCTTATAAATCTAAAGAATTTCATTCTCGGATTTATGTATATAAATCCCGTATTTAATTAATTGTGAAATAATTTTAATTAATAGCTTTAATTGAATTATGTGGTAATTAAATAATATTTTCTGAATTAATCTGTGATTTATATAATTGATTAAATAATTGAATTAATACCAACTTTAAAATTGTAATTTTTGAAGAATAAGATACCGAATTTTGTAGATTTCATCTGCAATAGGTTTCTCTTTTATTGTTAAAAATTTAACGATAAATACATCATTGGCTAGATTCTTGGATGTTCTTCCTAAAATCAGTCTTCTGATCCAGAGCGTAAAAATGGCGACGATGTTAATGAAAAATTCGTGAATGTTAATTACAAAATCCGCCGCTTCCTCACAAATCAAAATTATCATCATGATTAAATAAAGAGCATGTGCCACAAAAATGGCTTAATTAATTATTTAGTTATTTCATTTGTTAATTGTTTCATAAATATAATATGTAGGCTAGCTTAAAAACAAACAAGAAAACTGTTTGCTCTTGAGAAATTTCAACTTCCTGTATGTATTTTTCATTACTTTCGCGACAATCAATACATTGCAAATCCAAGCGTGTTATTTTTACACGCATAAACGTCTAAAAATGACACATTAGACAGAAGCTCTTTTTACATGTTTCTTTATATTAAATTACGTCATTTAATACGTTTAATTGTATTAAATTAAAAGTTAATGTGTTCAATTGTGTTAAATGACGTGATGTGTAAGAAGAGTTAGTTAACCCGTTGTGGTCACACCTCCTAAAAATAACGTAGTGGTCACACGGGGTCCAATGGACCCCACAACAGTTTCCATTTGCGTTCTTTTTTGATGTATCGACTCAAACCTTGAACTGGAATTAATTTATGACTTCCTCTTGATAATCCAATAATTTAAAAAATTTTTTTATGTTGAAAAAACGCGAGAAAAAAATTTTTTTTTCGAGAAATTTGATTTTTTTCACAAAAATATTCATCAAAATTTTTTGAGATAGAGTAAAAAAACTTTGTGCGTTTTACTCTCAAAATAATATACTTTTAAGAAAAAAATAAAAAAAAAAGCCTGGGGTCCACTGGACCCCATGTGACCACAACGGGTTAAAATGTGTTAGCTTCGGCTAAAATAACACTTGGATTTGCAGTGTAAAAATGACAATTGTTGAAAAAGAAGTTTCTCGATAACATTTCCAATTTACGTTGTTTTTTTTATATTACGCAAAAATCTGAAATTGCACAAAAAATGTGAACAGCTCGAAAAATTTCTCCCTTATATACTTTTTTCTTTTTAATAACTATTACTCTTTTATCTTTTTCATTAAACTACTGTAATAAATTTTAATGTGCCAAAACGGTGGAACATCGTTATCGACATTTTGCGTTTAAGGGTAGCAATGATATACCGCAGCAATAAACAGCAATAACGTCGTTGAACACTAATGTCGTTTAAGTTTGTTGCTGCGACATAGCTACTATTGGCATCATTGGCGAAATTGTGCAACTTCCGTCTTGCGTGCGGCATGGTGGCGTCAAAGTCACTTGATCGATACGTGTCAAGGTGTCAGCGGAACACGGTCAAGCTTCTGTTTCGCCTTTCAGCCTCAAACGAGCGAAATCTTCGAAGATTATATCGTCGTCGCCATCTGCCTCCCTGAGAATAGATATACAAATCAGAAAATAGTCAGAAGAGAACTGCATTATATACTCTCTAAAATCTCATAGTGTCGCCACTAGGTAATATATTAAAGTGATTGCGATAGTTACTCCAAAAAAGAGGGTTTTTACTTTAATTTGAGTATATAAATACAAGCACTCATAAGGTAAGAGTGAATTTTTCACTCAAATTTTTAAAGCGGCTACTCTACCGGAGTGATACGATCTCACTCCAAAGCTATAGTGAATAATGATTCATTAAAAATAAACTGATAAATGACTCTAACTGACAATTTTCCACTCAAAATTGTAGAATGACATAATTCACTCCTACAGACATTGATCTACTGCACTCGAAAAGAGTGCCCTTTCACTCAAATGTAGTGCGATTACACTCCAACTTGTAGAGCGCAATTTTACTCTTTCTGAGAATGGCGAATCACTCGAAGTGCACAGGCTCAATTTTCACACGTTTTGAGTGATATTTTACTCTCCGACTTAGAAAATATATCTATAATCATTCGTAAAACTTCAAATAAGGTTTTATCGATTTACTAATCACAAATTCATAATTTTTTCAAAAATTGTACTTTCTTCGAAATTGTTTTAAGTTACTCACGCATCCAATTGAATAAGGTTTGTGTCAAGCGAAACTTCCCCGCTTTCAGTTTTGTGCGTAGGGCTTGGTCGAGCTGTGGACGGCACTGGTTCCTCTTCTTCCGGTTTAGGATGCATCAGAATGAAGGGCAGTTCCGCGACTAATTCTCTATTGATCAGAATATAATAGTAATATTAAATAGAAGTGTTAAATTTGTTATTCTAAAAATTCTTAGGAAATTTTTGAAAAAATCTTAGGTTGGTATTATTTCATGGTATTTAGTCCGGTATTATTTCAAGACCGTCTTAAGTAATGTCTTAAGATATTAATATGGTCATTAGTTGGATGGAATCTTAAGACTGCCTTTGACCAGATTTAAGACGATCTTAAATATAAGATCTGACTATATTAATACCGACCTTAGAATATCTTAGAGTATCTTATTGTTAGATTAGTGTTGTCCGTCAAAATTAAAACCATTAACTCAATCTAAAAGTATTCACTTAGCAATACTCTTTTTACAGTTGTTGTAAAAAAATTATTATTACGTTGAGTGACTGTTTTAGGTCATTCCTTTAACCCTCACCCCCTCCTACTTTAGAATTTCATATAACCCACCTGGGGTCATTTCTGACCTCACTTTATAATTACTCATTTTATTGAAAAAAGGAGTTTTAATATATGAAACCATTTTTATTGAAATCAAAAGTAACAAAAAGTATAAATATATTTCTATAAAAATAACTATTCGGAATCATTATCTTCGATAAAATGTTGCTATTTTTAAGTGCTGCATGAGATCAAAAACGACCCCAGGTGAGTGGCGAGAGTTAATAGTCAACGTGTTAAATAGGTAATGACTAATCACTTACCCTCCTAGAGCACCGAGGCACAGTTTGACTTTAACTTTGTACTGGACAATTATGCCAAGGTTTTCACGCTGCGCCGGGTCAACCACACTGCAAATTATATTTACTGTTGTCATTATAACGCATTATAAACGATTAATGTAAACGCTACATGAAAGCTCATGCAAAATTAATTGTGTGTAATGGCGTCATGCACAACGATGGAAAGCAACACAAGAAAAGAATTGTAAATTAACTCGATTAGTCGCAAATAGATAGAAGCAAGCGGCAATTTATACATTTACAGTACTATTTATTTAAACATTTATATAAAGCAGTAATCACGTACATATCTTTTAGTCAAGCTATTCATACAGCTTCGCAGCAAAAAATGAACAATTTCTAATTTGTCCATGCAGGCACAATGCGGTGGCGATGCCATATTTTTACGAGCACAAGCAGGAGGATGGGATTTCGGTTTAAACTTTTTTGCTTTAGGGGTATCTTACATCCTAAATCTCTTGGATCGCAATTTCCTAATCCTTCCGGTACCATTGGAAAATATATGACCCAGCAAAAGTTCAAAAAGTTTTATTCGGGGCAAAAAGAAGATAACAGAGAAGACGAAGGCTTCTTCTATTGCAAAACAATTAGTTATGTATTCAGGTCGCCGAGTTTAGTTTTACGTAATGCCAAAAGATAAAACGTTACGTGTTTTGTCAGAAAAATAATCAAATTTATTCTTTAAGATGTTGTATGCCAATATTAAATATTAAAATCATAATTCAGATTAATTTTAGAACCTTGTCAATGTCAGAAAACGTCATGAAGATGGTATCGAAAGAATTAAAATCGGATCTCAGAATCCATGGATTTCAAGATTCATCGAATTTTATTTTATTAAAAAATCCTGGAAAGCTATTGATCTTAAAATCTCTTCCGTTTATGGACGTCCATGGATCCGGGTCTAAGAAATTCAGGATGCACGGGAGGAACGATTCCCAAGTGAGTTTGAGTGCGAATCTCGCAAAAACAGAAATTACACGTCGTTCGACAATGATTGAGCCAGTCGCTCGCCATCTCGATCGATCGATCGTTGAGAAAAGCTTCGTTGCAGGCAGCCAACATGTATTTTCCGGCCGTTGTGTGGAAAGCGTTGCGCACGAAAATGAGAAATTCCCAAAGGTGTATTCAGCTGCGCGTTGCGTGCGTGAACGACACGTGTGTAAAAAAATACGCCGTCCGCATTCTCAATCCCGCATTTAGCGCTCGTTTGGAAAATTTTCCCGCCCGTGTTGAATTTCAGTGTTTCTTAAACACAACTTTTCTATTTAAATAATTTCTGTTTATGTTTAACTTCGTGGATAATTAATTATTATATACTTAAAGAAATTCTTAAAATAGTTTTTATAATAATTTATAATCTAATAATTTATGTGTCTAAATGATATTCTAATATTACAAAAATTTTCTTGGATTTTTGTAGAAATATTTTATTAAATCTATTTATTAAATATCTATACATATTTTTTTTAATTATACCTAACAAAATTTTCCCATACATGTTTACAAAATTCTTACGAGTTGTAAAAATTTTTTCTTATTTTAATAGCAAAGTTCATACAGTATACCTCAATACAAAAATAATATTCCTACAAAACTTTCTATTTTATTATTTCCCTCTTTTATTAAATAAATATGTATGTAAGGGAGACCGGAGCTCGTTGGCACAAGAGGAAAGTTGGTAATGTGTTCCGTTTATGTATTTATAGCGAAAGAAATAATGGAAAAGTTATCACAAAATATCTCTTTTATGATATATATGTACTTTTCCCAAAGTTTTATTTAAATCAAAAAAGTATTACAATAGAAAAAGAGAAAACTCTAATTCAAGAAGTGGCAAGTAAATTTTCGAGCCTTTCAAAATATCGTATTAATGCTCTTCAGCTTGAAAAGTAAATCAAAGTGACGTATTATTAGTTAAAAGTTTAAAAGAAAAATTTCTGTTACTATACGACATGTCATTTTGAGGAACAACAGTAATTTATTGTAAGAAAATGACTGAAATCAAACGCATGTAGGGATGGGGTATGTTGACTCATATGAAGGCATGCTTAACTTGTCTTTTTGCCGCGCGCGTGGGACCTGTGCGAGCATGTGATTTGCTACCTACAATGCTGATAGAAGCTAGATATATATTTATATTAATATTTTTATATTGAAAAAAGCTACATCTAAAATAATTTACAATTGTTTTTCTGTAACAGCATTTTGCTATTCGATTATTATAAAATAACTTTAAAAGATACAATCTTTATCAAGAAGTACATATCTGTTACCCGTTTTGTGTTTCTATTACTTTGTGTTTTCATTAATTTAACATGGACCTTTGTCGCTTATCCTAATATCGGGGCAAGTTGGCTACAATGCAGCTTGTTCGTATTTCACTTATTACAAAGAAACTATACAGTATACAGGAGCGTTCTTGGCATGAAAATGTAAAGAAAGGTTCTTTCTATTATATTAGTACTGTTTAATCATAAAAATTAGTTGTTTAAAAACTCAAATGCCGAAATTGTGAAAACGGTGCCAACGAGCCCCGGTCTCCTCTATAACACGTGTTTAAATATTCAATAGTATAGATCTCTGTCGTTCAACTGCTACGCGTCTGTCAAGCTGTTGAAAGTTTAGGAAACACTATATGTCAAGCTCAGGTGTCAAACTTTCATAATTTTTGGACATTATCCTTCGCGGCGCTAAATGCGCGACCGAAACGGTACGGCGTATCAATGTCTAGACATGTGTCTGCATATGTGTCACAGGCTCAATTTCAGGCATCGCGTCCTTACAGGGTGCTGGACGCCAAATTGGTGTCCTCGTGTTTGAGTTGGCCGTCGAGGGCGAGCCCCCATTTATCTTTGTTGTTGGCCAGAAGGGGTGTCAAGGTGAACACCTTGCTCAGCGTGAAACCCGGGCCCACCGGGCATCCCTCCCTGACATTTGAACACACAACCAGCATGAGTGTTAACGTGCTGCTATACCTACTTGCGGGCCGAGATCTCGCATCGATCAATTCGCGAAACGTATCGCGATACGCGCAATTTTGACAAGATATTCATCCATAAACTATCTTCTTTAACATTTTTAATATTCAATATTAATTTATGTATGTGTATTAAAGGAGCAAAAAACGCATTTAGATACAATTTCCAAATAAATATTCCAGATAAATATATACACTTTCCAAATAAATTTGTTATCTTTAAATACATAAAAATTGTTTGATGCTAATCAAGATATTAATCGATATCTTGATTATCATCAGAAGTATTATAATACAATGGTTATCACTAAATAAAAATAACAAATAATAAAGATCAAGATATTAATCAATATTTGATTATGATTTGTTATTTTAATTCAGTGATAACTATCATATTATAATACTCCTGCGCATCTAAGCCGAGAGAAGTTTCGCAGAATTTCAATTTTCTACCGAGCATATTATGATTTAATTAAAATATTTAATTAAAATACGGCAGTATGACACGTAAACAACTCAAATAAATTATGTTTTCTGTAACACTCATAAACCTCGTGATAGTACGATATATCAGCTTGTGCCTCACGCTGTGATACAGACTACGATTGCGAAAGACGAGAACAGGACGAGGGCTTCACAATACCTTTAGTGCTTAATGAAAGGGTTACGTAGGGTGTGAGACATTTACAGTTACATATTAATGCAGAAAAATTTACTTTTAGAATTCGTAAAATATATTTTAGTACACGGAAAGAAAACAGAATCTAGAAATATATTTAATATGGGAAAGGGGAGAGAAAGAAGGAATAATGTGTATAGAGATAGAGAGAGAGAGAGAGAGAGAGAGAGAGAGAGAGAGAGAGAGGGAGCTTTGCAGAAGAAATGAGACCACCACCGATCGAGATCCATACGTGATTACAGGCCACCGCGTTCAAAATCCCCAGCACAAATCACCAAGAAAATGCTGCCATTCCATTTTTTACTTTTTTGCATTAATAAAAAAAAGAGAATGAACAAGGAGGCTGGTCTTGTCCTTTAATATTTCTTATCAATTTTGTAATTTTTCTTATTAAGATCAACTTATTAACGAAAAGCAAAGTAGTTGATGTCTTGAATAAAAAAGAATTCAACCAAATTTAATTCTTTATTTTATTTTTTTATAAGCAAATTAATTGATTTTTAAATTATATTACTTTATGTGTTTAAAGACTCGATTTTTTGCATATTTTAGTTATAGAGTAACGACTTTTTTATGTTATAATATCTGAAAGACTATTGAGATTAATGTAATCTAATTTGAAAGCTGTTAAAACGATCTAGTCTAGTATCTCAGCAAATTTTGTCTCTCTCAGTAACATTGTAAAGCTATTCTAAAAAGCAATTTGATAGCACACTCTTATTACGCTTCGTCTTTTATAGCACTTGAACACGATGAGTTCCTATAAAATCCGGACATTCGCCATGAGATATCGTAACGATCGTAGTCGGCGAACCGTATTCGGCTTCCAGCCTCCGTCATTTCTTTTTTTTCTTCCTTAGTACCCGGCAGAGAAGGTGAGAGAGTAATGAGGGAAACAGCGAGCTCTTTAATCTCGCACTCACATTGTACTAGACGCGAGATTGGTGTCCTCGTGTTTAAGCTGACCATCTAGAGCAAGACCCCGCTTGTCTTTGTTCTCGGCAAGCGTCGGCCTTAGAGAAAACACCTTACTCAGGGTGAATCCTGGCGCTACCCCTATACTGCCAGTGCAATAATTTTATTTTCCTGCTCGTTACAGTCTTGTTTATCGCATGTTATCGCGCTCCCCCCCCCTCGCCTCACTGTATGCTAAAAAAACTTTGACGCAATTCAAGCTGGTCACCATCGTCAGAGACCCGCCGAGTCTCGAAATCTTATAGATATATATCTAACGATGCTTCGCAAATAGATGCTTAAAGTATGGATCGTTAAAAACGCTAAATTTATTGCCTGAATTATAAAAAGTTTTAAATTAGCTTACTGAATTAAAAAACGTTAATTTCCAACTAAGACTATTTATATGATGGCGATTAAAAAGCGGTTTTTGAGAATCTTCGTGACTTATAAATTAAAGAATTTTGTATCTAATGTTAAACAATTATTTTCTCTATTTCCTAAGAAAAATTAAATAAAATATTTATTTAAAATCTTTAAGAGTTACAGAAATTAAAGTTAAAGAGGCATTTATAACGAAAATTTAACTTTCATGAAATTCACGATTGGTTTTTTCGTCAAAACAGCTTTTTAAATCACATTACCCCGATTTATTACAAATTTTTTGGCGTTTTTTTGATATTATCCAGGGTGCGATATCTTCAACTCTTGATAATGAATGCGTGGTAATTAACTAAAGAATACTCACTCGCTTTCGGCCTCGGCGACGGTGCACTTGTATTGCGCCGTGGAGAACAGGCAGATATCCGCGAACTGCCTAACCGACACTTTTATCTTTTTCACAGTCCGGTTGCTATTGTTCGCTATATGCACGTTCACAGCTATGTTTTCGCCGTGATGATAGAGCTCCTTATCGAGGGAGGCTTCTAGATGCAGCTTGTTCGGAGACATCATAAACTCTTTGCTGACTTCCACTGAGGGCTGCTCGCCCTGCTTCGACGGCGCGTACATAATTTTCCTGATCGCCAGCCTCACGCAGCTCCTACGAGTGGAATTAGTTTCAACACTTAATTACGATAAAATAATTAAGACCAGACTTATTTGTTGTTTTAGTAATCAAAATATTAATTTTTATATTAAAACAAGAGTTGAAATATTAAGAAAAAAGTATCTTTGATGTATCTCTCTTTAATAGAGATTTATTTTACTCTAAAATGAAAAAAAGTTTCTTCTATTTGAAAGAATAATTTCTTTAATTTTGTATATTCGTACCGTTTGTGCGGTTTATCATCTTGCGTTTCACCTACGAACGCTTTCAGTTCGTAGTCTACACCGCAGGGTTTGCCGGTGTCACCTGGTGCCGGTTGCAGGGTAACCGAAGCGGGGCAGTGGGGTGGTAACTCGAAGTAAAAGGGGTATGCATTACTGCCCAACTTCTTGATCAATCTCTCCTGCAATCGCGTCAGCTCCCTGGGAGGCTGCGATCCTTGCAGCACTGGAAAAATCTGCTCTGCCGCTAGATAGAGATCTTTACGAAAAGTCAGCCCGAGAACGTCCAGGTCCTCCCTGCCGTACTTGAACGCCGCGAGAACATGACCGAACACTTTTCTATCCTTTATGTAGTCAGGATCGATCAGAACAACCCCGTCTATAAAATTATAAAAATATCTTTTAACATGAAATCCTAAGAAAATGCTTTTAATTGCATAAAATCGTTATATTATGATACTATGATATTATGATATTGTAATATTGTGATATTATGATGTTATGATACTATAATATTATGATACTATGATATTATGATGCTATGATATTATGATGCTATAATATTATGATATATATACATGTGACATAATATACATAAATTAAGAATCTATACATTGTTCTTGTTTGAAAACGCGTGGACTAATTATGATAGATACGTGCCAATAGGATCGACATGTGTGATGTGATCGACGAAATCTCTCTTGCCAAGGTAAACCGTGATCTTGCCATTGAGGCTGGACTTCTTGAAGACACGTGTGGCTCGTTTGTTGACACTGTCTATAGTGTCCATCGTGGTGATCTCGGGGCCCACGTTGGCCCCTAACTCATTTGAGTCCTCAGTGTCTGAGAAGTCCGATTCCGAGCTCTCCCACTGCCGACAGAAATTATTTGCTAAGAAGTCATTAACGAAACAATTTATTAATAATTGTAAAATCACATATTTTGGAATTATCTCTTTAATATCATAAGATTGTAGAATTGTAAAATTTTCTTTTTCTTTTGTTAGAGTTTGACTATTAATTCTAAATTTACCTCTATCATATTCTCCCCTAATTCTCTCATTAATGCAGGTACTTTTGTTTAATTATCAGCTTATTTAGAGTAATTATAAAAATTATATCGTATCTTTAACACTTAATATAATCAGAATTTAATCTTTAATTAATTTGAATTATTTGTAACTTAATTTAATTATATTATATAAATGTTAGCACAAAACTTTTATAATTTTTCGTCCTTCTTATCATAAATTTCACGTTTAACTGTTTATTGTGCACAAACTAAGTTCTGCAAAACAACGTTAATCCGATGTGTCTTTCTGGAAAAATATCAGCGTGTATTGCATTTCACGGATCCACAACTTTGTGTGCACAAATTTGCATTTTTCTTTATTTCGCTGCTGTGATAAACTGGTCGCTCTGAATTGAAATTACGTCGAAATGCAAGCGCGGTAAAAGATGGCGGAGCACTTCGGGACAACGCCGAGCTTGCACTGAACTGCTCCAGCAAATAGATGTCAATTTCAATCGGCGCTCATATAATACTTAATACGATAATGCTCGTACAATAATTTGTACTCACGGGATTTACACACCGCGTGCCGGTATCGGTTACAGATACACGAGTGGCCAATTGTAATACGAGATGGATTTAATACCGCGTGCTATTCAAATAAAACACGAGAGAGAGAAAGAGAAAGAGGGAAATATTCTAGAAAATAGCTTTTATGAAATTTTTTCAAAATTTAGATTGGATTTTGCTTTGTTTACCGTGCAGACAGACATCAATTTTACATTTCCCGAAAGTATCAAGATATTAAAAAAAAGTTTACTCTTAAATAAAGTTTACTTTCAATTAATTGAAAAGTGAGCTCGTATTACCAATTTACACTTCTCAAGCTTAATTCCTGTCTTAACAATTTTCCCATTAAATTACTGATCAAATTTTCTTTGAGAGAAAATCGATACTACATTCATTAAGGCAGAGAAAGGTGAATTTCATGAGACATTTACTTTTATTTAATTTGCTGGCTGCTCAAAACTATCTTGCTATGTAGGATTTGTCATTTATTAGAAGAATATCTAGTGTGGTGCATTTTATATTTTATTCTTTTCTGTATTTATTTAAAAAATTATTCTTAATTTCTATTATTATTTTTGTTTAAGTATTCTATCAAGTCTTTATTAATTTTTTTAAGAAACGATCTATTATGTTTGATTAATTAATTAAGCAAATATTTCTCTCTTTCCTTTAATGTTTTAATATATATTATATACAAGAAAATATTTAAAAAATATTTTATTATTATGTTGTATATTTTGGCGAATATTTAACTGAGAAAGAGGCGGAGAACGTTGTTTTTCTGTAACGCCATATATAATCGAAAGTATGCAAGAATATAAGATCGTGCTGGATATCTAATGTCGATGAAACGGGTCAGCGGAAAGGAATAGGGAACTTGCGTACATATATTTGACGTCATTATGCCAAATGTTATCTCGGAGTCTCGGAGCACCGAAAATATGTTTCTTTATCAATCTGCGCGCCATAATCAGCGTCTCCAACTACGTATCACGAAGATAACATGAAGATTAGGCGCGGGACAAATTTCATCTATTTTGAGACTCGCTTATTCCACGCGGAAACATGAAATGTTATTACATCAAATAATTAAAGTTTTATTAAACATAAAATATAAATCAAGCTGAAATATTGGAATAACATTTAGTACGCTGAATATTTTAAATATCAAAGAAGGAATGAGATAACGCAAAATGTTAGTCTCTCATCCTCTCATTTGGAATCCCCATTCGTCAATTGTCTGCAAATTCTGACCGAATAATCCTTTTGAACGATTCAGGGCAAATTTTGCATGCTGGGTCAACGGACGGAAGCTTACGATTCATTTGACGTCATTCGCATGTTATCTGCGGTCTGGTATATAAATGTCCGAGCAGGCATTCTCGCGGTCGTTATCGCGATCCTCCATAAATCAAACAATCGTGAAAAAACCAATTACGCCCAGAAACACAAACCAATCGGTAAACTTCGTTTATTTTAATAAAGTGGCTGTTTATTCGGCGATGTTATGAGATACCAAATAGAGTAAGATTAATTAACTGAAGTTAAATATTTACCCAGTAAATATAGTATATTTGCATAAGATATTTTATTAATATTTATTTGATAATTTCAATTTATTTTTCTCATTTTGCTAAGTAATTGGAAAATAAATCGAAATTCGCAGAGAAAGTTATTTAATTCGCAAACGTTTCACTCTGCCCATTTCAATCGCGTTCAATTCCCTTTGCGTTTAATTCGGTTTTAAGAGAGTTGAAATGAAGGATAAAAAGAGCACAGATTAATTCATTCAGTGCATATTGCGCTGCACCATTGCACGTCAGACGCAATCATTGCCCTCCCGTTTTTTCCCTCGCGAAGCTCTCACGTCGAGACGAGAGTATCAGTCAGTTTACGGATACGGGGCCCAATTATTTTTTTCGTTTCGCAGATAATCCGTTATATTGTTTAACGAGCTTTCATCGCGATTTCGGAGCCTGATTGCGCTTTTGACGGCAAATAAACGACGTGGAGGCGTATATTATATACGAACGATGGCGTTGCATTCTAAGTCGCCTGTAGTTTAGCGCACTTATACCTGTTACAGTGATTCTATAACCGGCGCGAAACTACCGGGAATCATACTACTCAATCGCCGTTGACGTCATTATTCTGTATACACAGGGTGGCCCGTGTATACACCAGGATTCGCGCCGTGTGTAGCTCGTCTGAATCTGACCGGGGAAAACTGGATTATTCAGAAGCTACGTTATACTGTTTCCATTATTCAGGGCGCATCGAGACACGCTACAATAAAATCCTTTAATTCCAACGTACGATCGATTCTTCCTTAAATGAATCTGATAAATCGCTATTTAATATGATGATATTAAACGTTTCTAAATTAAGAAAATAAAGGAGACATTTAAAATAGTCGGAATGGAAAGAATCTAAATGAATCTTCACGGAGATGAAATTAATTTTAGCATTATTAAAACTAGTCAAGAAAATTGGCGCTGCGACTTTTTGACACCCTGTATGTGACTATAAACGCCAGACGAACGATACGAACGTTTGGTTTTCGTACCTCAAAATGTTCGGCAGGTCTTGATCCCGCCAGAAATAACTTATTTACGCGAGGCACGAATTGCTCAACAAAAGAGAAAAGGAGAGAAAAATACGGAATATATGAAACTTTGTGAAATGTTCTGTTTGTCAGTAACATGGACCGTGTTCCGTTTATTTTAAAATTTAATTTTGACACAATAACTCATTCTTCGTTTTGCTTTACAATTGTTCCGTTTATGTATTTATAACGAAAGAAATAATGGAAAAGTTATCACAAAATATCTCTTTTATGATATAGATACTTTTCCCAAAGTTTTATATAAATCAAAAAAGTATTACAATAGAAAAGAGAAAACTCTAATTCAAGAAGTAGCAATCGAGCGTTTCAAAATATCGTATTAATGCTCTTCAGCTTAAGAAGTAAATCAAAGTGACGTATTATTAGTTTAAAAAAAAAGTTTCTGTTACTATACGACATGTCATTTTGAGGAACAACAGTAAGTTATTGTAAGAAAACGACTGAAATCAAACGCATGTAGGGATGGGGTATGTTGGCTTATATCAAGGCATGCTTAGTTTGACTTGTTGCCGCACGCGTGAGACCTGTGTGAGCATGTAATTTGCTACCTACACGGAGAGAACTGTTCAAGTTTCACATTGTAGGTTACTTATTTACAATCATACCAACCGCTTTCGCTCACTAGTATACTGTTGTTGACTGGTTTCCGAATTTAGGATACGAAATACCCTATTGTAGTTTTTTCGTAAGGATAGGAACTAGCAGAGTATGGTTTAATACCACCACTCAGTAGATGTGATACTTACCAAATATCACTGCAAAAGTGTGATCGGAGCCATACTTCCATCCTAACGCATTCACAGTCTGAGACTGTGAAACGCGTGGATTGACCATTCGTGTCCATGTCCGTCCGTAGACACCGTGTGGCAATGCGAATACGAGTATTGGTTTTTTCGGTTACTTTCTTTAAATAGCGTTAATAGTTTTAATTATTTAATATAATTCGTGAAATTGGAGTGAATGATTATGAAAATAATATTAAATAACATAACCTCTAAACAGAGTGAGACCCTAAGCAATGGGTTTATGTAAAGAAAAATATTTTACCCCTTTTGGAGGGTGTTCTGGTGGTCGAATGAAATTTTGTATGTCGTGTACATTGTTCCTACATCCCAGATGTACGAAAAAAAAACTCAAAACCAAATAAATATTTATTTTTGCTAGGCACCGAACGTATGTAAATTCAAGCATATATTTATTGCATTTAAAAATATATTTCTAAAAAGATGTAATTTTGATGAGGTCCGATAAATCCTACATCTGACTGAAAGATTAATATCTGTTGAATTACATTTATTTTTATTTTTAACGAGGGTTGGTTCAAAATCTTCAAGAGGCACCAGATTGGGTTCTTACCGATTAGCAGTGTGAGTTTGATACTTTAAGATTTATGAGAATTACCGACTTCATTAAAAAACATCTTTGTTTGCCATCAATCTGGTGCCTCTTGAAGATTTTGAACCAACCCTCGTTAAAAATAAAAATAAATGTAATTCAACAGTGTAAAATGTGATTCGCATTGCCACACGGTGTCTACAGACGGACATGGACACGAATGGTCAATCCACGCGTTTCACAGTCTCAGACTGTGAATGCGTTAGGATGGAAGTATGGCTATGGCTCCGATCACACTTTTGCAGTGATATTTGGTAAGTATCACATCTACTGAGTGGTGGTATTAAACCATACTCTGCTAGTTCCTATCCTTACGAAAAAACTACACTAGGGTATTTCGTATCCTGAATTCTGAAACCAGTCAACAACAGTATACTAGCGAGCGAAAGCGGTTGGTATGATTGTAAATAAGTAACCTACAATGTGAAACTTGAACAGTTCTCTCCGTGTACAATGCTGTAGATAGCAGCTATATACATATATATTTATATTAATATTTTTACATTGAAGAAAGCTACATCTAAAATAATTTACAATTGTTTTTCTGTAACAGCATTTTGCTATTCGATCATTATAAAATAACTTTAAAAGATACAATCTTTATCAAGAAGTACCTACATATCTGTTACCCGTTTTGTGTTTCTATTACGTTTTCATTAATTTAACATGGACTTTTTATCGCATAGCCAACTTACCCTACTATCGCGGCAAGTTGGCTACAATGCAGCATGTTCGTATTTCACTTATTACAAAGAAACTATACAGTATACAGGAGCGTTCTTGGTATAAAAATGTAGAGAAAGGTTCTTTCTATTATATTAGTACTGTTTAATTATGAAAATTAGTTGGTTAAAAACTCAAATGCCGAAATTGTGAAAACAATGCCAACAAGCCCCGGTCTCCCCTATCGTTAACGTGGTGAAAAGATGTTTATAATTTTTATAGAACGATTCCTTACAATATCAAACTAAGCAAGCTTTTAATGAATTTCAATATTCGCTACATAGGTTTAAAATTGATAAAGAAAATGTTTCTTTCTAACTGTATATTAATGCTCGATAGTTCTTCTCGGATTTTCCCGGTAGTATAAATGGGAAATTCTGTAGTCGACGGGAAATTCTGCAGGAAATTTTCGCACACGTGAGGGCTGATAAACGAGCCGCTATATTACACAATTTATTAGCTATTATCGGACATATTGCGTGTGTGGGCCATGTTGCAAGCTTCTGCGTCGCGCGAGCTTTTGATGGGATGGTATACGATAAGTGATAAAGCTACGCTGTAGTAGAATACGCATATCCTATTATTTTGCAATTTGTCACTTCAAAATTACAATGCAACGAAATATCGGGAAAACCCTTTCAAAATTTATGAAAAAGTAAAAAGCGACTTAAAGAACCTCGCCCAAAATGGGCCATTGGCGCACAACATATGCCATTTTGTAGGTATTGTTGTATACATTATTAGAAAAATAAGTTTAGGTTCTGGGACGGTAGGCGGTTCTAACCGGTTCAATTACCAGTCTTAATACAGTTAATACCTATATTCATTATTATCTTCACCGTTATAATTGTCAGAAAATAATATAAAAATATCTTAATATGCTCCGATGTAGCTTGATTCTTGCGTTTGAGTGTTTTTTTTTCTTTCGGCCGAAAGTAAACCGGCCGCAGGATTGACTTAGCCGAAACAAACCAATAAATTTGTTCGTTACTGCCGTCACCACAGGAAAGTGTCCTGAGAGCAAGGAAGTCTGGACGATAAAAAATATATTATTTTTTATAAAGTTAGTAATATAATATTTAAGTTAAATAGTGTAAAGCTTTTAGTGCCAATTAACTAATATTACATATGCTAAATTCACGCTTCAGAAAATAGGGGAGAGTGGGCTCCCTTGAGCCACGGGGTCCAATGTGACAGTGCGAGTTTTCTGTATTAACGTTCTGCAAAATAGTGACGGTGGGTATGAAAACTTTCGTTTTCAAAACATATAACTTCCATCAAAAAATTATGCCGAAATAAGCATGTATACTTTAGTTAAAGGCAGATATGTAATTGGAGCCTTGCAAAGTAAATTTTTACTTATCATAACTTTTTGATATTTATGGATTTCTAAGGATTCTATATACAGTTAAAAAAAAATTCATAAGACGTTCGTCGGGATCTGGGTTCAATACCAAAGTGCGCACAAAAACGTTTAATTGTTTTGTATCTGAAATATTTACGATAAATAATATCAATGTTCAGTGGGGCCCAATGTGACGCAGGTTGATGGGGTCCTCTGTGCCACGTTTACAGAACTACACTTTTTCCTATAAAATGGAATAATTTCCATCGATATAATCATCTCCACACTTTTATTTTCTCTTTTTTTCACCCTTTAGTTACAGATCACATGTAATCGAGTCACTATGAGGCAATATTCGTTGATTTCTACTAAAGTGAGGTTATATCGATGTTCAGTGAGGTCCAATGTGACGCAGGTTGATGGGGTCTTCTGTTCCACGCTTACAGAACTACGCTTATTTTCTCTTTTTTTCACCCTTTAGTTACAGATCACATGTAATCGAGTCGCTGTGAGGCTTTGTTTTCAGTTTTCAATTAGATCTCTTCTACGTGTCACAGAATACCCTACCTTTCACATTACATGTCACAGTGTACCCTACACTATGGCTCAATCGACCCCAAGCTTTTGGTCCACTGTGAAAAACGCAGCATTTCGAAATATCATTATTTTTGCAAAATATTTCTGAAAATTTACTTCTTAAATCATTTACAAACAAAGTTTATTATATTAAACATCGAATAGTCTCTCATTTATATTATAATAAAATTATTAAAAATCATTTTTAATGTGATTTGAAAAAACGTGGTTCAAGGGTGCCCACTCTCCCTTACCTATCTAGGCCAGTCAAATTAGACAAAAAAAGGCTTTTGCTCGAAAGTGATGCAAACTTTTTTATTCCTTTTTAGGCGTGTTGGAGGTGTTTAGAAAAGCTTATTTTTGAGTTGTCGTATCATGAGACCCAGAGCTTTTTGAGGGGCTCAATTTTTGACGAATCGGAACGAGTCACCGCCCATTTTCTTCGTTTTTTCAAGCCCTACAACTTTCTCAGAAGCGAAAAAGTGCTATCTATTAATCGAAACGAGATAAATGCAAAAAAACCGCGAAAATTTTATTTTTTTCCCCCTTTCACAGGCTAAAACTTGAAAAATATTGATTTTAGATTGGGGGTCTTCTTAAGATGAATTGTAGGGCTTTAAAAAAGCTACAAAATGAGGAGTTAGTCATTCATTTTTTATCAACATTCGCCGAGTTATTGCAAAAAAACGAAAATTTTGGTTCCCCCTCCCCCCTCAAAAAGCTCTGGGTCTCATGATACGACAACTCAAAAATAAGCTTTTCTAAACACCCCCAACACACCTAAAAAGGAATAAAAAAGTTTGCATCACTTTAGCTCAAATGTCTAATTTGACTGGCCTAATCCTTTCCCATGTTTTTGAGACCTGTGAGACTATGGTATTATCATTTCTATCAACCTCCTCTACAAATGCATATAGACGTTAAGTGTTCATGGCCCAAAACCCCTTATACAATATGGGTTCTTTTTTTTACTTATATATTTTCTCTCAGATTTATTAAATAGTTATAAAATCTTATTCAGTCTATAATTGATAACATTTATTATTATAAATATAATTTGTTTAATTTATTAGACATTGTGTGTATTGGAAAACTGTGTTAATTTAATAATTAAATTATTATCGAAAGAATTTTATTATAGTAATATTTTATATTATAATATATGTATATAATCTATATAATCAAAAATTTGTTTAGATTCTAATATTTAATTACAATGTAATGTCAATAAACTTAATTCTCTTTTCGGAAAACGATTTTATTAATAAAAATTGACAGGAAATTGATAGAAATACATTACTACCAATATCAATAAAGATAAATTTATCTACTGATAGATTTTATCAATAGTTATCTTCGATGATTGACTCTCTGGGTCGTCGATTCGAAAATGATAACAGTGAATCCCCATTTGCTGCTTATATCCGAGTGCGTATATAAATATGTAATTGGTAACTATCAAATGTCTCGTCAAGGTTAGCAGGTAAGCACTGTTGTTCCCGATAGTTTTACAACGACTTCAAGTATTCTCAACAGAAGTTCTGCTCGGAGAATCGTATATAGGGGAGACCGGGGCTGGTTGTGACATTTTTCTATAAAGTGTCTCAACTCTTTGATTATGTTGTTTTTATAAATGAATCTAGGCTTGCTAGATTCAGTAACTAATCGGGATTTAAATTTAATAATAATTTTATCTAACCGCTCATTAGAAATTATATAAATTAAAAAATTCTGAAAAAAGAGACATGTAACTTTTTACCCCACACCAGGGGCTGGTTGTTACATCACACGGGGTAAATTGTTACAACAAAAAAACAAATGTAATCTCAAACTTTTTATTAAGAATAATCATGGTTTGTCTTCTTAATTCGAACAAAAATGAAATATTATTGTTTATAACAAATTACAAAAAAGTTTAACTTCCAAGTTTAAGTCCAAGTAATAATATAGTACTTTTTAACTTTAAATAAAATTATAGTGTTATTTTAAACAAAAACTTAGGCATACAATTTTCTTTTGGCCTCTTTGCTTTATCACATTGAAATAAAAATTAAATAAAATTATGTTCTTATTTAGCGAAAAACTTAGACATATTACTTTTTTTGGTATCTTTGCTTTATCACAACAAAATAAAAATAAAAAAATAAAAATTAAGTAAAATTATGTTCTTATTTAAATAAAAATTCTTTAAAACAAAAATACAAGTAACTTTTAATCTAAACAAAAGTTATAAGCTCTATTCATCATAAATTATCTATCATAAATTAATTGTGGTTTGTCACAACCTGCCCCGAGAAAATGTCACTTTTAGCCCCAACACCAAAACTAATCTCTTAAGATTAAATATTAAAACACAAATATTTGTAAAGCTTATAAAAGTAAGGTTTATTGTAAACAGAAGGAATTAGAGAGTATATACCACACATACACATTTCTGCTTATTTAGATAACAAGTGCTAGACCAATAATACTAAAAAATGAAAATGTTACAAATCTGCGTTTTTTACGGCTGCTTGTCCGGGCTCCTCTCACAAGAACGCCAGCGCCACTAACTCGCGCGGTATGTCGGCCGACACTGGCGTGATCATTTATCTCTTTCTAACGTTACTATAGCGTTTCCGGTTTAGCTACCATTGGCACTGTAACAACCTACCCCTGTAACAACCAGCCCCAGTCTCCCCTATGTATATAAAATAATAATTAAATTAATATTTCATATACACTCGATTTCCTCGCTCGTGTGTTTGACGTACAATTAAAAATAATTAAATTCAATAATTATCGATTTGCTGTCCATAAACTGTCGAAGTTTCAAAAAAGTTTCCCCGAAACCGTTAATACGAAATCAACGTTTTACATGACAATCTAATAACCGAAGAAAATTTCCGATATCGCGCGGCGAATAAACCGACTCGAGTTTCAAGGAGATTTGATCTGTGTTTAATGGGCTGAATTTTTTTAAGCGTTGCCTCGAAGAGGCGACCACATCGACAGGGACGAGTTAACGAAGTTAGCGTATAATTCTGCGTGATTAAACTATCCCAGATTAAGTTAAGGCTCTCGTGACTTCGCAGAATACGAATATCGATCCGAGAGAGTCGCCGCGTGAACTTCGACCGCTCCCCTTCCCCGTCTGTAGCCCCCAGTTGGAATTTTTAACGGTGGAAAAAAATGCGCGGCAACAGTAAATTGTAAAACATCTCGTAAAACATCACGCTAATGAATAAATGTAATTGTAAAATTTTACGAGATTATTCATTAAAAATATATGATATACAAATAAATTATCTGATTTTAAGAATATATAAAAGTACATAGATAGTAATTTTAGAAATCATTACTGTAAATTAAACAAATAATTTATCATAAATTTTACTGTTTTATAATTAATGTTGCTATTAGCTTTTTTATTAGTACAGTAAATATGATACAAATGCTAGCGCGGTATATTTTCCATATTTTTTTTATATTTCAAAATGCAGTTACGCAAATAAAACTCGGCAATTAATTACAAAAGCAACTAATTTGCGGCACGACAAACTGTTGCATCTCTCATTCATAGCGTATAATAAACGCATTTATTGAGTAGAATAAAATCGATAAGTAGAGTTGGCTGGGATGCGGCGTCGTGTTTACGTATTGTGGAAATCGCATTAAATGCTTCATTTAATCGCTATATATCTTCGGCAATACGACTATTGATCATCGATAGCGTCAAGGACGAACGCGGCGATGCAACTCATGATAATGAGCGGCGAAAAGAAAAGCGCGATTCATATTTATATTTGGCCCTTGCATATACAAGATACATTCATCGCGCGCGCTGCAAATATGCTATCCGTGCGTCGCATCCTCTCTCTTTTAATTAGAGATATAAATACAAGATATAATGACACAGAAGAGAAAGATACGCGATGAATATATTCACAGATGCAGAAATACAGAATTTATAAATTATGTGGAGAAATATAAAATTTATAAATTAAAGAGAAAAAAGTATTATTAAAAGTATATAAAAAGTATAAAGTATTATAATAAAATGTTAAAATGTGCCGTAAAAACAATAAGTTAAAGGAATAAAAAATTAATTGGAAAAATACGAAACAATACTCCATAATTTTATTGCTTCGTTTATAGCGACATAGTAATGATCTAAAGTTTTACATAATGGCTTATGTAATGATAAAATCACCTCATAATAACGATCCACGACGTAATCTTCATGTTTCCTCCACAAAAATAATTTTAAAGCTATCTTTACATTTCTTCGATTTAATACAACGTTGCATATCAAATTTAACGACTCATAATGATGTTTTATTTCCATCAATCAATCATGTATCTGACATTATTTATTTCTCTTATCGTGTTAAAAGAGAGAAATAAGGCATTTAAGTCGTGCGAGAAAATGAAATGCGGGTTAAAATTCCCAGAAGTGCATCTATCGCTTTTTTGTGTTTCTCCGAAAAAGAAGAGAGCTTATCACGACGGTATTTGTCAACGTCAGCGCGCGCTCGGAGTCTTTTTTACTCGGGCGTCCACCGGGCGGCGTTTCGTCGACGGCCGACGAGAGTCGCGTGAGTATCGCCGATTCTATGGGAGCAAACGCGTCGAGATGCATCTTCCGTCCGTCGTCGGCACGTGCAATTAACGTCGCGTGGTGAAAAGCGACGGTGAAAAGCGGAGAATATCGATCGGCGCGATAGATGAGGCGGCCTGTCGGCCTGTACGTATGTACGTTCGATTTTCGATACATCGGGTCAGAAACCACACAATTGTGGATGCAACATTGATGATGTCTCGCCTGATAACGGGGTATACGTATATCTCCCCAGTTCCCCATCTCCCCCTACGTTAGCGTGCTCTCTTTCAGAGGAAGAGAAAATCTACTCGTATCGATAACGATAATCGGGCCGCATCGCTCGTGTCGACGGCTTTTATAAATGAGTATTTTCGGAGCGAGTGTGTATGCCGGCCCCGCATATATAAATTCATGCCCGCATAAATAAATGCGTTTGCAAGAATTACGATACTGGCAATGATAATAAAATTCATAATGATAACGATAGAGTCAAATTACGTGGTCAGCGTTATATCGCTATTTACGACGCTATAATCAAAAGCATCATCGTTCAAAGTACTTTACTAAAGACCGACAAACAAATCGATATTACTAACGCGCGAATAAATTACAGAACAAAAGTACAGCTAAATAGTAAATACTATAATTGAAATAATAACGAGAGAATTCGCGTAACGAAATTCTAGCAATTAACTGTCAATTAGATATGCAATTAATTATTACCTAATGCAGATTGTTATATAAAAAGAACGCAAACTATGGGCATTAAGAGAATTAATATTACGTAATTAACGCAGAAGTGAAAAACAAGGAAAGCAGGCAAGCTCTTTAAGCGACGGATCGCACAGCAATTAATGATGTAAGCCTCGATGTAAGCAATCTTCGGGACCTGCTGTGATGACAGATGGAATTCCTTCTCGACACACTTCTTAGCACAATCGCGTGTACAGAGCGTTTCCAAATCAGCAAACGAATGAAATGCGTCATACTGATATTCTATTGTCTATATTTTCTGTATTTATTTACTGATAATAAAATTTTAAAATTCATAAAACTTCTAAATGCATTCGGTAAAGCTCACGGGATTTCTTTTATTTTTTTTATGATGAGTTTGTTCGTATCAATTGGATGTGTGACGCATTATTGTTGTTGTAATGTTATAAACAATTGTTACTAGTTTAGACGCTTTTTAAAATACAGCTTTTAGAATGAAGACCCAATCAAACAGGTTGTTTTCACAGACGCTTAAAAAAATATTAATCGATCAATTACACAGAATAGATAGAACGCAATATGGTATTTTTTAGTTTAAACTTGAGTTGCTACGGAGCTCGCTTGCTTTTTTTGCTTTTCACTTTTGAGTTAATTACGTAAGATTAATTACCTTAATGCCCGCAGTTTACAGTCTCTTTATATAATACTCTGCATTAAGTAATAATTAATTGAATACCTAATTGACATTTAATTGCGAGGATTTCGTTACGCAAATTCTCTCGTTATTATTTAAATTCGTATTTATTATTTGATTCTACTTTTGTTTTATCTTATCTTATTCGCATTAGTGATATTTAATTGATTTCTTTTCACGTTTATTTTATGCAGCTATACGCATAAATTCGTCTAAATTCTGTTTCGATTCTAGAACGTTTGACTTTGGAAACGTATATACAGGGTGTTTCCTAAGTAAGTACAAAAAAATTGAAAGGGATATTCCGTGGCATAGAAAGAAAAGGTCGAATAAACATATGTCCTAAACTGCTTTGTTTTCAAAATATAAACTTATCCATACGTACGCCCTTGGTGGATCCAAAAATGTTTCACCGGTACTGGAAAATGATTCTTAATACCATAAGTACGCATACCAAATTTGAATGAAATATCTTTAAACGTCTTCCAGATGTTCGAAATTTTCATTTTTTTTCTTCTTTCTACAACTTTGACACCCTGTATAACGTTTCTACTTATAAAACTTCAGAGATATTTGAAAGAAAGATTTTTCTTATTTTTAACGACAGTCTCGTTTTTCAAAAATCAGATTTTCTCTAAACGTTTCCAAGTTTATCAGTATAAATTTAAATCAAACAGGCTAACCTGACACTTTTTCACTCATCTTTCTCCCTTTTTTTAGATACGCGTATTAGAGACGTACGATTGCAAATAATTATGAAAGAAGGAACAGGATTCCAGACTTACGTCTGTTTACGAGCGAGCACATACTTCGTGTGCAAGATAACTCCGGTTTTTCGGAGTCGCAGGAATTTCCGGAATTCCGGCTGGCTGGCGTTTCGTCGAAATGACTCAAAGGAGGAGGATCGGGGACGATACGGTCCGCTCCTATTTCTTTTCTCGCGCGTGGAATCAAAGTCAGATCCTTTTTTTCGGTACAACGTGATAAATGTATCCGAATGGGAACAATGATAAAATTTCAGAGCCCGAATCTTCGCGCGAGCGTCACACGCATTTCCGCGAAGATGAGATCGTATTGCATGCGATCGTGCGATGCGAGACGACGAGTAATAACAGTCGGTTTCGCGGGGGGAAGCAGGAAAGCTGAAGGAGAGCAAGAGTCCCGAGGGAATTAATTCCTCGCCCGGATGCCGGGCGAGAACCTCCCCGGCGCGGCGCGAGCGTGTCCGGACCCGTCCTCTTACGACCTTACCTAAGGTCCCGCTGCGTGATCGTCCGCGTCGCGCGAGGCCCACACCCTCTCTTCAGGTGCTCCACCGGAGCTGTCGCCGCGGCGCGACGCGTCGCGACGGCGCGACGCTTGCCCACGCGACCACCCTCCGGCGACCCTCAACCCCGCAGCACTCGTGCGTGCGTGCGTGCAGCACAACGGCGGCCACCACCGTCTCGGTTAGGGTACTTATCGCGGAGAGAGTCTCGCGCACGAAAGAGGACGACTTGGCTTGGCTGGCCCGCCCGACTGCTCGTCACACTCTCGTCAGTCGGAAACGCGCATCGCGACCTACCGTGATTACTGAACCGGAGCTGCGAGCACGTCGCCACGACCAGAAAACCAGTGTCTACGGCGAGCGTGCGAGCTCCGGTTCAGAGGAAAGTCCCTATATTTCCTTTGAACTGCACTTGCCAAGAACGCCAGGCAGGGTAACTTGTCCCTGGAGTTTCGAATGAAAGAAATTCGGATATGGGAGCGAAGAAAAGGGATTGTGAGAAATTGAACGAGTCCGGACTTTGGATAGGAACGGTCGTGTTGTCATCCTTGCTCTTGACTGGATTTTTACCTCTATTTTTACCTTTACCCTGGACAGATGATTTCAGACGTTCGGAATGCCGAATAAACAGAAAGTCACTAGCGGAACATATGGTTTTTGTTCTATTTATATTTACTATTTGAAAAAACACTTAAGCCATTTGAATTGAAATAAGTGAACACGTTCGGAGCGAATATTCGAGTGAAAGAATAATTATGAAAAGCAAGTAAAAAGATTATCTTGGATTCTTTCCTGTATGTGTGCGAAATCTAAATTGATAATATTTAAAATATATGTTTGCTGTGCCTTTTCATTAAATTATTCTTTACATTTAACTCATTAAATTATCAGAATAAATAAATTTTTAATTCTGTTTTAATTAAATAATATATTTTTTTTATTTAAATTATGTTAAGAATATATAAAACGTTGTATTAAGCACAATTATTAAAAAAAATCGGAGCACAACTCAGCATTTATATTCTGGCTGCCAAATGTTAGTGATTCCTTGATGAAACAATAATTGGGATAAAATTCCGAATCACTATTTTGGACAAGTCTCAGTTATCCTTTACTTCTGATACCAGTCTTAACTACCAGAGGTCGGTCTTGAATGATTTCGTTTTTGTCATTTACGTTACAATTATACCTTTAAAAAACACTTTCAAGAAGTAGAATGAAAGTAAAAAATACCACACAACATTTTTCTCAAAGAATGCTTTAAGTTTAAACCTTTTTCTTGCAGTACTTTTGTTTAATTTTAGAAACAGGTTCTGATCGATTTATTGCTAGTATATTTTTATCAGCAGATGATAATATACGTATAATAATCTAGAATTTTCACGTAACGGGCAGGGGAAAATCACAGATCATTTCAATGTTAACAGAAATATTATATATAGCAAAAAACTATTTCTCAAGATTTTATAAAAATAGAAAATACTCTGAATTTTTGTCAAACTTTTATTGATAATGTTCTCAGATAAGAAATGCGCCTTAGATGTCAGCCTAGGAGTTTTCCCCACGATTGAAGTCTGGGGGAAACGCTGTCGTGACGGAAATTCACTGGTCTATCGCAACCATGATCGCAACAGTAAAAAGCTTTACATTGTATCCATTTGATGTCGTACACGTCAGTGATAGACAGCAGCGTTAGCTAGCGCGTTTACGTACGAGCGTAGTGATTGATTGCTACAGAGGTATCGAAAGTAATTTGCAATTATTTACAATTAAATATAACGTTATCAGTGCGTTTGTTTATCTTCTTCCGACGCATCTTGCATTTGTGCCTGTCAATTGCTTCCTAGCATAAAAATTAATCGACGAAGTGACAACGGCTCTACGTACGTGTCAATTGTCATTGTTTTGTTATCGTGCCAAACGAAGGGGGGAAATTTTAGAGCGATATAAACGTCATATCGACAGCTTCCACGACTTTATTGAGTGACGAGCCGATTTATTTTCTTACACAAGTGAAGCGGAGAAGCCAAAATGGCAGACGACAAAAACGACGACACGCCGGGGCGGGAAAGTATTCCGGATTCCGAAATGGAAACCGAACGTACTCCGGATTCCGAAAGTAAAATGGATCCGGCGGAGGAGAGATCGCGATATTTCAAAAAGTTGGAAGAATGGTACCAGGAGGCATACGCTTGGCAAAGTTTCGCAGCGTGGTTCCCGCATTACGTGATGTCAGGGCAACCCATCATTAATCCGAATCCGACACTTGGTACGATGAAACGCAAGTATTTTGAAATCATGTGTGACATTTCCAAGGGCAAAAAACCAAGAAATGACTATCTGTATTTCGAGTTTATCTGTTATATTTTTGTTTATACAAATATATGTAATACGTATTTCTAATAAATTATTAAGATATTGTACTCTTGTTTTTAGACAAATTTAGTGATTACAGTTGTGACTACATAATAAAGAACAATTTTAGACCAATTTGAGAAACTGTCGAGATATAGCTTCAGTAGCGTTAAAAATGAATTGAAGTTTAAAGAAGACATATGATTTCATACCCTTCCAACCAAATATCTATTTATATCAAGTAAAAATTGATAAATATCTTTTACAGCATCGTCTAATACACAAGGGGTGATAAATGTAGACAGACAGAATGAGACAGCGAGGCAAAGGAGGCCTCAGGAACAATCCGCGGGACCCTTCCAACCTCCAGGAACTGATGGTTATTAGTCTTAAATAAGTATTAGATTGTTACATATTAAATATCGTTGATTTATGTCTTTCTTAAATTTATCGATTCAGGTTACGAGTATCGAATTCCTCCGATTTGGAAGAGGTTCGCAGCGGAATTTATAGATTCAACAATGCTATTTCTCTTGAAGTTTTCCATCACCTTCATCGCAATCGACGTCTTCGACTTTATGTAGGTAGAAAAACACGGCAAAAACGCGTATAATAATGTGTATAATAATTAAAAGATATTTATCAAATTTCACTTGTTACGAATAGATATAACTTGTCAATGCGATTCTTACAATCATAATTTATGTCTATTCAATTTTTTCAATTTCTAATATTTTTAACGTCTTTTTTAATGCTTCAGAGACATCGAGGATTTAGATTTGTTGCAAACAAATTTACGTATTGATTATAAAATGGCTCTGGAGATGACTTATGGAATTCTGATTCTGGAAGTAATTCATCGCGTGATAGTTTGTATCTTTGAGGTAAGGAAACTCGAATCCATTGATATTTCATAAAGAGATTACACAGTCTTTTATAAAAATAAATCCACACAAAAAGACTGAGTTAATTTTTTTTTCTATAAAACGTTTCAGGCCTTCTGGCTTCAACATGGAGTGTACGGTCTTATTGGCGGTGCTACTCCTGGCAAGTACATGATGGGTTTACGGGTGGTTCAGTGCCGAAGCATAACTCCCGTTGAACGTCCGAATGAGCCAGATTTAGTCTTGGTGAGCCCCGGAACCGATCTGGGCCTGCCGTTAGCATTGGGCCGGTCACTGGTGAAGAATTTCGTGCTGGCGTTCGTATTCCCGATTTGTTTCTCCCTGTTCTTCTTTCGGTTCAACCGAACTGGCTACGATTTGATCTGTCACTCCATCGTCATAGAGGATCCCTACAGAAATAATAACCGGCCACACCAGGAGTAGTCCGTCTGAGGGACGATTGCATGGAATTCTCTCTGTGATGTGTACATATGTTGTATGTGCTTCTTGTACCAAATGCATGCGGGTTCATGTGTATGGCGTACGTGTATATACGTGTAAAATAAATAAAGATTATTATTGCGGCTAGAAGCCGTTTCAGAAATTTTCTTATCCAGAGATTGGATTGTACATACATGCAAGATTTTAACTTTCTGTAGCAATTCTTTTACGATGAGATACGTGAATCGGTTTAATTCTATTGTGTCACTTTGCTGATTTAATAGAGAAGGTTAATATTAAATTAATCCAATCTTTGTACTAAATTATTTTGCCTAGTTTCCTAATAAAGTTGAAAATACACTTAAACGTAAATCAGTCTTTCTTCTTTATGACTTCAGTAATGTTAATGTTACTGATGAGTAATTCCTCAAGAAGACAGGTTATCTGATGTGTCTACGGTCAACCATTCCGTAACGGTAGACGGACGTTAGCAGCAGCAGAGAAAAGCTTGAGGGCCTGAGAGAAGCCATTCTGCATCCCGGTCAATCCCAGTCTTTTCCATGGGACCGTCAAAAGCCTCTGTACACTAGCGCCAGTACATCCATTTTCAAAATTGATACTACGTAGCCATGTTCATTTTCCGATACTGCCGATAAAACATCATTTTGGTGCGCGTCCGTGCTACATCTGCAAATTGCGTGATTTCATCTGGTAATGCACAATTTAATTTGATTTAATCTAGTACTCGTATCAAGAAAAAGGTATATGTATATAAGCAATATTTTTAAAGGCCGTCCAATGCGTTTTGGACTTTGCATTTTCTTAGTTATAAATTAAATATTAGTTTTTATCTTAGATTTTAACTAACATCCGCTAAAAACAGGTCAACTTATAGAGGCCCTCCACCGCCCCCGCCAATTCCAATCGGCGGTCCTCTTTTATTTACAATATACGTTTTTGTCACATTTCTATCATTTACTTTATTTCTCTTACAATTTACTTTACAATGTAATAATACAACATTATAAAAGAGTTATTACAATATACATAATTTAATTACGCATGTACACAATTTATATACATGATACACATATATAATATATGTACATACATATAATAATTACATAATATTTACAGTAAAATGCAATATAATACAATTATCTATAAAAAATTGGTATTATTTAAAATAAAAATTTATATTTATTATTGAATATTAATTTTTAATATATTAAATAATTTTTATTATAAAAATTAGTATTATTTAATATACATTTGAGTTGTTAATATTAAAAATATAATTATATTTATTATTATATTAACAATATTACTTTTATTTTGTTTACAATTTTTTCTATCGAATTTAATCCCCCTTGTCCCTGCCTACCCGAATACCTACCTACCTACCTGTATTCCGCGATCTATAGTCCTACCTATCCGTTTTCCTACCTAACCGTGTTATATAATCTAATGGCGTTTTCGATTTAGGTATACTACTCGACCCGACTCGGGTCGCATCAATGGACGTGGAATACATACATAGATATGTATGTATTCCACGTCAATGTTGCTAGAGTCCTGTATACATGATGCGACCCGAGTCGGTTTGAGTCGCAAATCGAAAACGCTATATAAATATACAAAACTTTAATGAAGACCGCGACATGATTTATAAGGGGCCTGATTTGTTGGTTGTTCTAGTAGGATACCTGAACGGGAGGGGAGGGGATATCTCCAAGTGACACAATCACTTGAGATGTGAGAAAAGTGGAATTGGGGGTTCTAACACTCGCGCGATTGGGATTTAATTGCGGTTTTTCCAATCTCGCACTTATGCGAGAAAATATAGAGAAGATAGTCCTTTGGGGCAAATAAATAAATAAATAAATATACGCAATGTGAATAGGAGAGGCAATTAGAGCCAAGCGCGGTAATCAAAGCGCAAACAATTTATAAAAATAAATAAATATATATTAACGTACGTTTCGACACATTATTCGTGTCCTCTTCAGCGTTAAAAGTTACATAAAGTCAAATACGAAGATTAACAAAGATAATAAAAAAAAAGTCGAGTATAAGGCGTATATATATATATATATATATATATTCATTTTATATGTTACTTTATTTCACCATTGCAATGTGGTCAATGTTGACCACTTACGTTTAATATATGTATATCCAATCTTCTTTCTTCGGGCTATACTGGACTTACCTTTGTCGCTCCCGGCCTTATGCAATCTGGTCACATTTCGACCAGATCAAAAAGAAGGAGAAAAATTCCTTGTCGGATTATTATCATCGCCGAAGGATAATATTACGTTCGATTCGAATTACACGCAAGCATCGATTGTATAAAAAACAACGAGAAGTTAATTAGAAATATATATATTTTGCAACCCGATTTCCCTCGGTCTCGCTGGCCGAGGGGCGCGGCTGCAAATTAATCCGCGGACCACCAGACGATAGCTCCAAGGAGATAACGAAGTCACTTCTCTTACCGTAATTCCCGTATCTGAGGTCTTGGGCGATACCATTTGATTGGGCGCGAGGTGCGATTATAGACGCGCACCACGTCTCGATAGCGTTCTCCTCCTTAGTCTCGCCACAAGCTCAGGGCGTAGCTCCGCGTGAAAGGGATGAAGGTGGAGAAGGAGCGTGACGCAAGCAACACACAAAAATAAAGCCCGACGATAAACAATATTAATGAGATATATTTCCTTCAATAAGCGAACAAATCGTATCGGGAAACTGAGGCCGGCTCTCGCTTAAATGGCCGGTACCACCGCGGTACTCGGATCGGCCGTTACAGCACGCGCGAAGTGCGTGATGTTCACGCCCGCGAGGCTCCCTCCGCGAGCGAAGCTCTCAAGCGAGCCTCGCAATCTCGATTCTAAGCGCGACCCCGCGATAACGCCAATCCGCCCACGCCTTAATCCCCGGATCCCGAACGCACGGCAATTCTTATACGCAAAAACGCTCATGATTCTCATACACTCGACATAACATTCTCACACGCTCGACATACACGATTCGCACACGCACGACACAAGATACAATACCTACGCGCAACGACTTCCCGACTGCCAAATCGTTCCCAGTCGGTAGTCCCGAAATGACCATCCGCGACGTCTCGCAAATGGTCCCAAAATGGCTAGACGCGGGCCTCCCGCGAATAGCCCCAAAGATAGCAACGCCAGACAATGGCGAGCTCGCGAAATTCCCTTTCGAGCAGACGCGACGATATTTGCCCGCGCACGCGACGCAAAATATCCGCGAGGCTCGCGATGCGCCACAAGGTGCCCGGCGCGGTTCCTCCCGACACGCACACGGGACTCCCGCACACAACGCAGTTACACGACCGCAATACACAATACGCGATTACACGAACGCACGACCGGTGCCTCACGCCCCGGGACGCGATTGCGCGAACATTTCTCCCCCGTTCTGCGACAATACGGTCCTCCTCGGCGCGAAGGACACCCCGCTACGCTACGCACCACGGTTACGCAAAACGCTATTACACGACACACTAATATACACCGGAGCGTGCCGCCCGCGGCACGCCTCCGTCCACGATTCACAAAACACGCACGACGATATACGCGAATTGACTGCCGGTCATACGCAAGCTTTCGAGTAGGGCTTTCAGATATGTTTCTGGCTACGATCTCGGCCGGCCACGCGCCCGCGATCCCGACAAACAGCCGCGACAATCTTCCCGGCATCCACAACGGCGGGAGCCGGTATCTAAATACGACACGTAATCAGGCTGATTCACACGGCAATCTATTCGATATACGCGTTTGCCGTTTACTGGCGCCGGGTCGCGACCGAGATTCAATTAGTAGGCAGCACCGGAGTGGAGATCTTACAATTAGGCTGTTCGCTGCTGCCCGGCGGCGTCGGGGCGCTCCTCCAGGGGTAGCTCCTCGTTCGCGGCTAGATCGACAGTGAGGAGCGGTCGGTTCGGCGGGACCACGCCGGGCCCCCGCACTTGCGCCCTCAAGCTCGCGGTTCTTCCGCCCCGCCGATTGGTTGAGTGTGTCGCCCTGTTCGCGACGCTGCAGACGATTTCCGCCATTTTCCCGCGGCCCGTTTGATTTGGCTGCTGGTTGTGCACGGGTCCCTCGCGGTTTCCCGCCCGGCTGGCCAGGCCGTGGCGGCGTCGCTCGGCCCTCGGGGCGCCGTCGGGTGAAGTGTGCGGGTCGTCCACCCGCGCTGCATCGCGGTGGTGCACCCGTGCTCCTGCTGCGGCGGGGCCGTGGTACGCTGTGCGAGACATTTTCGGCGCTTTTCCAGCGGCAGGTCCCGGTGGCCCGCCCGTCGGCCGACCACTCCGCCGTGCGTCCTCCGAGCGCCAGTTCCTCCCTCGTCGCGACTATCGTCGTTACATCTGGTCGTGATCCCACGCTCCGGCGCCACCCGTCATCCCTACGGAATTTAGCTAGAAAAGGTTAGTTAACGCGGGTAGCCCTTCCTCGACCCGAGTCGAGGCGCCATCCCGGACCTTCCCCTCGGCCGAGCTACCGTCTGGGCGGCGGACGCGACAAATGTCACGTCACAATATATATTATATATATATTTCATAAAAACTAACTGTACAACAATTCAATTAAACATTGAAAAATATTTATGCAACACGTGCATGGAAAGTGACCCATTACGCACGCTGCGCGTGCGTGATAGACCACTTTCTAGGCACTTGCAACATAAAATAGGGTGTGCAAGCCGTGCGTAAAGATGAAAATTCCCGGGCGCGGAGTTGACGCACGAGCCGAAGGCGAGTGCGGTAACCGCACCCGGGAATTTTCATCTTACAGCACTTGTTACACAAATAACTATTCTAATTCTGTTATTTACTTAAGAATATTGAATAACCGTTTTTTTTTTTATTTGGAATCAAGTGCATGAAATAATTTTACTTCGCGTTATATGAATATCTTAATTATATCTCGCAAAAAATTGAAATTTATAATGCGGACAAAATTAAAAAATTAATAATCGGAAAATTTCTCGATAAAAACCGACCGCGAAAACCGACCCCGAAAATACAAAGATGCGTAATTGTGCATGTTCATGCGACACGCATTTTGAAAATATATCAAGTAAGATATTATACAGAATAAATGACATGAGATCCGAAAAAAAGTAACTTAATTCCCGCACAATTGATATAATTGGATATTACAATTAATCAATAATTGCGTTCTTAATTGTATAATATACGCAAATCTTTATATAAACTTATACATATCGATATAAATATATCTCATTATATTTTTCATTTTCTACCAAAATTACTTTTTATACATATATTCATATATATTACTGTAAAATTGAATATATAATTGTACTATACGATCAATTCTAAAATAATTTAAAAAGGTTCAGCGTTTCTTGACAGAATAATTAGAATCTCACGTCATACATTACTTTATTGGCACAAAGCCAATTTCTCAATCAAAAATAGATGAATAGGCTACAAAAAATTAGGATAAAATCGATGCTTTGTTAAAATAAATTTTAGTAATTAATAACCATTATTACATTTTCTATAATAAAATATATTGCATAGTAAGATCAAAATATTTCTTATCTCTATTATTCATGTTTATATTTATGCATACTAACACTTTCTAAATATATCTATATATTGGTTTTTTGCATCAATTTATATAATATTTAATTTTGGATAAATATGTAGGAAAGGAATAGATGGATATATATATAAATAACAGACATCCTAACTAATTCATAATTTTCCCCTATCTATAGATATTTCTTTTTTTATAGCACCTAACACAATATCTTATTTACTCATCGTATCTCTTGTTCAAGAAAAATAATATCATAAAAATAATTCTTCAGAAAAAAATCTAAATAAAAATTTTATATTTTAAAAATTTATATCTATATCTATTAAATTAATTGTGATGGTATTGTTTTATTTCTTATTTCTCTGTGTTTTTAAAATATATACATATATAAGCAGAATTTATAAACGTAATAAAATTTCGAAAATTTAATCTAATTCTGTATCTTATACTAATTTAAATTCGCGAAATAAAATTCTGATATATTTTGATAAAATACTTTATCATATATTTAAAATTTAGAATTTTATTCAACAATTATTTATGTAGAACGCGGCAATTCGTCAATATAATTCGATAAACTATTATGAGCTCTTTGCGAAGTGTGCGAGTATTTCCTCAAGCACAATTCACATTAAGTACAATACATCGATAAATAAGTGACACCAACATTAAATATTTTCCGTAATCAGTTTTAGCCCATTCATTTTAAGGCAACGGATCTACGAGATGTAATATTTTTTTATACTATAATTTATTGTTACAATTTGATATGTACCGAGATACATTTTTGCTCTATAGGTATTTGATCAATCGTTGATTCGTTATCTCAATGAAAAAAAAATCTGACTCGAATCCGATGCGCAACGGGCGGAGTTAATCAGCCGCGTAGCTACGATGATACTGTAACAGTGTAACATACAAACATAAGAATAAAATTAAAGAAGCGCTCAAAATAATTAACTTTTTAAAAGATAATTCTTATTTGTCTCTAATTTGTTTTTCAATAAGATAATACAATTATCTATTTCCCGAAAAAGATCTTTACAAAAATAAATTTTTATAAAAATTTGGATAATTTCTCTTGCTTTAATTATTTTTAACTTATCGAGATCAAATAATCTGAATAAATGGAAAAGAATTATTATGCAGATAGGAGATGATACCCACCCCAAGGTTGCTCCGCCGCGGCGCCGGGGCCCGATGTTTCTCCCAGACCTCCTCCTCCTAAGAACAAAAGTTTTGCTTGGGTAAAATCCTCGTGCTGGGTACTGGGTCTTCCCACCTTGCCAAGGTCGTAGGGTAGACCGGGGCACGTTGTCACACATTTGGTTCAATATGTTTTGTATTTTTTACATTCAATATTTAAGAGTACTTTGATATGCCAAAATTTCGAGTGAACCCTCAGCTTCAATTGGACAGTATCGAATTTTGTGTGATTGTTACTCTACAGTTGTTACATAACAATAAATAACGACAGGTCGCTTGTGACAACGTGCCCCATGACCAGGGCACGTTGTCACATCAAATGTAATTGCATGCAAAATGTTATCCAAACTGTATTCAACGTAAATATCAATATATTATAGTGCGCTGTAATGTAAAAAAGTAAAATCCTTCACAGAAACATTTATTTTATTTCAAAAAAGTACAAAAAGCACGAAGTTTTCGTCTTAATCTAAATACAAGAATTCCACTCGAATGCGCAACTTATTGATACACATTTTTTTCTTTTATAATCATGTCGGTGATTAAACATAAAATATTTTTACTCATCCGAATTGAGCGTCAGAGATAAGCAGCCGAGTGTGATAGGCGCAACGCGCCCGCGCTCATATACGCACTGTTTTATTAATAAAAATCAAGTTATCTGAAACCAAGAAATTTGTAAACTTATAGTTATCTGTAATAGTTACACGAAAAATAATTGTCCGCTGAGGTTTTCCTGAGCACTTTTCCACCGCGAAAAACTCAGCGGACAATTATTTTCGTGAAACTGTTAAAGTTGACTATAACTTCCCCAAATTTCAGCTTTTTTAGTATAAGTTTACTCAGCGCATATTTTTCGCATGTTTGGGCGAGAAGCTGACGTACAACCCCCCACCATGAAATCAGCTGACTATTATTTTCCGTTTATTTAGATCATAATAAACGTACAAAGTCTCAGCTTTCTTTATGTCGGTTTATTTTTATTATAATTATACGTGTGTGGGTGGCTGCCGCGGCAACACCCACCGCTACCATGGAAGCTGACGTTCACTTTGTTTATTAGCAGACCGAATTGAACACTAGCCGAAAATCTCAGATTTCTTAAAATAATTCACTTAAAATGGCAGCTGGCTCCCAGACTATTAGCACGCGCCGGCTATGCCACGATGCCATGCATTTCGGGTATTGCTCCTCGCGTCTCGCCGAATGCCGAGTCTCGCGTTGACAAATCGACGATGCGCTATACGTTACATTACGTATAGCGCATCGTCATATATATATATATATATATATAATATACTATATATGTATATATATATATATGTATATATATATATATATATATATATATATATATATTTAAAATTTATAAATATAAAGATTGAAATTATAATTAATTAAAAAAATATTTATAAACACAAAACTAAAATTCGTAAATGTAATGTATAGAAATCCCCGTTCTGGCAAATTTGCTCTTATATCAAAAAAAGGCTTACATTAAAAACCTTTACTTTAGCATAATAGTATTTAAATTTAATATTTAAATGCATAACAATAATTACATATTAACTATATCGAGAAAAAAAGTAGTTTATAATGTTTTTTTTACTCTTATTAAATTTATATTAGCTATTATGTCTGTGAAGTTGGCCCCCCTTTTTCAAAATTCGGAAATTTTTATTAGAGTTCTGGATTCCCCAGAAAGAGTTCTAAAGTTCTCTGTAGTTTTTAAAGAGAGTTTCGTCATTTAATGTGGTAAAAACACCATTTAAAAAATGGGGGGCTAACTTCACGGCGCCCCCCATTTTTGAAAAAATAAATTTTTTATGGTAGTTCCGGATAGATTTCGATGAGTTCTAGAGTTCCCTATAGGTTTTAAAAAGAGTTCCGTTCAAATAAGTCCAAAAATCAATGTCAAAGTTAAACAAAAAATTTTCATTTTTTTAAAATCAATTTTTTATGGTAGATTCAGAAAGATTTCGACGAGTACTAGAGTTCCCTATAGGTTTTATAACGCTCCGGCCAATATTTCAAAAGTTACAGGCCCTCAAAGTACCGCACCTCGAAAATATTCTAAGCCCTGAGGAGTAATTTTTTTTCGGAAATCGGCAGTTCTCGCTGGAGTTCTGGTGGCCCCCCGAGGAGTTCTATCGAAAACTATTAGGGTCCGAAACGCTCCGACCAATATTTCGAAAGTTACAGCCCTTCAAAGTACCGCGCCTAAAATTAAAAAATTATTTTACCGGAGTTCTCGCGGGAGTTCTGGTGGCCCCCCGAGGAGTTCTATCGAAAACTATCAGGGTCCGAAGCGCTCCGACCAATATTTCAAAAGTTACAGCCCTTCAAAGTACCGCGTTTAAAATTAAAAAATTATTTTACCGGAGTTCTCGCGGGAGTTCTGGTGGCCCCCCGAGGAGTTCTATCGAAAACTATAAGGGTCCGAAACGCTCTGACCAATATTTCAAAAGTTACAGCCCCTCAAAGTACCGCAGCTCGAAAATAATCTAAGTCCCGAAGGCTAATTTTTTTAAATTGGTCGAAGCGCTTCGAACATTAATAGTTTTCGATAGAACTCCTCGGGGGGCCACCAGAACTCCCGCGAGAACTCCGGTAAAATAATTTTTTAATTTTAGGCGCGGTACTTTGAAGGGCTGTAACTTTTGAAATATTGGTCGGAGCGCTTCGGACCCTAATAGTTTTCGATAGAACTTCTCGGGGGCCACCAGAACTCCAGCGAAAACTGCCGATTTCCGAAAAAAAATTACCTCTCGGGACTTAGAATATTTTCGAGGTGCGTTACTTTGAGGGCCTGTAACTTTTGAAATATTGGTCGGAGCGTTATAAAACCTATAGGGAACTCTAGTACTCGTCGAAACCTTTCTGAATCTATCATAAAAAATTAATTTAAAAAAAAATGGAAATTTTTTGTTTAACTTTGACATTGATTTTTGGGCTTATTTGAACGGAACTCTTTTTAAAACCTATAGGGAACTCTAGAACTCATCGAAATCTATCCGAAACTACCATAAAAAATTTATTTTCTCAAAAATGGGGGCGCCGTGAAGTTAGCCCCCCCATTTTTAAAATGGTGTTTTCACCACTTTAAATGACGGAACTCTCTTTAAAAACTACAGAGAACTCTAGAACTCTTTCTGGGGAATCCAGAACTCTAATAAAAATTTCCGAATTTTGAAAAAGGGGGGCCAACTTCACAGACATTTAGCTATTAATGTTTATAAGCGGCCACGAGCAACAACAGAGAGATATTGAATTAAAATAAAAACAATTTCTTAAATAAACAATACACATGCTTAACGTTTCGACTGTACTTAGTCTTCTTTGGAACGGATTACTACGATAGAAGAAGATAAATATAAAAAAACATGATAATTAATGTTCAAGTTTACATACTAAAACATTAAACATTAGTCTAGACTAAAACATTAAACAATCATCTAATAATATAAACAAAGTAAACAATAATCTAATTAAATCACAAATATAAAAACGCCGGAATAATCGAATAAAACCATAACAAGATAAATTTATATTTATATTGAGAAGTGGTAAAATCTCTTCTGTCAGGAAGAGAATGTAAAGAATTATTAACGGAGGTATTCTGATTTAAAAGATCTTTAAAATATATATTTTTCAGGAACTTTTTATAGGGAAACGAAGAAAGTGAATAACGTTAAACTTTGCATGTTCTCTTCACCTTATTTTAAAAATTTATTTTTATTTTTTAAGTAACAAAAATGCTCTTCTTTTCTGTTATATCCTGGTCACCATAAATGACAGACGGTGTAAATAATTCTAGCTGTTCTAGGTATCTGAAACGCAAAAAGCTAAAATTTTCTTATTTAGAAGAGTATGTGTGGCTATAGTCTGAACGCAATATTTCCATTCTAGGTTCTAGGCGGCTTTTTTATCAAAAATATTATTAATTAATATTAAATAAACCATTTACGATCTGAGCTTAGATTTTATAGTAGCCTAATAATATTTTTATATACTATATTTACATATTTTTCCAACTTTAATCAAACTATAATACGCGCCGATTAACTTGTCAGACTTACAACACAGCTCCTATTGGATTAATAAAATCCCCTCACACCCCTCTAATTAAATCGATTTAAATAATAAAGAATTTACTCCAACAGGAGCTGTGTTGTAAGTTGACAAGTTAGTCAGCGCGCAATTTATTAAGATTGGAAAAAATATACGTGTAATTATGCATAAAAAAACATTATTAGGCTATTAAGATCCAAGCTCGGATCGTACACGGCTTATTTAATATTGATTGATTGTATGACGGTCATAAAACGGTCTTATTTCTCTTATATTATTAAAAATCAGAATAATAAATTTATTTCGCCAGTGAATAGAATAACAGTTTAAAACAACTTAAATCGACAGGTATCAGAAACGTAAAAACCAAAAATTTTCTTATTCAGAATAAGTGATATGGGTTATCGTCTGAACTAGAATAAACATTTTCTTTTAATAAAATACTAATAAAATTTTGAAAAAGTTATAATATTTTAAATAAAAAAGCCGCTCAGAATGGAAATATTGATTTAGTTCTAGTTCAGACGATAGCCACACTTCTCCTGCAGAATAAGAAAATTTTAGCTTTTGGCGTTTCAGATACCTAAAACAGCTAGAATTATTTACATCGTCTGTCATTTATAGTGACCAAGATATAACAGAAAAAGAGCATTTTGTTACTTAAAAAATAAAAATAAATTTTTAAAATAATGTGAAGAAAACATGCAAAGTTAACGTTATTCACTTTCTTCGTTTCCCTATAAAACATTCCTGAAAAATATATATTTAATGATCTTTTAAATTAAAATATCTCCGTTAATAATTCTTTATACATTCTCTTCCTAACGTGTGTGTGAAGCTATCGTCTCATTTTGCAGAAACTCACAAATTATTGAGAGTTCTGGCTTCTTTCAAAAACGCGTCAGTACAAACTGAGACGCTATATTCACGCAGCGTCTCATTTTGTCCTACACAAGTTCCACCACTGTATCTCATCAGATTTTGCAAGATCTATAGTTCTATAACAGTTTTGCCATATAAAAGCAAAAAAATTAATTATAAAGTACTAAAAAAAATTACAATGCATCGAGTATACCGGTTGAGACGCCAGTTGAAATCTCGGAGTTCCGGTTTATGTAAAATATTTTTCGAGTAGTTTTGAGCATATTGAAACATTTTCTAAAGAGTTCCGAGCGTTAGAATCTTTGTGTTATATTTAAAAAAATTAATATTAACCGAAAAGTAATCATGACAGAAGAAGATGAGACGCTGTGCGAAATCTCGGAGTTTTGGCTTATATAAAATATTTTTCGTATAGTTCTGAGCATACTAAAGCATTTTCTAAAGAGTTCCCGCCACTAGCTACGTTGTATATATATGTTTATTAACTTTCGCAAACACTAGCTACGTTGTATAATTTTTAAATAAATTAATACCGCTCGAAAATCAGGAATTTATCGAAAATAAGGTGAGACGTTGGCCGTATTTCGGCAGTTCTGTGAGTTCTGCTATAATTCTCGTGTAGTTCTGAACGTGTTCTAACGTTGTCCCATTTTATTCTGGCAATAAGCATTATTTATTCATTTTTGCTTCCTCATAGAGAAAGCTTGTTTTCGTAAAAAAAATTTTTTTTAGTTGCTTTTGCCAATGTGTTCAGAATGTTCTAAAACGTTGAAAAATCGCTATTTTAAAAAATGTCGGTATGTGTGTATGTATGTGTGTATGTATGTATGTGCCAAAATTTACCGAAATTTCTATAACTCCAGAACTGATCAACCAAATCTTAACCAATTATATATGAAATAGGGGTAGAAAGACTGAAGAATATAATAGAATTATTAAAATTGTTAATAATAAAGGGGTTACCGATTTTTTTAATATAATTCTTTAAGGCTGGTATTCATAGTCGGGTCTTATATTCAAGATCGTCTTAAGTATAGTTTTAAGGCGTCATCAGCCAATCAGAGGGCCATATTAGCATCTTAAGACATATCACTTCCTCTATGAGGAAGCTATGTGCAAATTTCTAATTTGCACCATTTTTTGATTTTACTTTTGTTGCATTTTGCTTATCTTACTTTTTTATCTCACGTTTGTAGTATTCTCAATTGGTGTTAAATATATACGCGGTAAAAACGAGAAATAACTTCCAAATCAATCAAAATCAGTTTGTTAGTATTTTATATTTATATTCTTGTCACGTGCTAGTCCGATCAATGTATCTTTAGGGCTTCCGTGTATTTTGTCAGACCTTGTTATTCTAACTGTTTATCTTATGACTTCTGAGCAATTATTTATCTTATTGACTATCGTGAGTTTATTTCTGCACTTTTTAGCTTTACTGTATGCATGATGTAGTTAGGGTACGATGTCAGCGACGTAATGGATATTTTGTACGCGGTTTTTTGAGGATGTATGGCTTGATTAATTTTTTCACTTAAGAAGGACCGAAATTACGGTCGAAACGTTGTAAGTTTAAATAATTAATATATCTCTAAAGGCTCAGTATATAAAATATTAAACTCAATTAGGCAATAAGAGCCAAGCGTAGATTATCTTCGCTAAAATCTTTATAATAAAATGTCAATCAAATGTCAATTACAATACGTACGTTTCAACCCTTTTTGGAGTCATCCTCAGCGCGTTGCCTATACATTACATAAAGCTAAATCTAAGTATACATAGGGCCTTCTTTTCCCGTAACTATTGGCGAATCGGTTAATCCTAACGGTCGTTTCGGCAAGTGCGCACTCCGAAGCCTCCCCAGATGTCTTCGTGTGTAATTTCCTGGTTTGAGAGCCAAGAAATCAGTAGTCGTTTAAATGTCGACGAGTTTATCGCAGTGTCCATCAGTCATACATCTCCAATTTGTTACTAAAATTAAAAAAAAATTATTCTAATTGTGAAAGTGAGTACGTTTAGGTTTTTGTGATCTATCACTTGAGAACAAAATTAATGACTACAAAAATCTACACATATACCCATTTCCATAATTTGAATAATTTTTAAAAAATTTGATCCGCCATTTTGTGAATCCGCCATTTTCAATTTTGAAATTTTAACACGTAATGGAGTGACCAAGCAAACGTATAGGTACATACCGACTATGATAGTAGCCCGACGGCTAATTAAGTTCTCCTAAAGTTGAAGTAAAAACTTTTTTAATTCTGACTGTAATTGATCGTGGAGGAGTGCAAAAGAGGCACCCTCCTTTTTCTTTCGCAAATGCACATGAAAATGCACTAAACAGTGAAAAAATTTAAAATATTTCAACAATACGTTTACTTTGAAGAATCGAGGGGGCTTAGACTTTGAATGATTTTGAGCCCCTCCCCCCTCCCTGAGAATCTCTTTTTTAGGAGCCTCAAAAGTAAAATATAAAGAACGCCCTTGATTACTCTTAAGAGGAATTTTGCCGTAAAATGCGTTTTCCTATATTTCTTAGCGTAAGTGAAAAATCGAGGTACAAAAGATCTTTTTAGAACTTTGACTCCGCATAACTTTTGATAGGGGGGTTTAGCCACATCTGCGGTTTTCACCAAAAATTTTCTTTTTACTAGACCTTTAAAACGAGCTTGATCCCTCTCTCCACTAAACATTTTTTACTTGCACTCCCGCCCCCTTATTGGCCAATAATTAAAGCTAGCGCCATGGCTGACGAACACACAGTCTGTACAGTTAATACTGGGAGCTTTCCAGCAAGCGACACAAGTCGACACAAGTATCGTTTTATCTTTGTTACTCATTACCAAAAAAGAAAGATAGAACGATGCTTGTGTCGACTTGTGTCGCTTGCTGGAAAGCTTCCACAGTCTACCACAGTTCTAGCACGAGTTAATAGCCGTACATATTTGAAGAAAACACAGTGGAAGTGTCATAACATTTTTTTTTTCGCTAATTAAACCTTTCGTGTACTTCTGATGTGCTCCGTTAAAAGTTTATACGTGAATTTAGTGCCGCAAATGTGAACAGTAACGGAAAAGATGATCATTGAAACCTGTATCAAGTATCAAATTTGTATATATTACACACATATTTGTTACCCTACGCTACTGAGTAGCTAAATCCCGGTATCAAGGCAAGAAATTCAGAAATGTGGGCTATTTACAGTATTTACTCCCGGTCTCCCCTAACTGTCTTTCTCTAGGTATCTAACATTATAATATTATATTTTAATCTTTATAAACAGTATGCGCTGCGCGCAGATTAGTTATATAAAATGCAGTGACATAAAAATATAAAAGGAAATATCAAATATAATTTATATTTACATTGTATCTCTACTGCCATGTTATGAAGCAGTATGTATATTATTGCATGTATATCATATGTTCGATCTTTCAACGTTATTCTGCATATTATTTCGTGTCTTTCAAAGCGCAGATAGTTCCATAGATTTTATTGACCATAAGACAATATAAATTCAATTCTTACGTAAGTAGTAGTCGATCTTAAATAATTTATTTGGTTTCTACATTCTTCTATTTACTCTATTAGTACATATAACAAAGGAGATAACGATTCCAAGTGTTTCAGTACCTACGTTTTGCATTACTAGATTATTAAAGTATAGTTTTACTATTCACGTCAGTTTTGTTTAAAAGTAATAAATAATTGTATTACATATTTAATTTAATGGCATGTGTAAAATACATTACATTATATCTTTTATCTAAGAAATCCAAAGTAATATATATTGCATTATACATCTTTAATCTAATGCAATATAAGATACATTTTAATATATTTTTACATCAATGCCATATTACGAAACAAACGCATATTATTGCATATATTGAAATGCTTGCTCTTTCAACCTTGCATTATTTCTTGCACATCATTTCCTGTTTCCTATAAAACAAATAGTTTTAGAGATAAAATGATTACAATTCAATTCGTACGTAAGTAGTAATACGTAAGTACTCTAATCGTGTATTTAAATAGTTACTCTCTCTCTCTCCTCTCTCTGTATTTAATTTTCTATTCTAATTCCTATTCTAATTCCATTATATTTAAAATCTAACAATATATAAATTTTCAAGAACAGTATGTACTGTAAATAAATATAATTAAATGTAATGACACAAAGTCTTTGATAGAAAAATTGTGCAAATATTGTACAAGATCACTCAATTAAGAAGAATTTCACAATAATCGCACTAACAATAAAATAATTCGCCACATAACGCATCGGTTTTTGTCGACATGAAATTTCTGAATAATATTTGCTCAAAAATTAATAAATTTAATATTGAGTACAAATTACGCACAATTATTTCGACATTTAGAAGCAAAATCATCTCAGTAAACACAGATATACATACATATATATAACAGTCACATATACCACCGTTTATCATATTTTACGTACGAGGAAGGATGTTATCTAATGGCGATTCAGCAAACATAGAATATGCTGTATGTACATAATATAGGTATACAGGAGTAACATGTAATAAAACTCAAATATATTTCTTAATTATTACGTAATTTCTTTTCAAATTTAATTTTATAAATATTCCTCTAAGATGCTATGATTCGCCGTAAGCCATAACGCTACTGTTTTGCTGAAATACCATTTAGAAATAAATTGTGCAAATATTTATCAATATTTCATGAAAAGTCTAGATTTCTACAAATACTTATTGTTCCAAATATTGAGACATAATTGCAGAATTCCAAATTTCATTCAGATTTTGTTATGTAATTTTACGAATCATTTCTTATCAGGGGATATAAAACAATAATGTACATATTTTACATATTGGATCATATCCCTGATCCCATTTCTTTTGCTATATTTGGTATGAAACAGATGTAGGAGAACGGGGGGTTATAGCCCCGGACATTATTGAAATTCAAGTATACCGCGTATCTATATATGACTATTGTTTAAACATTCTAATATGCCTTCCGTGTATCTCGACATATGCAGAATGTTTAAACAATGGCCATAGATACGCGGTATACTTGAATTTCAATAATGTCGGGGCTATTCCGCCGTTCCCCTATATTACCTTATATAACGTTTGCTCTTTCAACTCACGCTGCACATCATTTCCTGCTTCCATCATATTGTATAAATAGTTATAAAAAATTATTTAAACTTTACCTGCATTTTTCTGTCGACATAATAAAAGCGATACGAAGTGTTTCAATATCTTCACTTTGCGTTACGTTGCTATTGTATAAGTTGTTACTGCTCATATTAGCTTTGTTTTAAAAATAATCAAGATGACAATTGATCCGGCTAAGTCGATTCCTGCATTTTACGCTGGACAAAGTATATTGTTGACAGGCGCGACAGGATTTCTGGGTAAAGTGTTTATCGAAAAAGTATTGCGATCTTGTCCAGATGTTCGTGAAATATTCTTGCTGATACGTCCAAAAAAGGGATTTACTATCAAGGAAAGGCTCAAAGAAATATTAAACTTACCGGTAAGATAGATATAGAAAGAGAAAATTTTTGTAATAACGCACAATTCTTTAAGAGATTTTTAGATTTTTAAGATGTTACATCACTTAATATAGCACTTAAAATGTATAGTAAAAAGAACTTTTTTCTAAGGGCTATTGTAACGTCATTATTAAAGAATGCTATTTTGGACATAAACATTTTGTGAATAGTATGTAATAAAAAATTGGAATGCATTTAGAGTAAAATATTGTGAATGCCATTAAGTACACATTTTGTTCTTATATTATAAATTTATTCAAAATGTAGAATTAGAAATTATTGTAATTATTCTAACAGAAACGTTTTTATAAATTATAACATTCTTTTATTTTAGTTATATGAAAGACTGCGCGAAGAACAAATTTCTATTTTCGAGAAGTTAATTCCGATTTCTGGCAATGTTAGTGAGAAAGAATTAGGTTTGTCGGATGCGGACAGACAAATGTTGATTGAAAGAGTGACAATAATAATACATGGAGCGGCAAGTGTGAGATTCAATGACAGTTTAAAACATGCTATACTTTCCAACACTAGAGCAACAAGAGACATTTGTATTTTAGCTCAATGTATGAAGAATTTAAGAGTAAGTAATTTTCACTCAAACAGAGTAACAGAGAGATCGCGCATTTGTATTCATGAATAATTTCACGTAATTTATTGCACTACGTGATACATTTTACGTAATGTTTTACACACAACGTTATTTATCTCAGTCATAAATTTTCCCCTAAATATTTATTATGGCGTATTTTTAAATTTAATAACAATTTAAACAGGATAAATTTGGAAGAGTGTGGACATGATTGAAATATCATGATGTATCAGTGTCTATAGTATAAATTAAATATATCTTGTTATTATACAAACTTTCTTAAACTGCAGGAAATTAAAAAAAAATTCCTCTTTTTTATTAAAGGCATTAGTGTATGTTAGTACAGCATTCGCACACGTGAATAATGCATTTATTGAAGAAAAAATGTACCCACCTATAGCTGATTGGCGGATAATGATAGAGATCGCGGAGTCATTGGATGAACATACTTTAAACATTTTTACAGCTAAGTAAGTAATAAGCTAAAAACAATAATTGTGATGTTTATAAAATTTATATAATTATAGATGTTTTCTTAGAACTATTATTTTATTACTATGTTATATTATTATAGTTATCTATTTGTGTTTTAAAAACTATTCTTTTATTCATCGTACTTCTAATAAAATAATATCCAAATTTTTAATTTTTTTACATTTGAAATTATGTATAGATGTTTGGATTACGCTCCGAACACGTATATTTTTTCGAAGAACCTAGCGGAAAGTGTAGTACAGGATTATTCTTTCTCTTTTCCTTGCGCGATTGTAAGACCTTCCTTAGGTACGTAGCCTTATTTTTCCTAACAATAAGTATTAGAACTAAATTTTTGTTTTAACGCCTTATTATTGTGTATGCTAACAATTTGTATTCGTTATTTTGTGTTACAGTATCTCAAAATAAAATATTTAATAGAATGCAGGGTGTCCGGCAGTTTTTTACATAGCCGTAGTATGAAGATGGATTGGCTTAAATTTAAAGGAAATATCATGTATTATTTTGCAAAATTTGCTATAGTTATTGAATAATTAGTTGAACTGTCTGAAACAATGTGCTCGTGGAAAGCAGTAGGTAAGCCAAACTCGGTAGGTATAGGCATGTATATAAAATGACTTACTTGTTAGATCTCTTAGCCACGGCATTGTACATACGTCACGCGTCGCTCGCCGTTCGCTGCGTGATATTATTTCTCGCTATCAGATGATGCTCTTCGTTGTTAAGAGGTTTAACAAGAGTAAGCCATTTTACCTACATGTCTATACCGAGTCTAATCTACCGCTTTCCACGCGCACGTTGGCTCAGACAGTTTAATTAATTATTCAGTAACTATTATGAATTTTGCAAAATGGTACGTGACTTTTCTTTTCAATTTGAGCCAATCTACCTTCATACTTCAATTTTGTCAAAAATTGCTGGACACCCTAGGCTGTACTTCCGAAAACGTCCATGCTCAGATTTAGGTGAAACTTTGTGAATAGATTCCTTTTAGATAGAAAACACATATACCAAAAGGATTTTTTGCGACTCCAAAGTTTAGCAACTTTTTTAACATTTTTAACCTACTGCCTCCACGCATACACTGTCCACGCGAACCGAGGTTCACGCACACCCCCCCCGTGCTTTCGGGGGAGGTGCGGTAGTCCCGAAATAGTTCACGCATACACTTTCCACGCGAACCGAGGTTCACGCACCCCCCCCCCCCCGTGCTTTCGGGGGAGGTGCGGTAGTCCCGAAATAGTTCACGCATACACTTTCCACGCGAACCGAGGTTCACGCACACCCCCGCCCCGTGCTTTCGGGGGAGGTGCGGTAGTCCCGAAATATTTCACGCATACACTTGGCCCGGCCCGGCCCGGCTAATTTTTTTATTTGTTTTGTATATAAACTAATATATTTGTATTTTGTGTATGATTTTATGGTTGTTTACATTACTTGAGAGCTGTTTTGGTTTGTTTCGCGTGGAAAATGTATGTGCGGAGGCAGTAAGTTAAAAATGTTAAAAAAGTTGCTAAACTTTGGAGTCGCAAAAAATCCTTTTAGTATATGTGTTTTCTATCTAAAAGGAACCTATTCACAAAGTTTCACCTAAATCTGAGCATGGACGTTTTCGGAAGTTTCGCCGAATTTAAGAATATGTATAGGATTTTACAGCCTTTTCCTCCTTCTATATTTCGGTTGATAATTTATGTGCAAGTAATAATTTAATAATATTTTACGAGATTTAAGTAATAATCTAACAATAATAGACAAATGTACCTCATGTTTTAGTGACGCCATCAATAGAAGAACCAATGCCAGGATGGGTAGATAATCTTTACGGTCCAATAGGACTTACTATTGGTGCCGGAAAAGGAATAATACGAGTAATCTATGGTAATAAAGATGTTATTGAAGATGCAGTACCAGTGGACATTGTCATCAAAGCTATATTAGTCGTATCTTGGAAGATTGGAGTTACCACGTATGACCATCAATTAATATGTGTAATACACGTATGCGTTTGTAACGATATTAATTTGTAAACGCAACAGTTTTCTTTCTTTATTTGGAACTATCTATGTTTACAACATGATACGGATGTTATCTCTTTAATCTATTTCGTTAAATTAAAAGCGGAATAAATAGTTGCGGGTTTGACCTTTTAGAGGCAGATGGGTTCAGCTTTTATGCATCAATTATTCGCACTACATTATTTTTTAAGATATACTATATAACCTTTACTCAATATTCGAATTAATTTTTATTTCTATTTAGATTTTTACCATTCGTATGTCCATTGTGTTTTTTTGCTTTTCCTCAAAATGATTGCGTCTTAAATACCTATTGTTTTTATTAAATATAGGACGCTAGGTAAAATAGGCCAATTTCTGCAAAGTGTAACGTAAGTTATACATGTAATCTTATTTTTTTGGGTCGCTGAATACGACGGTAGCATTTTTATCCATCTAAACCCGTGAGAAAGTAGTCAAAATTTGCTTTAAATATAAGATTACACGTTACACTTTTTAGTCAGAAATCGGTCTGTTTTATCATCGTCCTTTGTCTACTTTTTTGGTATTAAATAAAATTAAGAATTTTTTTAATAATTTAATAAAAATTGTATTATATATTTGCATTTTTTAAATATAAATATAATTAATAATTTGTCGAAACGTGTTATATTGAAATATGTTAATAATATTTTGAATATCGCACAATTCAAAATTTCGTCTCGTTTCTGAAACTTTCCAGACAGCACGCATGTCCAAAATCGGGACATAAGTAATCTAAAAGACATCTTTTAGACGTCTTTCGAAATGAATGGCTAAAAGACGTCTTATGTCCGATTTTGGACATGGTGCTGTCTGGGTTAATTTAGATCTTACGTAACTTTGTGCAAATTATTATTAACCTGTTATTGTTTACATTTTATTTATTAATTAACTTTATTCTTATTTACTTTTAGCTTTTCAGCAGGTTCCATTTTTGTCTTAAACTGTACAAGCCAGAAACCCATGACATACCAAAGTATTACGTTAATTGGTTCTGAGGTTGCAGATGAAGTGCCTTTGGAAGGAATTGTCTGGATTCCTGGCGTAACATATATTGATAATTTTACTCTGTTCTACTTATTGACGATGTTATTGCATATCTTGCCAGCTACGTTAATAGATATGATTTTAAATTTCTTTGGACGTCGACCTATGTAAGTCTTAAATTAAAAATTTAACTAGTTTAGCAAAAGCAAATTATTCATACCTTTAATAAAATTGATAACATTTAGATATTCCGCAAATTGAAATAGTATACTTTTTTTAAAGAAACTTTTTTTTTCATCTTAAATTATCCTTGAATACTTTATCTATATTCTTTCTATGTCTCTACCTTTCTCTTTATTTGTTTATCCATCTCTTTTCTCTACATATAAATAAACAACATTTTTGTCTAGAAAAAATTTTTATATACAATTATATTATAAATTTATTATATCTATTTATACTTCTATTTTTTTCCAATTTTAAAAATGCTGTGTTAAATCAAATCGAATGTATTGTTGACCCTTTTCTGCGATGTTGATTGGTTCTTGAAAAGTGTATTTGGATTTTTTTCTTGTTTTATGGAGGATTCTCAATCTATAAATTTAGTGATTGAAGATTTATTGTTTTAATTGAACCGTTTTGGATTAATAAATAATGTGTAAATTAGTCTAGTACGGCTGCAGAGAAATCTGTATGTGGCCAATCGTGCTGTGGGATATTTCGTATGTAATAATTGGAAATTCAGCAATACAAATTGCTTGGCTTTAATATTCTCAATACCACCTGACAACAGAGATATGTTTTCTTTCGATTATTCCGATTTCAATATTAAAGAGTATTTGATGTAAGTATTTTATGTTTTTTGATTTTAAATATCTAAATATATTTAAAATAAATGTAATTCCAATAAATGTTTTACGATTCTATATAAAGAAATTGTGCAATTGGTGCGAAAAAATTTCTTCTTCACGAAGACATGAATCGATTGGATGCAGCCAGAGCGCATAAGAAGAGGTATAAGTAAAAATATATTATAAACCAATATTTTTTATTTAAATATAAGTATTTTCATTTGTGTGACATAAACCAGTTATGAGGTAAGATGTAATAAAATAGTTGGAGTAAAAAGTTAAAGCAATAAAATGAATATAATACGAAACCTATATAATCACGCGCCTGCACATAAGCTTGTTTATGAATTGTCAAAGAATAATTTTCGTACAATTTTATAAGTATGCTTCTGCGATCTGAAATGCTTTTTTTTATCTAAATATTTCTTTATTTAAAAATGGCATGCAAGAATTCTCAACGTGTCATTTCTTGCCTCTGATGTCACGATTTAACATGGTCGCAACGATTACTCAGGAATCTTAAAAGAAGAAAGATATCGGCAGATATATATACATAACTTTCAGTATATATTAATTAAGAAACGAATTTTTCATAATTTACTGTTTAAGAAACATAATCGAAATAATTAAGACATACTAAACATATTAATATATTTATTCTATTATTATAGAGTGTATCTGTTTGTCACAATGGTGAGAGCTATCATCTCTATTGGAGTGCTGTGGATAATATGTAAGTGGATTTGCACTTGTATATTATAAAATTGCTTAATCCAACACGTATGCTTTCCGAAAATATTAACAGAGAACGTTATGCAATTGTAGCCTTTATTTTTGCTTTATATGATTTTAAAACCTTCCTTAGGTATATAATTCTTCTTCCAAAATGGTAGAAAGAATTTTATTTTTAATGTGTTTTTTTGGGGGATATAGTTAAAAATAAATAAAATATCTTTGCAAGAGACTTTTCTTTTTAAATGCTTCATGTATGTATACATTCTATTTCAATAGCTCTTTTTTATGCTTTATAGATATACATATATCCGTATATCTGTATATGTATTATGTATAGGTACGCAAAAGGATAGATCAATATAGTGAAAATATTATAATGAAAAATTCAACTGGTAATAATATTTAGTTATTACTGTTATTAGAAAATATGAGTTGTTAAACCTCAATTGTAGTAAATCATTTTAACCAACATTATAATATTCTGTTTATAATAATAATGTAATAATATTATATTAATTAATATAATAATATTTATAAATATTGAGCATATAATAGCCGCCGTCCGATTTCTTTAAAATTTTCAAATTTTGTGTAATTTAGGTTGTAAAAAAAGATCCTGAGAAGGAAAATGGTCGTTCATGTTTCGTTTATTTTTAATTAATTATACTTAAAATATCACGATGTCGATACGTAAGGAAATGATAATTTACGGATATACATATAGTATTTCGTTTCTTATTTTAATTAGATCATATTATGTTCCACATAATTATATATTTTTAAATTATAATCTTTGTTAGAGCAGAAAATTGTAGAAAACATAAATACAGACTATACAGAAGCGAAAAATACAATCCATAAATTATCGTTTCAATGATTATTTCCTTACTTACCAACATCGTGATATTTTAAGTATATTAACTACACTGACATCAACAATCCATATACTATGTAAATTACAAGTGTATTCAATATTTTCACAAACTCTGATGATAACAACTCATTAAATTGTGAAGAAGTGGTAGAAAATGTGTTTCTGGTCTCGTTCCGTACATGTACAATATTATGTTTTATCGTCTAGTACCAGTTTTACCAGTCCTACTCCACACAAGATAATACTTTGTATTATATAAAGAGAGCTATCTGGTGGGGGGCATGGCGCGGCGCCAAAGTGGCAAAACTACGGATCGCCAATGGTAACCGGGCATGCAGATTGCCAACAGAAGTACCAGATAGGAAAGATTTTTCTTGCAAAAAAGTAGTCGAAACATTATTTATCGCGCAGTGTCCATCAGTCATACATCTCCAATTATTTGTAACTAAAATTAAAAAAAAAATTATTTTAATCGAGAAAGTGAGTACGTTTAAGTATTTGTGATCTATTACTTGAGAACAAAATTACTGACTAAAGACCTACATATATACCCACTTCCATGATTTGAATAATTTTTAAAAAATTTGATCCGCTATTTTAAATTCTCCATTTTTAATTTTGAAATTTTAACACGTAATAGAGTGACCAAGCAAACGTATAGGTACATACCGACTATGATGGTAACCCGACGGCTAATTAAGTTCTCCTAAGTTGAAGTAAAAATAACTTTTGTAATTCTGACAGTAATTGATCGTGGAGGAGTGCAAAAGAGGCACCCCCCTTTTTCTTGCGCAAATGCACATGAAAATGCACTAAACAGTGAAAAAATCTAAAATCTTTCACCAATATATTTACCTTGAAGAATCGAGGAGGCTTAGAATTTGAATGATTTTGAGCCCCCCGATTTTGAGGACCTCTTTTTTAGGAGCCTCAAAAGTAAAATATAAAGAACGCCCTTGATAACACTCACAAGAGGAACTAAGTGGAATTTTGCCGTAAAATGAATTTTTTTATATTTCTAAGCGTAAGTGAAAAATCGAGGTACAAAAGATCCTTTTAGAACTTTAACTCCGCATAACTTTTGATAGGGGGGTTTAGCCATCTGCGGTTTTCATAAAAAATTTTCTTTTTACTAGACCTTTAAAACGAGCTGCAATTTGATCCCCTTTTTCACTAAAATTTTTTTACTTGCACTCCCGTCTCTTTTATTGGCCAATAATTAAGGCTAGCGCCATGGCTGTCGAACGCACAGTCTGTACAGTCTACCACAGTTCTAGCACGAGTTAATATATAGCCGTACATATTTGAAGAAAACACAGTGGATGTGTCATAACATTCCCTTTGTCGCTAATTAAACCCTTCGTGTACTTCTCATGTGCTCCGTTAAAAATTTATACGTGAATTTGGTGCCGCAAATGTGAACGGTAACGGAAAAGATGATAATTGAAACCTGTATCAAGTATCAAATTTGTATATATTATACACATATATTTGTTACCCTACGCTACTGGGTAACTAAATCCCGGTATCATAAAGGCAAGAAATTCAGAAATGTGGGCTATTTACAGTATTTACTCCCGGTCTCCCCTATCTGTCTTTCTGTAGGTATCTAACATTATAATATTATATTTTAATCTTTATAAACAGTATGCTCTGCGCGCAAATCTATATATATAAGTCACGTCTGTCTGTCTGTCTGTCTGTGTGTCTGTATGTACGCGAACTACTCATTCGTTAGTTGACCGAATTTTTACCAAAAGTATATGAAACAGGGGTAGAATTTCCCGGGATGAAAATGTCGCGGCCAATTTTTTGCTACCGATTTTCTGGAAACCGTTTTTTCTAATTTTTCGGGAAATAATTGACCAATTTAAAAGAATTATATATGAAACAGGGGTAGAATTTTCCGGGGAATGCTATAAAGTGTATAATTTTTCGTTACCGATCTTTTTGGAAGCCGGTTACAAAATTTTTCCAATTTTTCGGAAATTAATTGACCGAATCTTAAAGAATTATATGAAGTGGGGGTAAAATTTCCCGGGAATTGCCATAAATGTATAATTTTTCGTTACCGATCTTTGGGGAAATTGGTATCAGAAAATTTTTTGAAATTAATTGACCGAATCTCAAACAATTGTATATGAAGTAGAGGTAGAATTTCTGGGGAGTGCTATAAAGTGTATTATTTTCGTTACCGATCTTTTTGGAAACCGGTATCAGAAATTTTCCAATTTTTCGGAAATTAATTGACCGAATCTCAAATAATTGTATATGAAGTAGAGGTAGAATTTTCTGGAGAGTGATATAAAGTGTATTATTTTTCGTTACCGATCTTTTTGGAAACCGGTTACAAAATTTTTCCAATTTCTCGGAAAATAATTGAATCTTAAAGAATTACATATGAAATAAAGATAGAATTTCTCCGGGATTGCTATAAAGTGTATAATTTTTCGTTACCGTTTTTTTTGGGAACCGGTTACAAATTTTTTGAAAATTTTCGGGAATTAATTGACCAAATCTTAAAGAATTATATAGGAAATAGGAGTCGTGTGTCAAAATTTTTTTAATTGTTGGAGGATAAGTTTAATTTTTTATTAATGAATTGATTGTCTTGAAACCGGTTACGAAGTTTTTCCAATTTTTCTAAAGGGGTTTTCGATTTTTGTTTAAAAAAATGTAGGTACGTGATTGTTCTAATTTCCTCAAATTTTGAGATATTAGCTGAATTTTTTTAAAGAATTTTTCGTTACTTTTTTAAAAACAATGCCCAAATTTTTCTAATTTTTTGGGGATGGCAAAGATGTGTATAATTTTTCATAACCGATTTTTTGGAAATTGGTTTCAAAATTTTCTAATTTTTTGAAGATGGCTACGATGAGTTTATAGAAAAATTGTTAATAATAAAGGGGTTTCCGATTTCTGCTCCAATTTCCGTAAATTTTGAGATATCAAGCTAAATTTTTTTTATGGATAATTTTTATAGATAATTTTTTGTTACCGATTTTTGTGGAAACCGGTTACGAAATTTTTCAAATTTTTCGGGAGTTAATTGATCGAATTTCAAAAAATTGTATATGAAATAAAGGTAGAATTTCCTGGGGTTTGCTATAAAGTGTATAATTTTTTGTTACCGATTTTTTTGTGAACCAGTTACAAAATTTTTCTAATTTTTCGGGTATTAATTGACCAAATCTTAAAGAATTATATATGAAATAGAGTCAAAATTTTTTTAATTTTTGGAGGATAAGTTTATTTTTTATTAATGGATAATTTTTCATTAAGAATTGATTTTCTTGAAACCAGTGCCAAAATTTTTCTAATTTTTGATGATTGCGAAAAAAAAATAAAATGGAAGAAAATAAAAGAGAGTTAATAATGGTGGGTCAACGGAGGGTGAAAACGCGTGCGAGGCACGAGCAAAAATAAAATTTAAAGACTTTAATATAAAGGATTATACATTTTTGAAACATTTGACAATATGCTAATCTGCATCCATTATATTATCTATTATTTTTCATTTTTTAAAAAAAAATTCGAAGAAATGTAGGTTAGAGTTTGAGGAGAAAGAATATCAAAGGTGCTCCTAATTAATGAGTGAGTTTGGGGAGAGGGGAATAGATTTTGAGCCCGCGCGAAGCGCGGGCGAAAAATCTAGTTAGTTATAAAAAATGCAGTAACATAAAAATATAAAAGGAAATATCAAGTATAATTTATATTTACATTGTATCTCTACTGCCATGTTATGAAGCAGCATGTATATTATTGCATGTATATCGTATGTTTGATCTTTCAACGTTATTCTGCATATTATTTCGTGACTTTCAAAGCGCAGATAGTTCCATAGATTTTATTGACCATAAGACAATATAAATTCAATTCTTACGTAAGTAGTAGTCGATCTTAAATAATTTATTTGGTCTCTACATTTTTCTATTCACTCTATTAGTACATATAAGTAAGGAGATAACGATTCCTACGTTTTGCATTGCTAGATTATTAAAGTATAGTTTTACTATTCACGTTAGTTTTGTTTAAAAGTAATAAATAATTGCATTACATATTTAATTTAATGGAATGTTTAAACTGTAAAATAAATTACATTATATCTTTCATCTAAGAAATGCAAAGTAATATATATTGCATTATACATTTTAAATCTAATCCAACATAAGATATATTGTAATATATTTTTACATCACTGCCATATTGCGAAATAAACGCATATTATTGCACATATTGAATACTTGCTCTTTCAACCTTCCATTATTTCTTGCACATCATTTCCTGTTTTCTGTAGAACAAATAGTTTTAAAGATAAAAAATGATTATAATTCAATTCGTACGTAAGTATATAGTAATACATAAATACTAATCATGTATATAAATAGTTACTCTTTCTCTCTCCTCTCTCTGTATTTAATTTCCTATTCTATTCTAATCCCCCCCCCCCTATTCTAATTTTATTTATGTTTAATTATATTTAAAATCTAAAACTATATATAAAATTTTAAGAACAGTATGTACTGCAAATAAATATAACTTGAATTTCAATAATGTCGGGGCTATTCCCCGTTCCCCTATATTACCTTATATAACGTTTGCTCTTTCAACTCACACTGCATATCATTTCCTGCTTCTATCATGTTGTATAAATAGTCATTAAAATTTATTTAAACTTTACCTGCATTTTTCTGTCGACGTAAAAGCGATTCGAAGTGTTTCAATATCTTCACTTTGCGTTACGTTGCTATTGTATAAGTTGTTACTGCTCATATTAGCTTTATTTTAAAAATAATCAAGATGACAATTGATCCGGCTAAGTCGATTCCTGCATTTTACGCTGGACAAAGTATATTGTTGACAGGCGCGACAGGATTTCTGGGTAAAGTGTTTATCGAAAAAGTATTGCGATCTTGTCCAGATGTTCGTGAAATATTCTTACTGATACGTGCAAAAAAAGGATTTACTATCAAGGAAAGGCTCAAGAAATATTAAACTTACCGGTAAGATAGATATAGAAAGAGAAAATTTTTGTAATAACGCACAATTTTTTAAGAGATTTTTAGATTTTTAAGATGTTACATCACTTAATATAGCACTTAAAATGTATAGTAAAAAGAACTTTTTTCTAAGGGCTATTGTAACGTCATTATTAAAGAATGCTATTTTGGACATAAACATTTTGTGAATAGTATGTAATAAAAAATTGGAATGCATTTAGAGTAAAATGTTGTGAATGCAATTAAGTACACATTTTGTCCTTATATTATAAATTTATTCAAAATGTAGAATTAAAATTATTGTAACTATTCTAACAAAAACGTTTTTATAAATTATAACATTCTTTTATTTTATAAGCTATATGAAAGACTGCGCGAAGAACAAATTTCTATTTTCGAGAAGTTAATTCCGATTTCTGGCGATATCAGAGAGAAGGGATTAGGTTTGTCAGATGCGGACAGACAAATGTTGATTGAAAGAGTGACAATAGTAATACATGGAGCGGCAAGTGTGAGATTCAATGACAGTTTTAAAACATGCTATATTTTCCAACACTAGAGCAACAAGAGACATTTGTATTTTAGCTCAAAGTATGAAGAATTTAAAAGTAAGTAATTTTCGCTCAAACAGAGTAACAGAGAGATCGCGCATTTGTATTCATGAATAATTTCACGTAATTTATTGCACTACGTGATACATTTTACGTAATGTTTTACACACAACGTTACTTATCTCAGTCATAAATTTTTTCCTAAATATTTATTATGGCGTATTTTTAGAATAAAGGAAGAGTGTGGACATGATTAAAATATCATGATGTATATATGAGTATCTATAGTATAAATTAAATATATCTTGTTATTATGCAAACTTTTATAAACTGCAAGAAATTAAAAAAAATCCTCTTTTTTATTAAAGGCATTAATGTATGTCAGTATAGCGTTCACACACGTGAATAATTCATTCATTGAAGAAAAAGTGTACCCACCTATAGCTGATTGGCGGAAAATGATAGAGATCGCGGAGTCATTGGATGAACATACTTTAAATATTTTTACAGCTAAGTAAGTAATAAGTTAAAAACTAATAATCGTGTTTATAAAATTTATATAATTATAGATGTTTTCTTCGAACCATTATTTTATATTATTATTGTTATGTATTTGTGTTTTAAAAACTATATTCTTTTATTCATCGTACTTCTAATAAAATAATATCCAAATTTTTAATTTTGTGTACATTTGAAATTATGTATAGATGTTTGGATTACGCTCCAAACACGTATATTTTTTCGAAGAACCTAGCGGAAAGTGTAATACAGGATTATTCTTTCTCCTTTCCTTGCGCAATTGTAAGACCTTCCATGGGTACGTAGCCTTATTTTTCTTAACATACGTATTTGAACTACATTTTTGTTTTAACGCCTTATTGTGTATGCTAAATATTTGTATCCGTTATTTTGTGTTACAGTATTTTAAAATAAAATATTTAATGGAATACAGGGTGTCCGGCAATTTTTGACATAGCCGTAGTGTGAAGGTGGATTGCCTTAAAAGGAAATGTCATGTACCATTTTGCAAAATTTGCTATAGTTATTGAATAATTAGTTAAACTGTCTGAAAAAATGTGCGACAAATTACATTAGATTGAGTTAGATTATATAGATTAGATAGAATCTAAAAATATTTTGTAGGATTTTACACCCTTTTCCTTCTTCTTTATTTCGGTTAATAATTTGTGGACAAGTAATAATTTAATAATATTAAGGTTTAAGTAATAATATAACAACAATAGACAAATATTTATCATATTTTAGTGTATCCATCGCTGGAAGAACCATTTCCAGGGTGGGTAGATAATATCAATGGTCCAATAGGACTTACTATTTGGTGCCGGAAAAGGAATAATACGAGTAATCTATGGTAATAAAATGCTATTGAAGATATAGTACCAGTGGACATTGTCATCAAAGCAATATTAGTCGTATCTTGGAAGATTGGAGTTATCACGTATGACCATTAATTAACATGTATAACATATGCATGCGTTTGTAACTGTATTAATTTGTGAACGCAACAGTTTTTTTTTCTTTTTTTGGAACTATCTATAACCTATGTTTACAACATGATCGTATGGATGTTATCTCTTTAATCTATTTTGTTACATTTAAAGAGGAATATGTTTGTCACGCGGGTTCGGAGCCTTTCGGTGCAGATAGGTTCAGCTTTTATGCAATTATTCACACTACATTATTTTTTAAGATATACTATATAACCTTTACTCAATATTCGTAATAATTTTCACTTCTGTTTAGATTCTTGTTATCCGTATGATCATTATGTTTTTTTGCTTTTTCTCAAAATAATTGCACCTTAAATACCTATTGTTTTAATATCAAATAAAGGACGATGGGTAAAATTGGAATAAAATCGTTACTAATCGAATCACTATTAAAAATAACTTATTTTAACCCCTTTAATTGACGCCAATTTTGATCACTTTCTCATGGGTTTAGATGGATAAAAGTGTTACAATCGTATTTAGGCACCCATTTTTTAATCAGAAATCGGTCTATTTTACTCATCGTCCTCTATCTATGACTTTTTTGGTATAAAATAAAATTTAGAATTTTTTAAATAATTTAATATAAATTTTATTATATATTTGTATTTTTTAAATACAAAATTCAATAATTTGTCGAAACATGTGAAATTGAAATTTGTTAATAATATTTTGAATATCGCACAATTCAAAATTTCGTATCGTTTCTGAAACTTCCCAGACAGCAGCATGTCCAAAATCGGGACATAAGTCATCTAAAAGACATCTTTTAGACGTCTTTCGAAATGATGACTAAAAGACGTCTTATGTCCGATTTTGGACATGATGCTGTCTGGGTTGATTTAGTTTAGATCTTACGTAACTTTGTGTAAATAATTATTAACCTGTTATTGTTTGCATTTTATTTATTAATTAACTTTATTCTTATTTACTTTTAGCTTTTCAGCAGGTTCCATTTTTGTCCTAAACTGTACAAGCCAGAAACCCATGACATACCAAAGTATTACGTTAATTGGTTTTGAGGTTGCAGATGAAGTGCCTTTCGAAGGAATTGTCTGGATTCCTGGCGTAACATATATTGATAATTTTACTCTGTTCTACTTATTGACGATGTTATTGCATATCTTGCCAGCTACGTTAATAGATATGATTTTAAATTTCTCTGGATGTCGACCTATGTAAGTCTTAAATTAAAAATTTAACTAGTTTAGCGAAAGCAAATTATTCATACCTTTAATAAAATTGATAACATTTAGATATTCCGCAAATTGAAATAGTATACTTTTTTTAAAGAAACTTTTTTTTTATCTTAAATTATTTTTGAATACTTTATCTATATTCTTTCTATGTCTCTACCTTTCTCTTTATTTGTTTATCCATCTCTTTTCTCTACATATAAACAACATTTTTGTCTAGAAAAATTTTTTATATACAATTATATAAATTTATTATATCTATTTATACTTCTATTTTTTTCCACTTTTAAAAATGCTGTGTTAAATCAAATCGAATGTATTATTGACCCTTTTCTGCGATGTTGATTGGTTCTTGAAAAGTTTATTTGGAATTTTTTTGCTTGTTTTATTGAGGATTCTCAATCTATAGATTTAGTAGTATAGTTGAAGATTTATTGTTTTAACTGAACCGTTTTGGATTAATAAATAATGTGTAAATTAGTCTAGTACGGCTTCAGAGAAATCTGTATGTGATTAGTCGTGTTGTGGGATATTTCGCATGTAATAATTGGAAATTCAGCAATACAAATTGCTTGGCTTTAATATCCTCAATACCACCTGACAACAGAGATATGTTTTCTTTCGATTATTCCGATTTCAATATTAAAGAGCATTTGATGTAAGTATTTTATGTTTTTTTTATTCTAAATATAATATATTTAAAATAAATATAATTTACAATAAATGTTTTACGATTCTATATAAAGAAATTGTGCAATTGGTGCGAAAAAATTTCTTCTTCACGAAGACATGAATCGATTGGATGCAGCCAGAGCGCATAAGAAGAGGTATAAGTAAAAATATATTATAAACCAATATTTTTTATTTAAATATAAGTATTTTCATTTGTGTGACATAAACCAGTTATGAGGTAAGATGTAATAAAATGGTTGGAGTAAAATGTTAAAGCTATAAAATGAATATAATACGAAACCTAATCACGCGTCTGCACGTAAGCTTGTTTATTAATTGTCAAGGAAAAAGAATAGTTTTCGTACAATTTTATAAGTATGTTTCTGCAATCTGAAGTGCTTTTTTTATCTGAATATTTCTTTATTTAAAAATGGCATGCAAGAATTCTCAATGTGTCATTTCTTGCCTCTGATGTTACGATTTAACATGGTCGCGACGAGTACTCAGGAATCTTAAAAGAAGAAAGATATCGCGGATATATACATAAGTTTCAGTATATATTAATTAAGAAACGAATTTTTCATAATTTACTGTTTAAGAAACATAATCGAAATAATTAAGACATACTAAACATATTGTTCGAGAGCACGCGGTTGCGCGAAATAGCGCGAGGTAACGAGACGACCACAAAAGCAAGGAGAGAGGCAGCAAGCACAAAATTAATAAAGTTTATAATGTTCCAAAAATCAGATATATACAGTTATTTACAGATAAAGAGCCGTGAGCGCGCACAGACTTGAGTACGGCAAAAGCGGCGAGCGATTAAGCTAAATGCGGATGGCGAAGCGAAAAGCGGTTTAAGCGGTATAAAGCGGTGTACTAGCGGTGATCTACGAACGAGAATCGATCCTGCGCCGAGGCGGCGGTCGTTTTATCACCTCCGAGGCGAAACTCCCTCCAGACAAATTTCCACGAATTTCGGGAGGGTAATTGGCCGTCGGAGCCCTACGTCATCGCGATGACGTCACTGTTCGCACGTGACGATCTGCGGATCGTTACTTGTTTGCGCTCGCTTTTGTTTATAGCATGGACCTTTCTATTGTGTAGCTTGACTTTGTTTGTTCACTCGGTCAGCTGTGGCAATGTTTTGCTAGCAATTAGCGAACTTTCTAGAATATGAGTGAAAGAAAGATCCATGCTATACTGACAACTTTAATATTGAAGAGGCGATCTGCAATCCGGTTAAAACGACACGGTGGAAATTGAATTTCGTCGACCGCCCTCCCTGCATGCATACGTGTTGCGAGCAATTTATAACATCTGGCCTTATGCCTTGAATTGCTGTAATGACGCGATTTTCCGTACCGATTTGCATGATCTCGAACACATATTAATATATTTATTCTATTATTATAGAGTGTATCTGTTTGTCACAATGGTGAGAGCTATCATCTCTATTGGAGTGCTGTGGATAATATATAAGTGGATTTGCTCTTGTATATTATAAAATTGCTTAATCCAACACGTATGTTTTCCGAAAATTTTAACAGAGAACGTTATGCAAGTGTAGCCTTTATTTTTGCTTTATATGATTTTAAAACCTTCCTTAGGTATATAATTCTTCTTCCAAAATGGTAGAAAGAATTTTATTTTTAATGTGTTATTTTTGGGGATATAGTTAAAAACAAATAAAATATCTTTGCAAGAGACTTTTCTCTTTAAATGCTTCATGTATGTATACATTCTATTTCAATAGCTCTTTTTTATGCTTTATAGATATACATATATCCGTATATCTGTATATGTATTATGTATAGGTACGCAAAAGGATAGATCAATATATTGAAAATATTATAATGAAAACTTCAACTGGTAATAATATTTAGTTATTACTGTTATTAGAAAATATGAGTTGTTAAACCTCAATTGTAGTAAATCATTTTAACCAACATTATAATATTCTGTTTATAATAATAATGTAATAATATTATATTAATTAATATAATAATATTTATAAATATTGAGCATATAATAGCCGCCGTCCGATTTCTTTAAAATTTTCAAATTTTGTGTAATTTAGGTTGTAAAAAAAGATCCTGAGAAGGAAAATGGTCGTTCATGTTTCGTTTATTTTTAATTAATTATACTTAAAATATCACGATCGTGGTATAGCGATAAATAATTCTTATCGCTCGAGAAAGACCCTATTCTCGATAAATTCCTGACTTTCGTGCGTTATTAAGGCTCCTGGGTAGTCACCGCGGCCATATTGGATTCTTACTATCGAGGCGAGGAAAACACCTAATTTTAAGTTGCGGTATTTTCCGAAATAAAAAGACATTTCAATAAAAAATCACGACAGATCGTTTCAGCACACTTCAAAAATTGACCGGATACTATCCTTTTCCCTCGACAATAAACAAACAGCCATAAAACAAAGCCTAAACATACGGAAAACAAGCCGTTTGACGACTATCGAAAGGAGTGGTGAATGTTCCTTCCGCATATATATTTCTTGCAAATCTTACCATACGGTCAATTTTACGAGTTTCACGAATACGTTAAACGTTAGAGCACAAGTACAGAGCGAATAATAAAGAAATATACCGCAACTTAAAATAAGGTTGTCAACATGTCACAAGACAGAATTCTCCATTAGAGAGAGTGAGAGGAGAGAGTTCTTATTTCTGCCGCGACGGTACGGCGCTACCGTCAACGCAGAGTTCTCGGCTCAGGGACTAGGAGCCTTAATTTATTTAAAAATTATACAACATTGCCAATGCCCGGAACTCTTTAGAAATTGTTTTAGTATGCTTAGAACTGTACGAAAAATATTTTATATAAGCCAGAACTCCGAGATTTTCTACAGCGTCTCACCCACATACCCGTAAACGCGTCTTTCTTGGGCGATAAAAATTATTTAAAATATGAATAAATAATGCTTATCGTCAGAACTCTTTAGAAATAAACGTTAGAACACGTTCAGAACTATACGAGAATTATAATAGAACTCACTGTTACCCATGTGTATTGTTTATTTAAGAAAGTGTTTTTATTTTTATCCAATTATCCTTCTGTTGTTGCTCGTAATTGGCCGCTTGAACATGCATAGGTAAAATAAATTTAATAAGAGTGCAAGAAACATTATAAACTACCATTTTTTCTCAATATAGTTAATAATATAATTATTGGTATGCATTTAAATATTAAATTTGAAATTTATTATGTAAAGTAAAGGTTTTTAATGTAAGACTTTTTTAGATAGAAAAGCATAGAACGGTGATTTCTATACATTACATTTACGAATTTTAGTTTTTATGTTTATAAATATTTATTTAATTAATTATATTTGCAATCTTTATATATTTATAAATTTCAAATATATATATATTTATATATATATATATATTTATTTATTTAATTATAAATATAAAAATTAAAATTTGTATACAAGCAAATGTAACGTATATAGCGGGTATAGCGTATCGTCGATTTGTCAACTCGAGACTCGGCACTCGGCGAGACACGAGACGCGATACCCGAAATGCGTGGCATCGTGGTATAGCCGGCAAGCCGGCCCGTGGGCCCTTCCTGCAATGACATATTTCCTATCCTGAAAAAACCTACCAACAAAATTAGCCGCTTAATCATGTCCTTCTGCAAAGCAGCCAACATCAATTTGTAAATGCGCGCGTCTCCCGCGAGCACGAATGGCCTCTGTTCCCCTCCATATTCTCTTTCTCTCCCTTCTCAGCGCATATCAGCCCTCCTAATCAAGACCGACAACTTAATCCTAGTACCCGAGCTAATATCACTAGCATACTTATTATTTGTACCTAAGCGAATCTGCTGACCAGTAGCACTCATCTGTGTCAGCTATACACACTGTGGACAAAGCTGGCCGTATTGTCCTCGGTTAGAGGCAGGAGCCAACGAAATTAAAAAAGAAGAAGAAGAAGAAGAAGAAGAAGAAGAAGAAGAAGAAGAAGAAGAAGGGCATTAGAAACTCGTGGGACACGAAAGGCATGGTTGGAGTGAATAGGGTTAACGAATAACGGACGCCGTTGTATCACGGTGTGGGCGTGCTGTTACTCGAATCACTTAATACGATGTCACGTTGTCACTCGGCCCTCTTTCCGCTCTTCGAAAAGAATTGCGGGGGATAATCGCACGACAATTCCGGCACAGCACGTTCAAAGCATGAGACGATTCGAGATATGCCGCGTAAATGAATGCCATGCACATTCGATATTCGATAGTCCAGACATATGGCGGCCTGGGCCCGGGTGGGACGAACGGTTATCGCCCGGGAATATCACGAAGAAACTGCAAATCACTCACAACTCACAATTGCCGTACCTTCGCCTCGACATCTCCGCCTCGAACGAGCGATTCGCGCGACACATTCATTCACGACACTTGATACACTTGATACAAATTCTTGTGCGCGTCGTCGATTATTCCCGCAGAACGAGGAGCAGGAATGCCAATCGCACAAACGAGCGCGCGAATTCCGAATAACAGCATCCACGGCACGGAGCACGGAGCACAAACACTTCACACCTGTCCGAAATTCATCGGGAGAATGATTGAGTAACATATCCGCGGGTAAGTAACGGTATTTCGAGCGTCAACGAAAACAAGTAGCAAGGCCATCTCGCTGATGGAAACAATCGTCCGCGCGCCGACTTTGAACGTACACGCTGCTCCGAAATCGGCGGACTCATTCAACGGTCGCGGCATCACGCAGTGCCGAGCAGCCTCTCTCGCAGGCTTCTCGCGGTGACAGCCAGTGACAGCTAGAGCCATGTGGAAGCCATGGTGGAAGAACACAGGTGTGCTCATACTCGTGACGAATTTCATACGGTTCTACGCAGATGCCAGATGCAAAACATTTTTAAGTGTCAGTTTCAAAACATTTAAGGTTGTACCAAGTGATATTGTGACATATCATCATGAGTACGTGTTCAATAAAAACGTGTAAAAACGATTCTCGAAAGAATTCAAAAAATATTCATTTTTTTTGGAACCCCAACAGAATTATTGATTAATCCAGATAATGGATTAATCATATTTCTAGAGAAGAATAATCAGCCCTTGTGTCGAATTATTGAAACAGCGAAAATTATGGAAAAGTATATCAAGATTATCATGGTTCTTCTATTTGTAAGACAAAAATAAATAAGTAAACATAAAAATAAATAAGTAAGGCTGCGGTCCACTTGATGCTACAAATTCTTTGGAGCGTTCTTCTTCTCCTTATTTCTTCATTGAAAGAAAAGAGAAAGGAATGCTTCGAAGCATTTGTAGCGTCAAGTGGACCGCAGCCTATAAGAGCCTCCGCACAAGACTCTCGTATGATAGCGTAGCGTAACTTAACGTGGATCAACGTGGCACAAGAAACGTATCGGTTAGAGCCTCCGCACAAAACTTTCGTATGGTAACGTAACGTAGATCAATGCACAAGAAACGTATTGACGTATAACGCCGTAACCGATACGTTTCTTGTGCGTTGACCCACGTTTCGTTACACTACGTTACCATACGAAAGTCTTATGCGGAGGCTCACACTAATGACATAACGCCAAATTCAAACTGTACCGCGGCAAGATGGAGGTATCTGGCATCAATTTTCTCATAGTTAGCTATAGGCTCTAGGTGACAGCTCTAGGGAACGCGGGATGGAGCCCTCTCTCTCTCTCTCCTCTCGGAAACCAGTTGGCGCCGCCTACGGCCGTTCTGCGACTCGCGACTCCGTTTTTCAGTCGCACGACGTCATAGTTAAAACGTGCGACTCGCACAGAGCACGAGCCTGTCAAGTGTCTTCCAGCGAGCAGCGGTGAACCTCTAATCAGCCGGGTGCAGCTGATCGTTTTAAATGACTCGTTGTGGCGGCCATTGAGCGCGTTATCGAGCATACGTCGGCATCGAGACCGCTGGTTTTAGGCCTGCCGAGAATCCGTTCAGGCGCGTCGAAAGTAAAACATGTCGTCCTCGGGCGATTTCGGTAACCCGTTGCGGAAGTTCAAGCTCGTCTTTCTGGGCGAGCAGAGCGGTGAGTGTTTTCCCCTCTCGACGGTGTGTGTCAACAAGTGCGTCCGCTGTTCTACGAAAAAAAAAGAATGGATCGATTTTTCTCCGGCGCACGCTATTCGCGAGCTCCGGTCCTACGGGCCCGATCGGGGTGACGACCTTTCCCGACGTCGCCTGGTACCCTTCTAGGTTATGGATCAATATTCCCCACTACCGCCGCCTTCGCCGTCGCCGTCGCCGTCGCCGTCGTCGTCGCCGTGTTCATGCACGATGATGACACGGTATCGCCGTGTTAACTGCGCTCGTACGGGCCGCGCGGTTAGACGCTTAAAACGTGCAACGTGGTGTCTGCGCCCTGCGCTTTTTGCCGAATGGCAGTAATGGCACTCCGACGGCCGACGGTCGGAGTTAAACGCACGACGAAACGGGTCTTTACGACATCTCTTCGGAACCTTTTTGCTATAACAATAGCAATAAGGAAATTTGTTATGACAAAGAAATTTAATTTAGATGTTAATTTACTAATTATTCAAATTTGACGAAAGAAAAAAACGTAATAAGTAAAAAAAGAGGGCATTGACTAGAGCCACAACAGAATGTTTGTGTCGTTATCTTTAATTAAATTAATATTTGACATATGTATGTATGTACGTTGGTCTGTCATCTGACCATCTTCAGTGAGATAAATTAATAAAGCTAAAAACGTAAAAATCAACGGCTGGCTTTCAAATGAAACAAAGGATGTTCTTTTTAAACCATAAACGATTTTATTAAAATTACGTAAAAATACTCGTTAATGTTTCGATTTACTTAAGTCTTTCTCAAAACGCTAAAGAAAATATTTTGATCAAATTACATGTCAAAAAATTAAATTAAAAAACCTCGGAGTAACAATAAAACACATTATGTTAAAACAGCTTGAATAAATTAATAAGATACATAAATGTCGGTCAATCAAAGCAAATGATAAAAAATAAAAGCCGCGATACACGTATTAGTCGCATTAGTTTTTGTCGCAATATACATGACATAAGTAATGTATCTAGAAATATAAATTTTGCGGAAGAGATAGTTCCCGGAGTCATCAAAAATTAATTAAAACTTAGTTGAACAAAAATTTATAAGAATGCAAATTATCTGAGTAAATGTAATTTTGTATTGCAGTCGGGAAGACATCTCTTATTACGCGGTTTATGTATGACAGCTTTGACAACACATACCAGGTATGTAATAATTTATTTATATCTTAATTATTAATTTTTCTGTAATATAAATAAGTGATTTTTGTTGTATGCTTTGAACTTGTATCATTTGCACCGTTTTTATTGCATGCACGTTGCACAGGTTGTGGAAAATTGTATAGTTTGTATGCATTATACTTTAAACGTTTAAATTTATAGATCTATCCATTAATACTTTTAATCTTTGATGTAAATATTTATTAAACATGAATGACTTTTTAATAAAACTCTAATCTAAATTTACAAAATTTGCATTTTAAATCTTTTTTAGAATTTTCTAAAATTCTTGTTTAAAATTTCATTAAGAATACATTTAGATTTGTTCAAAATAAATAAATTTTATGTAAGAGTTAACTCTTTGATAATCAATGAGGTTCTTGTGTTATATATTCGCATGATTTGCAGCAGAAAAAAGCGTTGGCTATAAATTCTTATAAAATATAAATCTATATTGAATGATGATTAATGTGTTTGGCTATAAACGGTGATGTAATGGTTCCCAGGAATCTTTATCTAATGATACAGTTTTCTTAGATAAAAAAGAAACTGATGTCATTTAAATGTCACTTAAAGTATATTATATATTATTAATTAAGTTATTTAAGTCAAATTTTTTTAAAATTACAGCTTGAGATTTATTAATATCTCACATTTTCTTTCTTTTTGCTTTTTATTTTCTGTTAGTTATTACCGTCATAATAAATATCTTTTATCAAATAAAGTTTTCCATTGCATGAACATAATTTACAACGTGTCAGTATGTGCTCTAATCCTTCCATTAATTTTTGCATTGTAATAAACTATATGTGTGAAATAAAATGCTTGATTTTTATTCACTCTGCTATTTCTTACCTTAAGAAATCTATTCAAATAGAAATCTATTCAATACTCCATGCACTTATTTATTTTTTATTGAAGTGTTTATTAATGGTTATAAAATGGTGATTGTTATACGTTATATACGCGCGCGGTATTCGTTATATGTTTTAGATAGTTTATTTACCATCTGCTTCTCGGTTTGCAAAATTATTCGAATTGCTATTGTATTTGAATTTTTAATTAAGGAAATTGCATCTATTATTTAAATCACGTCGGTTTGTTATAATTGTTCTTTTTGCCATTTTATTTGTATTTTTCTTTTATATTATTTTATATAATTTTGAGCGTATAATTATGTATATTGTAAATGCAGAAAGAGTGCAAGAAAGTGCAGTTGGAACGAAAAGACCTAATGCTAGCAGGAGAGGCAGTAGGGAACCAAGATATTGAGTTTTTCTAATCGACAAAGATAAAAAGAGAGACGAAGAAATTGATAGGACATCGATAACTCGCTTCTCTTTCTCTCTTTCTATATATTTTATAACATTACATTATCCGTACGGCACTTTGTTAATAAATTATGTTATGTTTAATTACATTATAATAAATTATTAAATAGAGTAAGTATACAATAAAATATACATATAAATAGTTGCTTTCCTTTCACACTCAAGTAATACTGAGTCACTCAGTTTTGTGAGTATTTTATACTCAGATAAGATACGTCATTTTGTACTTACCTGCTTATTTTGGTGACAAAGCTATCATAACAATGCAGGTTCATAATCTCATTTTTAATGTGAGTCTATTACACTCATTAAAGCACACGGTCTCGATTGTGGGTAAAAACTCAGTTGAATCTCACTAACAAGTGAGAATTATCTGACAATGAGTTTTGATGTAAATTGAAAGCAACTAATATAATAAAAATATTTTTTAATGCTACTTTAAGTATATTTATAATCAGTGTCTGGTATCAGTAAAAATATTTTTATACTAACCCTCCGTCATCCATATGGGGGTTTAAGCCCATATTATCATACATTTATGAAAATCTTGTTTGAAAAATATTACATATTATTGCACATTATTTAAATTAGTTTTATCTTTTTAACATCAACTTTAATACAATTCTAATTTTTTTGTCAACTTCTAAAAGTGATTTGTTTACTTTTTTTGGCATTATGATAAGAGATTGATTAATGTTTAATATCTTGATGTATCGTTATGTTGCAGGCCACGATAGGAATAGATTTCTTAAGCAAAACTATGTATCTTGAAGACAGAACTGTGAGACTACAACTGTGGGATACAGCGGGGCAAGAACGGTTCCGTTCTCTGATACCTAGTTATATCAGAGATTCTACTGTCGCGGTCGTTGTTTACGATATTACCAGTAAGCAATCGGTATATAAGGAGTACGGTGTCCTAGAAAAGCTACATGCCAGTAGCTTCGAATTTAATATTGAAACATTCCCTAAATAACATGAATTTTAAAGTTTATTTTAAATTTACTTACATAATAGACATATTTTACATAACCTTATTTATAAATTTTTTAGCTTGAAGCTTTAAATCTGTTTGGAGATTTTAGATTCTTTATTTTTAATATTTCTTTAAAGAAACTTTATTTCTGCTTTTTATATATATATATATATATAAAATCTATACAAACAACATGGTTTACATGTTAAATCGATAATTTCATTCCTTTTGTGGGTTTTAATAAATTATATTATTTTATTAACGTAATTTGATATTGTAATGAATAATAATGATAATATAATAATAATATAAATTTAATTGCGCTGGCATATGCTCTATTATTGGTACACCCTGATAAATAAACTATGAAACTAATTGTAAGATTGCTAATTGTAATATTTGTCAGACGCCAACTCGTTTCATCAAACATCCAAGTGGATAGATGATGTACGGACTGAAAGAGGAAGTGATGTGATAATTATGCTAGTGGGCAATAAAACTGATTTGAGTGATAAGAGGCAAGTTTCGACGGAAGAGGGCGAACGGAAAGCGAAAGAACTAAATGTGATGTTTATCGAAACTAGTGCTAAGGCCGGCTATAACGTTAAACAGGTAATCGTATTACCCCTTTTTTTCACGCTCGATGCAGAGAAATTTTTTCGACCTATGAAAGTGAGCAAAATTACCGTTATTGTTAATTATTTTAGCTATTTAGAAGAGTAGCGGCGGCTCTGCCAGGTATGGATTCTACCGAAAATAAGCCTCCCGAAGACAGTATCCTTTTGCGTAAGATACTTACTGCACGCAATTTGCATGGCATATTTGCAGGAACGTTCGCGGCGACTTCTCTTATTTCACGTGCACATAATTCCCACTTCACCCGTTATTATCTATTCCTTCGATTCTGCACCATCTTTTAATATCGACTTTTTTTCTTCCGACTATTTTCCCTTCATTGTTTCCTCAAATTGTAATTTTTAAAATTTATTTTTATATGCTATCTTTCACGTTTTTATTTTATAATCAATTAATTATTAGTACTTTATTTCAGGATATCAAACGTGGAACTCTTTCCGCGTTTTATATATTTTGTTTAACATTTAAAAGAAAAATAGATATTAATTTTTATTTAATAATTTAAATATTTAAATTTCTTGCCATTTGTTATATTTTTCGAGATTGTTCGATTCAATCTATCCATTCTAATTTTTCGTTTTTGATTTCGGCACTGGATTTATTTGGCGATCCGTCGGACCTTCCATTTGTTTGCGTTATACTTTTGTGTTTTCCTTAATATGTTCTTTAATCCGTATAGTGCAAGAGGTAGTGCTCAAGGACACGCCAATCGAACTGAAAGCCTCGGAGAGCAGTTGTGCATGCTAAGTCGTCGTCGGCCTATATGGTAGCAGGGTATCGAATCGAATCGGACGGAGTCTTAAATCTCCGAATAGGGCCCAAACCGCCCCGGATCGTCTCTGGAGCGGTTTGGGAATCTTTTTCGAGAAACATGAACCGATTTTCTAGGTAAATTTTTAAGAGAGCTCTTTATCGATTTTTCAGTAAGCATTATAAACGAATAATACAGTATTAATATTATCGCATATATTATAATTAATAATATTAATATGTTATTATTTAACTGAGGACATTATAACTTTTTCGATAAAATCGAGTAATGTTCTTTTGGAAATTTTCTTAGGAAATGTATACACGTATAAGATTATTATACATAATATATTAATACAATTAATTTATTTTAATTTGTTCTGTTTCAAGACTATTCGAAGAGAATGACTTACAGTTCTGTTTCTGTTCGATGCCCTGACTAGTAGACAAAACACACTGAGCTAAGTTAACTTATAAGTTAATGACATAGGATGTTAGGGTACTGATTGCATTCGGCCTGTGGTTTTCGTGAAATCGGAAAACTCGTCGAAAGCCGTGCACTCAACAGCAACGATTTTTACTAAGATGAGAAAAAGTACAGTTTCACACAGTAGCTTAAGACTGCTTTTACACAATGACGTGTTTCGGTATATTAGCCGATCGTAGAAAGAGCTATTAACCTTTTCGGCCTTGATACAGCAATACGTTCTCAATTAATTATGGAGCATTTTAAACAAATTGCAACTTTCTAAATTAGTTAATCTGAATTCTTGTACACTAAAGCAGACTAAAAAATACAATAAATATTTTTATCTTTTATTATTATCACATAATCAAAATTACTTGAATTTGAAAATATTATTTAACCAATAAAAATAATTATTTGAATTAAAGTAATAATTTCAAAAATAATTATTTGAATTAAAGTAATAATTTCAAAATTTATCTTATTTAAGTTTTTATTAGACGATGGTAAATGATTAGGTGAGAAAAGTGTTTTATATATTTTTGAAGAATGCAGTATTTATTATATATCAGAGCTGAAAGAGTTGGTATAGCCTTTATTACAGTATCAAAGTTTACCTAAGTTTATTTCGCTTGTCAATATCGGTTATTCAACATCGTACATTATGTTTTTTACGCGTACAATTAAACATACATCGACAGTTGCTCAAATTGACATTAAACAGCTGATAGAAGTGAATCGTATTTTCCGTGTTCTTATTTATTTTGCAGTTTTCAAGAACGAGATTAATTGTCGTACACATTTGCAATAAATAGAGAAAATAAGACAGCTGCATTTGCATTTACGATATTTAGCGACGATTACATCGATTTGGAGATTATGATTGAACGCGTTATATAAATGCAGTCCTTGAGATAATTAAATTAAAATTTTCAAATAATCAAGTTCTAATGACTAATGAATATATGTAGATTCTCGCTCTATTCGATGCTATAGAGAAAAAAATAAGTAATTGAAACTCAATATTGAAAGCTTAATTTGATTTGACTCTAAATACATGGATATTAATTGACGCTGGACAGTTGATAAAAGACAAGAAAAATAGGAGGAATCGAGGGAAAAGACATTTAAAGGAAAATTTTGTATGGAATAAGTGGATGATTAATTAGCAGCTAACTATATCTCTTTTCTACAAATAATTTAAGAGTAGAATAAATGAACACCTCTGTACAGATTCGGATTTATTTTATTGAATTAAATATTTTCTTTCTTTAAGCTATTATTTATACATTTTTTCTTTCCGGATTTATAAATTTGTTTATAAAAGAACAAAAACAACTGGTTTGTTTAAATACTGCACATATAATTTGAAATTTGGATAAAAAAGACTTTTGATTTCTAGTAAGATATCTATTTTAATATCGCATTTGTTGACAATTTGTCTGTTATTATAATATCTTAATTTATGTAAAAAAACTTGAACTATTGATAATATAATGAAATAGTGAAAAAATAATATTTTTTATGTTGGTCTCTCGGCTATGATTTTTTCATTTTTTCCGTATGGTAATTTCTTGTTATTTTGCTATTATTTCTAAAGTATTGAAAACATAATTTATTTTAACTTATTTTTTCTTGCTTGACTTTCTTATTTTTCCTGTAATCGTTTTTTCTTAAATTAGGAAGAAGGTCATTAAGAATAATTGGCGAGAAAAGTTACCAAAATTACATATTACAAATTTGTAAGAAAAGAACTTTGTATTAATAATTTTAATATTTTTGATAATTATATATGTGTAGAGCTTGTGCTAAATGATCTAAGAAAATATTTATTTTTTATATTGGATTTAATTAATGAACATATAAGCAAATTAATACTAAATTAATTTAAAATTTAATTTTGTAATCGGACTTTTTAGGTTTAATCGAATTTTTTATTAACTTTGTAATACATGTTTGTTATTTTGTTCCGCGTTCTGTAATATTTTTTTTCTACGAGATTTTCTGTTTTAGAAAACTCATAGCAAGTAATTCTAGAACATATTCTCCGTCCCGTTTTTGAAATTTTATACGCTTTTTCGATTGTCACTTTTCCTAGCTTGGATAAGCAGAAATTAAAGCGCGAGATTGTACACAATTAAATCAGAGCTGTATTCTCTTGAAGGATTATTGGTTAAAGCAAAATTAAAGGAAAAAAGTAAGAGATCATCGATTTGGCAGCGATAACTATCAGTATAATCGATAGATAAATACTTAGAAATTTGTAGATAATACTAGAAAAGTCATAGAAAAAAAAGTTTGTTTACTGCAGTATCATTAAGGATTGCATTGTACTTTATCTGGTTTGTAAGCATTCATTGTATTATCGGAAACATCAACACGCATTGATTTATAAGTTTAAGGCTACCAATCAAATGTTTATCAAGTGCAATAATGTATTTACTGACCAATAACATTGCCAAATTGCAAAAAGCGCATAAGTCTTTTTGATATTTAATTTTTCGAAAAAGCATTTACCTCCTTTTGGTATTGATAAATAGGACTGTGCCGAACAAAAGATATATTGGAACGCGATTTTATTAGTTCTTTTTATTGCATATATGATTCAATTAGTTTCTTGAGAAACACCGAAGAGAGAAAGTGAGATGAAATTGCTACACGCCTTAACACACAAAAGCAGCTGTCGACTTGCAGAATCAATCACCGATGCAGAACGGCTCGGAGTCGGAGGGTGAGAGCGGCTGCATGTGCTAGGGCGATTTTGTCGTCTCGAAATCCGAAGAGAGAAAGAGAGCGAAAAGAGAGAGAAAGAGAGCGGGAAAATCGCAGTCAATCTCCCAACACGAATCATCATACACCATTGCAAGACGCTGCTGCTGGCTTCTTCTGATGTCGTTATGGGAACAGGGGCCTTCGTCGCCGATCTCGGGCCCTAAGTATCGTTTCAAGTGCTACTAGACGAACTCATGCGATATCTAATACTAGCTAACTTGCGTTGTTTTCGGACCGGCTTTTGTGCGAGAGAGTGGAGGACCGCACCATTCGGGATACTTCCATGTTTAAGCTTGAAACGATGATAGCTACGGAGTTCACGTAAAGTCTTCGACTATCAATTCGTGGGCGTCTAATTATGAATTTTCTAAACAATTTTTGCTGAAGCAAAATTATAAGTGACAAATTTTATATTTGTTAATGTATAAACCAATAATTATTCAATTATTGGTCAATATTATTACTATATTTATGATTTTAATTTGATAAATTTAATTAACGATTTTACAAATATATATTATACATTATTTTTATCAATATGAAATTACAATTGCGGGACTTATAGATATTGAATATCTTCATACAAAATTATAGTAAAACTATAAAAAAGGATATTTTCTTTTCTGAATTAATTGACGTGAAAGGGTTAAAGAGGTAAATTATAGTGACGTTTCTTGACCAGTTTTTAAGCAATAATCTTTTGGGCTTCTGATAAATCCTACATATCACCATTCTTACAAGAGGCGTTCGCTAATCTTCGAGATCAACCCTTTACTTACAGTGATAACCCATAATTTTTTAAAATATATCTCTAATCGAAGTAAATTAATTTCGAGATATAAAAAATATTAAAATATAAAATTTAATGTATTTGTGTTTTTATATTATTATAATTTACAAACAAAAACAAAAGTAATATAAATTAAACTTATATACTAATAGGTTAATAATTTAGAAATTAATTTGATTTATAAGAAAATGGATAATATCACATTAGAATATTTAAAATAATCTAGATTTTTTCTAAGTTTTAATTATTTTATTAAACACTGGGCGTATTAATTGATTAATGATCACTATCGTCTGGCCTGTGTGTGCGATTAATGGAGTTCACTGCTACATCTTTCCAAGTTTAAGCACATATATTGTCTCTTCGTTCAGAGATCCTGTATGTAATAAAACGCGCACAAGGCACCGAAGCTTGCGGATGGATAGTTTCTTTTGTGTACTTAAAAAAAAAAGAGAAGAAGAGAAATAAGGAAAAAAAGAACAGAGAAAGCACGACTGAAAGTAATCATCCTCGGTGAAGTTTATTAGGTCGCCACTAAGCTAATTACGATGAGTTCACGAGTTTCTCAATGACGGTACGTTTATCAAGGCAAGGTGTTCGTTCGAGGATATATTTCTAATGTACCACATATTACGAATCTTTATAGACATCTTTCGATATCTCTTGATAATAAACGACTACTTGATAACGAGACTCAAGTCTGTAGATCGACGGTGGATACGCAAGTGTGCACAAACGACCAAACTCACTCACGTGATCCTTTTTTTATTGCAAACTATTGCCTTCTGAATCCTTGTGATACGATGAATATATTCAACTGCAAGTCTCTCCACCACGGAGAAATTATATAAAAGCCAGCTGAATCGTCTAGAAATGATCGAAAAGTTATTGATTCACGTTTTAAATTGCACAAATAATCAACAATTTATATTTAAATCATTAATAATTTAATTTGCAGCCAGATAAATTTATAAATCTGATGTATTATTAATTTGTAAATTCAAATTTAATTAATATGAATTATATAAATATATATAAATACTATGTAAATATACCTAAATTAGTTCTAACAAATTCCACTAATTTGAGAAGTTGAGTTAAAATGGAAATATATATAACGTTTGGCCGTTTGTACAAAAAGAAATGCCTATACGCTACGCCAAACGCAAACACCCGTCGAATGTTTCTCTAGAAGATGATTATCGGAGGATTATCGGAGAAATAAATCAATTATTAATTATTATTAGCTGTGCTTGACGCGAAACCTCTACAAGTCCTAGCAAACATCGTTATCTCTTTGCACTCAAAAAGCGCGACAGAGCTTATCATTATTCCAAATTTAGAATTTGTTACGTTATTTTTATATTACTCTGTAATATATTTATTTTCGTTAATTTATGTTTAATGACATTCAATAAAATGGGAAAACAATAAAATGATTAGTACTCGATAGAATATAATTGATTAATATTATAATACTTATAACTCTACAAAAATTTACCGTTTCGATCGTTATAAAAAAATTGTATATATGATATTTTTAAAAGCTTCAGTAACGAAGTTTTAAAAATCGATGAACGAGTGCAAAGGGGTGGATGTGTGAAACTGTCTCTCTAGCCAGCCCCTATATAACGTGTCGTGTAGCGTTAATCTGACAGTGTTGCACAGCAATATTGAGTATGTACCGCGAGATGGTTTTTTCGAACACTATATTTCAAGGCAACGCGTTCGAGGGAGGATCTAGCAGATTTCATGATTTAACGAAGTTTGTGAAAACTCGGTTACTTTCACGCGAATGTATCTCGTAATCATCACTCATGTATATGTTAAATTTGTATGTCACTGTGATTATGATTTATTAGCACAAATATAATATAATGAGCCAATGTTGCCGAATCAATCAATTATATCAATATTATTACTGAAATTAATTATTGGTATTTATTGAAATTAAGCGTCAGTATATGTATAACTTATTTTTATATGCTGAATTAATTTACTTATTTACATTCAAAGTTTATCGAATTTGTCAAGTGTTATTGAATCTTATTAGGTTTATTGAATTTAAATTACAGAGTTAAATACGTTTGATTTATTAATTGAATTAATTAGTTTATTTAAATATTGTTTGATTTACGAAATATACTTCTAAATTAACTTACAGCCAAAAAGAATTAGTATCAAATCCCACGAAATTTAAGGGTCGAAATTTCTTCTCTTTTCTTTTTATTTTAGATCCGCCCTTAGAAATATACTACTTACTATTTTATTTATTTTTCTGTGTAGGGAAAGACATTTTGCCCGCGATAATCTAAGACTGCAACAAAGTGAAAAAAAAATACAATCGCAAAAATTTATATTATAAATATATCTTCAAATTTATAAATTCATAAATTTATAAATATATAAAGAGTAATATATAAATTTATTACAAATGGGATGCGAATGGCCTCTGCATTAAAGAGAACAGCAATGTATCCTAGCTGCAATTAGTAACTTTAGAATCGATGGATCCAAGATAATTGCGGGCAATGTCTTTCTCTTAATGTAATTGATAAGTAAACCGAAGTATGCCGATCTAGTCGAAATGATCGTCGCGTAGCGAATTTACAATGGCAATCACTTCAAATCCTGATTGATAGATACCTGATTGATAATTGAATGATCTGATTTAGTTATCAGATTTAGTTATCATGATTATCAGATATTACATTATATTATGCCTTTATTATTAAAATTTAACATTTGCCAATAGTATAATTTCCTGAAGTATTAAACTAAGAACTTGTGAAATTAACGAATTTTCAACATCTTATCAATAAGTATTGATATTGTTATTAGTTAACATTTAAAAAATATTGATATTTAATAAATATTTGTATAAATATTATAATTTAATACTAAATCCGGTGCTGAAAGGGATTTGATAACAACAATTAGGTTTAATTAAAGATAATTAAATTGGAATGATAATTGAAAACGAACGTTCCGGCTAGAGCGGAGCCTCAAGTGCATTTACGACTTATTATATATATTATATATATTACAAAGGTATATAAATATATAAATATGTCGAGACAAACTTCGTTATAGGAGTGATTATGTCAAGCGAGAGAAGGAGCGCTCCTTTCGCTATTGTTTCTTGTTTGCTGTACCGTAAGACAAAGTTGTAGTTGAGTAGCAATGGCGAAATTATCATTTCAGCTTCATGCTACATAGTGTAACGAATGCATACACAGATTGTACCGTATTGTAAACGATTAGAGGGAACAGGAGCGAGTTTTGCGCGGACAAAGGCGCTTTTGTCCGCATATAACGAACCACGATCAGAGAGATGAGAATGTTGACAATTTTCTCTTCTTTATATTAGATTGTCTGTAATACTTGTAAAAATAAGCTATATGTTATTTTTACTAATTAACCGAAATGCATGAAAACGTGTAATGCTCAATTAGAAATTAATAATAATGATAATAACCGATTCATAATCGTAATTAGAGTCAGAATTCTTGTATTAATATTTATACAAGATCGACGCTATTTTACTTTATTATAATTTTAAACACTAATGTTTTATTTGTGACATTTGGATTTAAATCCAGATCTAATTTTTTTATTTTAGTTTTATATATGTATCAAACACACATTTTTATAATAATCCTAAAAAATAATCTCTGTATTGGAATTCTGGGATTCTGAGGAAAAGCGAGTCTAGGCATTCGCTTTAACTGCCATTGAAAGCGAGCTGAATTAAAGTGTCTCTGATCGTCGGGTTCGTTTGTCGAAGTAACGGAACCAACCCCATCTTTTTGTACCTTGTGTCTTAGATAGAGCCTCGTGTTAGTCCGAGTCGAGGCTCGCGAATGAAATTTTGCAAACTTGTCATAACATGTGTGTCGCGACTACTATATTTAAACCGTAGAGCTTCAACGAACGAGCGAATAAAGTTTTATGTTCACCAGAAAATCCTTGGAATTTTTAGATTTCTAAATTGTCTTCATTAAAATATCTGTACGACTTTCTGTGCAAAGTTATATAATTTAAGTGCCATTGAAAATTGATATAGATCAATATGTGCAATTTATTTTTGAATGATCCCTTTTAATTTGCACGATCCACTTTTGATGACTTAAATGTAATTCGTACTATTTTAATCTTTTTCTGTAAACTGATAAAACTGATTTGATTTTTGGGAATAGGTTTGAATTAAACGATTGATAGTTTATTATATAGTTTATTGTAATGTCAATTATATACAAATTTAAAATTACGTCCAGTGTGCTTCCGACTACGCTGATATACCGTTTTTTTCTCTCGTCGATGTGCGGTATATATTATTACAATCGGAGCTATTCTCGAGCTCTTCGGTACCCTTCACTCGTTTTAACAGCGCGTCAGCGACAGACCTAAATTTAATTAATCTTTATTTACAGTCGAAATCGCACATTTGAAAGTTCCTCCAACAGTCTGTCGCCGTTCAGATATTCAAAAAATCTTCGTTAATCTTTTAAAAATAGGACAACTCTAAAAATTTAATCTTTTTTTCTTTCTTTTTATTACTTACTAGTCTTAAAGATGATACTAAAGTGACGAATGATATGAGATTAGTGAAATTAGCAAAATTAAAACAAAGAATAATAGTGTCTAATGAAATCTTCATAAGCAATATTTTTTTGAAATAGTTTCCCACAAAGTAGTTTGCAATTAATACATTTTTATGCGAATGCCTGCCTCGCATATAATTCTTTTGGAAATGCTTATATTTAAAACAACAAGGACTGATTAAATTTGCAGTTGTCTTATTTTTTTGTAAAACATTGATGGATTAAAAACAACGCGTTTTTTTCTATCGCAACAGCTTTTCGTCTTCGAATTTTTGACTTATCACGATTTTCCATTCAACGATCCACGTAATTTTTTTTCTTAATTCACGATCGTGTTTGGCAGTATGCTATTGAGTGTTATCGGTCATTCGACTTTCTTTTATTCTTACAGTAAAAAAAAGAAATTGTTCGATTCTCTCGATCGCCCACTTAACCCTTTCATTCTCAGAAATTTATCAAGTTTTTATTGTATAGAAATTTGTCTAAATCATAATTAGAGTCAGAATTCTTTTATTTCACATTTTAATTTGCAAAAAATTACTGGAACATTGCAATTATTTTACGAAATCATCAAAGTTTTGTTCTGTCAAAATTTTATTCACGGTAAAATTTAGCTGCTAAATAAATTTAATTTTTGTAAAAATTTAATTACGTCATTATTGAGAAAGAAAGTGTTAATTAAGTATTTAATTGAGCATTCGAACGATCGACGTCATAGAAATAAATCGTCGTGGCAGCGATTCGAACCATTGTCATAATCATCATCACTCGGAAGAACGAGGACAGTGTCGGCACGATTCAAATCGGCTCGAACCTTCAGTCTATATTACGTGGAAAGGTAATGAAAGAGAGAGAGAGAGAGAGAGAGAGAGAGAGAGAGAGAGAGAGAGAGAGAGAGAGAGAGAGAGAGAGAGAGAGAGAGAGAGAGAGAGAGAGAGAAAGGAAGAAAGGAACAGCAGATAACATAAAAGCAGATCAAGAAAGCACCATTAATTTTGATCATTAATTTTGTGTGCGTAAGGAAGTTATAAATTAATTGTAATTGCTAATTTATTACAATAAATTTTGTACAATAAAAATTGATAAAATATATAAAAAATATATAAAAGATTAATCTTTAGTAATAAAATTATAATATTTAAATAAAATACTTGGAATATTTAAATAAGATAAATCTAAATAAAGTAAAAATTATAATATAAAATGAGTAAGAGAATACAATAAGATGAAAAATGTGTGTCAAAAAAGAAATAGAATGCGATCGATTTTTTTTTCTTGGGGAGGAGGATGGAGAGTTCTACTTAACGCAGATTTCTCTATCCATCAAAGACTATATGATTTTCGGCAGTTGGTCGCAAATTCGAAAGGTAGAAAACAATAACAGTATGGCGTCGCCACTAACACAGGGGCATAGCGAATTGGAAGCAACGCTGCTTGGCCCGAAACGACCGGACCCCGACTTTGATTCTGACTTTTATATAAAGGCCAGCAGTCGGCTTCCGTGCATGAAATACCGCGCAGTTATGCCCCTGCACTAATTCATACTCCTCACGTAACAATGAAAGTCACTTCATTCACCTCTTATCCTTTATCACTTCCTATCTATCGACAATATCACGGTCGCTTCGAAAAAAACTTTGAAGAATTGTCCCACTTCCCGTCGAGTATCAATTGGAAAACATTATTTCCTGAAACGCTTTTCCGTTTTGATTTCAGACTTCGTCTCTGTTAATCGTCTCGCGGTTTCTTCTACAGGAGGATTCTGCTTGTGGTCAAACCGATGACGAAGAACATTCTGAAGAGCCATCTCGATCTTGACGCGATTTCCCGACATTCGACGGTTTCAGGATTCTAATCTAAAAGTATTTCGGTATTCGCTAGAGCTTGATTCTCAGCCTCTCTGTGAACTGGCAATGATTGTGTTTCTTCTTCAGTGTCCTGATTATGTCCATGGTCAGATTAACAATGGAGAGCTCCATTTCGAAATGATTCCCTGACGCTCGGTTGCTTCGGGGATCCTATATAATATCCTCGCGGCCATGTTAGTTCGGTGACCGCGCGGTCGCCTAGAGTCAGACCCTCAGCTCCTCCATGACCTGAGGGTGATTGTGTCCCTTTTTCAAGGTTCCGGTGCCGGTCATGGCCAGGCTTTCCTGCTGGAGCTGGTTGGGACTGATGATGAGGTTCTGGCCAGGCTTGCCGGGCTTCGTATTCTTCGGTGGCGGGGGCGGCATAGGCACGTGACAGGTATTATTCTGAAGGTCGGCGAACTCCGGCGGCGGTATGTGCTGGATGTGATGCCGCTCGGCGGTCTTGGTTTCCAGCTCACCGCAAATGTTGTTCGGCATCTGGCCGTTCTCCTGGCGCTTTTTGGAGCAGCCGTGGTGCTGGTGGTTGCTCTTGTCGCGCTGATAATACACCCCGGCGAAAATGAGTACGTTCAGGATCAGCAGGCTGCAGCCGATCGCGATTGTCACGCTCAGGGCGGTGGAATACGCAGCGAAGCCGTCTTCGGGTAACGCCGTGGTGTCCTCGAACGTGATGTCGCTGGGCATAGCCGTTGACACGTTGGACGAGGATTTCTCGATGGACGTCACCTCCAAAGTGGTCGTTCTCGTGGTCGTCGGCACCCTCTGAATGAATCTGGGCGGCACCTGGAGATAAGATTTTTCCTGAATTTAATATGATTGATTCAACTTGTTTTGATTTTGATAATTATACGATTGACCAATGGTTTTTATGATAACATTGTAATACCTGCTCGGCATCGAGGAGATGATGCGATCTAGGAACATCGTCCGAGCCGGGTTTGTGAAGGTCGGGCACCAAGTTCAACCAAAAAGAAAGGCGATGGGCCCTGTAGTGATTCTTCAGTTTCGATTTGAGCTCTGAAAAGTCAATGTACAAGTATGAGCAATTTAATTACATATTAATATGTACAAAAGCTAAGTCTGTCTAAAGCATCAGATCTTGCCAAGTATCTGCTAAAAGTTTTGTCGGCAGAAAGACTATAGATTTGATGCCTGTTCTGATATATTAACGTGATATTGGCAGAAAACCAATAGAAGTATAATAGTCTACTAACATAATCGAACAACAGATTGGCTGCAGAAATCGAGCAGATCCTGCAGGAACCGCCCAGGCTCTGCGCGGTTTCTGCTGCCAATCTGCTGTCTAATTATGCTAGTAGACTCTGCTGATAGAACATAAGCTGAATGTGGACGCAGTTGATGACAGTCTACCGGCATGTCTGATCAAATCTGTTACCAATCTGCTGACTGCTATCATTTTGTTTACTGGGATATTATAATAATCTTTGCGCTATAAAAAGATATAAAAATCAAAATTTTTCAACATTATGTCTGTTGTATAAAAAAAAGTTATATAAAAAAAAATATTTCATAAAAAAATATTAGACGAAAGAGAAACATTATGAAGGCTCACCTATGCTAAGATATTTTTTGTGGACGGCCTCATAAGCGGTCCAGTCGATATTTTTAAATTTGGTCCTTTCCGGTCTGGAACCGAGGGGTCCAGGATCAGGAGTGCCCTCGTTTGGATTCCTGGTCGATAGAGAGGAATTGTTGAACAGAAAATACATATATTATTTCACAAGAGCATCGCGGAAGATACGCTTGCTCGACAACTCACCCCGTGCGTGCAAAGTTTGTCAGATAGAGTATCACGCTCTCGGAGAGCGCTATCTCGGCCCTGGTATAGTTCTTCGGCCAATGGGACAAACCTCCGACCAGGGGCGCTCCGAAAAAATATGGCAGCTCCTCTCCGTGAATGCATCCCGGCCTCTGAAATAATAATAATAATAATAATAATAATAATAATAATAAACTTTATTAACAGGTAATAGACCCTTTAACGTACAAAGAGAAAAGAAAAAACAAGAACAATAAAATAAAATTAAAATTTTACAACATAATATAGAGAACATTCAGGTTACAAGAGTAGACGAGAAAGTTTTTGTTTAAAAGTTGATACAGAGCCACCAAAAAAGTCAACCCTATTGGAGAAATTACTTGCAGATATTATTAGCCTATTTACACAAGAATTTGCGCTATACAAAGTACGGTGATACCCGAGATGGAAGATGGAGTACTGTCTTAATTCTCTAGTCGGGATGTTAAAATAGATACGTTTCAACAAATCCGGACAATCAGTAGAGTGATTGAGAAGCTTAAAAATAAATGTAAGATCAAAGGTTAGTCTCCTACTTTCTAACGATAGCAGATTTAATCTATTTAATATAGTGCAGTAGTCATGGCAAGTAATTGACATGGGATTACCTAGCCGATAAGCAGCCATACGCCATAATTAACATGCTATACAATAAAAGTATAAATGTGTAAATTCCAAATAAATAAATATAGAAGCAAGACAGTAAAAATTGAAACAAAAATAAGAATTATTTCTGTTTTTGCCGTTATTTTTATTTCCATCACTTTTTTGTATGTAATACGATATGATAATTTTTTGTGTTTATCTCTCGTTTTCTTTCTGTTGTTTTCGGCTTAAAATAACAAATAAAAAAATTAGTCGGCTCGAGATAACTCTAATTTTGGCTTTAATAGTTCAATCGCGTGGTCTAATCGGGAGAAGAGGAGCAGGGGTGAATGAAAAAGAATCGACGGACCGAGCTAACCGCGGAATTCAGCAGAATTTTTCAGAGTTCTTTCACGCTCGATCACATGGAAGCATTCGTGGAATCTGCCGGGGACCCAGTAGGGGCACTCACGATTTCTCGTTGAAATTGTAAAAATACCTCGGCCTGTTTCGCAAATTTCGCGTTTGCCTGCCATTTTAAAAGGAGGCTCTTACCCGGCTGCTCTAATCAATGTAGCAACCGAAAAATTATCATTAATAATTGGTTATAAAATTATCGGAAAATTAAATAAAAAAATAAATGATGATTTTTACATAGTGTAAGAGTAAGTTATATGTTCTATTAGTGTAAATATTAAAATTTATACAATAAGTCAGTTGACTACGTCAGTGCTAAAGAGCAGAATAATAACATGCGCGTGTTACAACAACGTCGTCTGGTAGCAGTCTGCAGCTAAAGTGAGGTGTAGCCGTGTAGCGTTGTAGCGATTGATGCGATGAAGAGATGGAGCCAAAAGAAAGATATAACGTGAGAATGCTGAGAGGGAAAATGAAAGGAAAATTCTCGAAAATAAAGGTTGCAATGTCAATGCGCGAGATAATAATTATGCCGCTACCATACAGCGCAGAGAAAAGACATGTGCAAGTGAGGTTAGAAACTTCGCGCGATTTTGACACTCGGAAGATCATTCGCCTAACCTGTCGTACGTCATATTAAAACTACAATATCTTTTATAACTCATCGTCAACACCAAGTTTTCTTCTTATCATTAGAAAGATTATTATTTTAACTACAATTCCTTAGTTTTTTGTTTACCTGGCTCGCAAACTTGCCAAGAAAATACATCACTTCCGATAAAAATTTTAGTGTTTACCATATGCCCTGTGTTAAAAATGCGAATTTCAATACTGATATTTTTTAAATTTTTATCGTCAACCTATGCTAAAGTTTTGGGCATCGGTTCGTTGTGGTTCACTTTACAACATAATTTAATTTCATAAAGATCTGTCGTTTTATGATCGAGGTAAGAGCCTCCTTAACAAGCCTGAAGCGCGGAGTTTCACGTCCTCGAAAAAATTCGAATTATCCGCAAGAAAGTAACGGATCATGTTTCTGCCTACAGTCGACTTTCAAAGCAGTTTTTATACTACAATTCTAAAATCCAAGAATGAAATATTATCCAATAATGATTGAGTAACTGAATCAATGGTTGATGTTATAACAATTACAGAATAAACTGTCGGAATGCTTAATGAGTAATAGCAGTAATCAAGTCACGATTAAATTATCATTCATTAAACAGGAACTAATTACTCTTTTGATTGTTTCAACGAATTAACGTATTAATCTGTTATGACTCGTTTTACAATTGCTGGATTAAACGATCGAGCGAAATACGAAGCTTAGACTTCTTTGAAATATCAAACGCATTAAAAATGTCTCGATGTCTCGAGTTATATATTTCACTTCACGGCGCAGGAATATGAAATATTCCAGTTAGCGTTATATTCCTTTGCGAGGCGAACGTTTCGCCTCGAATGCAACCGAAACGTTTTTCTGGATGCAATCGTGCAGACGCAATAAGTTCGTTGCAGCGTTTACGCGCGATCCTTATTCTTCGTTGGCTTCGCGACGCGAGACGGGAGGGGGGACGAGGGGGGCGCGTTGAACGTTTAATGCACTTTCATTTCGCCGGTGACGGCAACGGTAATCGCCCAGGTCGAGGTGCCAGACGATATTCGTATGCAAAGTGCACCGGGTGTAAGGCATAAAGGTGCTGGCAGAAATGACGGCATAGGGTGAGAAGGGAAAAAGTGCGCGCGGAAGCTGCAGGTGCGAGGCGAACGTGGAATTTCAAATCTCTCCTTCTCCTTCCTCGTCGCGTCGTTCGGGGCTCCTTTAAAATTCCACCTCTTCGCCGTTGTTTTTTCGAATTTACGGGGGGATAAATATGGAAGGTGATAATTTATTCAGCGAATTTTTACCTTTCGCGAAAAGTCGAAGGAAATTTTTTTTTTAGAAGATTGTTTTTCTCGAACACTTAACGATTTTTTAATTCTCCCGTACCCCGTGTCGTATACATTGCGTATTTATTTTTAGTTTATCTGTGTACTCGAGGGGTGTGGCTAATTGAAACACGGTTCACAGATCAACCCTGATGTAGGCGAAGAATATATATATATATATATATATATATATATATATCTTGAAATAATATCGCGAAATTTCACGCAAACGGTAATAACTGATCTCATCGGTGCAATTTTCGGATTTCCTCTTCTACACATCCGTTTCTTGTTAGACATCCGGATGAGAGGAGAGTGGATATTGCTAATATATGTGGCATTAATAATCGCGCCACTGAAATTTATTCAAAGTTCGAAACTAGGAGTAGCTAAAGGAAAAGGGGATGGGGGAGGAAAGGAGCCGTACGCTCCATCGTAAGTTTCTGAAATCAGATATGAGCAAGAGTTGCCACCGTGTTGTCGCATTTCCGGTGAATCCCAACTTATGTTTCGTATACATGTAGGCGTTATAAAATTATAAATGACCTAAATAAATAATTAATATGAAAAACAGATGAGATTACGCATCTAAATAAACTTACCAAAATCTTTACCGCGCTACTTTTTATTAATAGAATTTTTTGATGTGTGTCTAGTTGAGCTTCTTGTATATTTAAAATCTATACTTATTACAAGAGATTTATTATTAAATTCCACAATTTAGAAGACAAATTAAATAATATCAAAAATATTGTGGATATAATGTAATAATAAAAGTATATTCACAAATAATCAGATATATTTTCAAATGTCTTTTATTCTCTAGATTTTTTTCTAGTAATCTAGATTCTACCAATTCTTTTTCATTCCAGCTTGTGAGATAAAAAGTATATTCCGATAACAAACCTGAGGATAGTCTCCGAATTTCGTTTGATAGTCGAAAACATATAGATAGGAGTTCCTATGGGATTGGCTGTGAAGATCCGCTGTTCTCGTCGCCGGAGCGACTGTATTCGCATCCCCTAGGGCCTCTAGAGTTTCATCTCTGAAAAAAATGTATATATATCCTTTTTGTAGTTTTCATATAAATATACTTCGCAAACTCCTTCCACAAGCTCTAACTGAAAATAAACTTGAAGACCGATAATAGAATTAAAATAAGTGAAATATAAAATTTTGTAATTTTTTAAAAGAAAACCTGTAAAATTTAAAATTATTTACGTATTTTATTTTAAAGCAAAAGTAATTGGTATATTAATCAAAAATAAAAGATTTTAAAATAGAAAACAAGATAACTTTGATAAGTAAATATTAGATTTATAATAAATCTAATAAATAATAAAACAAATAATTGTATATAAAAAACTAGTAAGTATATACGATTAAGTATTGCTAATAAATAATAGCTGAAGATTAATTAAAATAGATACTTGATGGTAATTAAAATAAATAATAGATTATTATTAAATATAAAGCTCTTAATAATAATAAATAAACGAACAAAGGCAAATAAGAGCTAGTTCGCAACGATGGTCCGGCGACAGTAACAAAACAAATATTACAATTATAAATAAATTAATTTAATATAATAAAGTATGTTATATAAAGTTACTTTATTATATTAATTTATTTATAATTGTAATATTTGTTTTATTACTGTCGCCCGACCATCGTTGCGAACTAGCTCTTATTTGCCTTTGTTCGTTTATTTAATAGATTATTGTTATAAAATTTCTTTTTAATTAAATTCAGTCTCTCAGAATTTACCTAATATTGACGGGATGTTGCACAGGTCGTTCCCAGTCTGTATACTCATTTATTATGGTTGCCAGGATCTCCGGCTGGTGATACGTGTACGTGTTCCGCACGAATTGACGCAGGATCTTCGTTCTTCTGTCGGCTTCGATCCCATACTGAGCATCGTCGGCGGTTAGCGAAAAATACGCCTCGGAACGAACAACACCCACCATCAGGTCGTACCTTGTGAATAATTCAAAATTTTTTCTTCTTCTATCGTTAAAAGGGATAAAATAAAGTTTCACGAAATGTTAACAAGCTTGCAATTTACAAAACATTTACGGACTTATGAGCTTCGTCTTAAAGTATAAAAAGCTTCTTGAGATACGAAAAATTTTCTTTTTAGTTGTGGATCCTGCAAATCTTGGAAGATTTTTGTTTACGTAGAATTCCGCATTATACAATATTTGTCAAAATAATAGAAAATTCCACAAATCACGGAAAAAATTAACAATATAAGTATAAAAATTTCAACTATTGATATTTGAATTCATAGAATTCTTAAATAAGATTTTCCATTGACACATTGGATACATTTTTCGATACTTTTATAGTCTTGTTTATGCGAGCTTTCCGTATTTTCCAACGAAGAATAAAAGGAGTTATTTTCGATGTTGCAAGATGCGATTTTATCTCTCTCCGTGATGTTTCTGCAAAACTCGGGTATTGTTTCTCGCGCTATTTATTTTCTCTTGCCTCGATGCTCGATTTTGCTAGTTATAACGGTTGGAGGCAAAAAGAGGAGCTCGAGACGATACCTCGACAGTTTCGCCACGACGTCCTTCCTCAGAAGAATGTTGTTGAGCGTATTGATCGTGTCGACTTGCAGGGTGTAGTCCTGATCCTCGGGATCGCCGGGATCGATTACGACGCCGTCTATACTGGGGCCGAAGGCTGGCGCGAACGCCAGCCCTTTAACGGGCACCGACACCAATTCGCTCAAGGACACGTCTCTCAAGCACTTCAGCAAGGCCTGAGGATCCTCCGCCACCTGCGCGACAGAATAAAATCAACACACTTCAGACGGATAATAACGATCAGAATCCTCCATTACCACATTTTGGTTTTTATACCACTCTACAAGCGCAAGAAAGAAAAGCATTAACGTTTTTCGATATTTGTCAACCTTCTCTTTTAGTGAAAATGAGCTGACAGCAGTTTTCGAGTTGAAGCAACTAAAGAAGATAGAACTGTGGAAATTGGGTTTCAGGAAAACAAATAAATAACACGAGCATATTTCTTGTTTAATTTCGAGCAAACTTTAACAGGGTCGTAATTATATGCTTGATTACAATAACAAATTGTAACTACGTAATATAACTAAGCTTAACTATACAATCATCACTCTCTAAAAATCGAAGAGTGAAATATCACTGAAAACGAGTAAAATGCCAAGTGTAACGAAAAGTGAAAATTGAGCCCGTACACTTCGGAGTGAGTCGCCGCTCTAAAGAGTAAAATTGCGTTCTATAAGTTGGAGTAAAATCGCACTGCATTTGAGCGAAAGAGCACTCTTTTCGAGTGCAGTAGATTAGTGCCCAGGAGTGAATTGTGTCACTCACAACTTTGAGTGAAAAATTTCACTCTGTTAGAGTCATTCTCAGTGAGAAACGATACATCGGATCGACGTCGATTAGATATCGAAATCTCGATATCAATATAAAATCGATCTTCACATCAATTTCGATATTCAGGTGGTCAGTTTCAAGCATTCACCGACATCGAAATCCTTGAAAAATCGATATATTTCGTATGATAGCTAGAGCGCTTTTATAATGCTTTTTGATGTCATAAAGAGTTTGCAAACGGAGGGATTCCATTCCAACCTCTTTGTAAGAATTATTTGATATTTATGAAAAATATAGCAATCGAATCAATGTCGAAACAATGTCAAATTAATGTCAAAGAGTTCAAATCGACATCGATTCGACATCGTTTCAACATCGATTTGATTGCGTGCATCATGCATGACTCTTAATTATTGGGCAAAGTTGTCCCAATATATTTTAAGAATATTTTATAATAATATATTTCAAATATTTATAATATTTTTTAAATAAATTTATAATTAATTAATAATATAATAATAACTTATTATTCTTACTAAAAAAAAGTAACTTATTGTTACCATAATTAACTCGTTTTTTTCATTGAAAAACGTAATCCCCGGTAACAAATTTTTCATATTAACAACATACATATAAATGTATATAATCTTTTTTTAAAAAGGGCATTATATATATATGATACATATAAATATAATTTATATAAATTATATATAATATATATATTAGGTCGCATACTTAGTTAATGTAATTTAAAACACAATAATTTTCAATTTTCGTCGATTCAGGAAACAATTTAGTTCTTTTTATCTCATAAAATCGAATCGATATCGAAACGATATCGAATCGTTGATAATGGACAAACATGAAAAACATTGAAAATCTTGAAAGAAAGTATTATATTATATTGCTACATGCTACCAACAGATTGTTTGCAAAGTTATCATAACATCGAAATAACCTCGAAATATTTGAAACTATCGATGTTCAACAACCTGACAGAACCGCATCGATGAGATCTGATATATAGAATCGATATCGAATCGACGTCGATCCGATGTATCGTTTCTCATTGGGATTTGTCAATCGATAGTGAATCGGGATTCACTATAGCTTTAGAGTGAGATCGTATCACTCCGGTAGAGTAGCCTCTCTAAAAATGTAAGTAAAAAATTTATTCCTACCTTATGAGTGCCCGCATTTACTCAAATTAGAGTAACAATCGCTTCTGATACGTTAGTGGCGTAACTACTTTATGAGATTTATAGCAGCAATGCCACACAAGAATTGGGGAAGATCGCGATTAATAATCTCCCCTCGGCATTTTCGCTCAGAAAACGAAACTCGAATCCAGATTGGCCATAGAACCTGTCATTACAATTAGGATCGCGATCTACGGGATACCCCATTAACTCGTAACATTTAACGCGATTGTGCCCGGTAATTTTATCGGGAATTAACGGAGAGGATCGGCACAATCAGAGACGCGGCTCCCGATTTCGATGTGGGATAACGGCGGAATCCTCGACGTCCGCGTGCGGCGCGCGGGCAATTTTGCACACACGCAGGACGTCGTATTTAGTCAGCGGGTGATTCGACATTCGATTGCGGTTAACCGCCGCGTCTGCGCTGGCGAGCTGGATTTCCAAAGACGATTACCGACGTTAAAGCAATTCATTTGCGTGCGACCCTCGAAATTAAAGCGAATCGCCCGGTGAGAGAGACCGGAGCGGCGCGGCGGCCAGTCCAAACTCCGGGCGCCCCGGCGCGTCGGCGCCGGCTGAATTTCGCTGAGCGACGCACGAAAATCTTGTTTACCTTGCCGGCACGATGTGTGGTGCCGTGGCGCGAGGTGGCCTCGTTAAGGCTCGTCCTTGTTCCAACGGTATATATCCTTGCCGGGAAATGCCACCGGAAAATGTCGACCTTTTCCCGACACGATCCCGCACGTCCCGCGCGCGAAACGCGTCAACTCTGGGAACGCCTTCCGTTATGCTCGGGCGATTTGCCACGTGAGTTATTCCATGCGTTATGCGCGGTTTATCACGCGCGATAAACAGATGAAGGAAAAGAACCGCAGAAGTTTATTTCGTTATTTGTTTGAAGAATGAGGAAACGCTTATTGTATGAACGTAATAAAAACATTTAAAACCGTTTTTCCCTCTGTTGAATAGATTATTAGAAAATAAAAGTAACTGCAGGATCAGATAAATTTCGAGACTTTTTTTCTTCTTGGATTAACTTTCGAAAATTTAATCTCCGTGCACGTCCTATTTATGTATTCTTCTGTGAAAATATTGTAAATAACTTCAAAATGAACATATTTTAAATAAATTTTTACCAACGAGAAAGACGAAGGCATAAAATGTTCAAATAAAGTCACATAGGTATAATGTATAGTGATTGAATATTTTCTTGTTATTTTTGACATATTTACATATTTAATTAATGATATAACAAAATATTTTTATTATTCTTTTCTTTATATAGACAATTGGAGGAGCTCCACTCCTTCTCCATTGGGTCGGAGCTTTACTTTTTCTCGGCCAAACATTACAAAGATCTTTCTTATCGTCCGATTAATAAAAATAACCTAGACAGCACAATGCCCAAAAAACCGAGACATAAGACGTCTTTGAATGTCTTAAGATGTCTTATGTCCCGATTTTGAACGTTGTGTTGTTTGGGAAACTGTGTGAAAATTAATATGTTAAATTATTCCTTTTCAATGTTATTCTAGGGCATAATCTTATAATATGTGTACATATATAAAGAACAAAGCATGTATAAAACATTAATAATCTATTCTATATGTATATGCTAAATATTGTTAATTAGTTTAGAATATTGATATTGTTAGTCAGGCTAGAATGTTGAAAAGATTTTTCAGATATTATACGGCTTTAAACTTTTGTCGGTAAAAATCCATTTAAAGATATTAATTTTGAGGTTCAAAACATTCAAAACATTTTTACCGAAAAATACACAAATATAGAGCGTAGATGGTTTTCAGATATGTACGTCCTTCTTTTATCTGTTTTTTTCCGAATAACATCAGAGCTCGGGAAAAAAGCTCCGAATCGTTAGCCAAAAAATATAGTATGTTGGGGCCTAAGCGGCCCCGATTTGCGGTTCACGATTGAAAGTAACGATTAAACGAGAATTGGAACATCGATTGTTTTTCAGTGTGTTTCTAAAAGCGTCCCGCGGAAAAATGGCGGCGCGCGCGAAAATGGAAATTGCGAATAGGGATTATATTATGCCGTTCGGATCGGCGGACTTGTATAGCGGGGAATCAATTTTATTTCCACCTCCGCATTCGTCCACACACGCCCGAAAATGTCCACGGGGGAAAGTTTGAATTGGAAAAACACTGTTGGGGAACCGGGTTATCTTTTATTGCGTTATTTTTGATGAATGAGAAAACGCGCGACGGCGGCGGGCTTGTAGATATCGAGGATCTACTCCGACGAGCTGGGGATCGGGAGAATATCGTCGCTGGAATTTACAGCAGTGCATATCAATTTCAATAAGGAATACGTCACGGTGGCTCTGCGGTAATAAAGTGAGCCAAGTACGTAATTCACCTTTAATAAAATAACCGTCAACCGAGGACAACATATTTTTCATGGCTCGTAGCGCGCAGGAATATATCTAGAGAAAAAAGAAAAGAAATGGGAAAGGAAGAAGAGGAGCGAGATGGGAATAACGAATCTGTGCGGAATAATGGTACGATAGTATACTTTATTGAAATTTGAGATAGCTATATAATTTTATTTAATGTCATTTCTCCGGTGAAACCGATATATAAAATGTTATTCGAGCAATCAAGATATTTCTGAATGATAAAATAATTTTCACGGCTCGTCGCTGTGACTGGTACGCGCACGAAATTTGCATCGCCCAGACCTGCAATTTGCGAAATTTAACGTCCCTTTTATTGAAAGTGCGCGCGCATTGCACTCGCCTATCGGGGGGCGGCCGATGTCTCGAGTGTATATTAGCTTAATTGAAACGCGCCGTTAATATAATTGGTATTACGTAATTAATGCTGTAAAAACACCGGGTGCGCGAGTGTACTCGCATTTGATATTTTAATTTATGCCCGGCCGCTTCTACGCGGTCATTTCGCCGCCGACGATCGGAATTATCGCGAATTATGCGAGCCGCGCGGCGCTCGAAAACGAGCGAATAAGAGTTAACGCCCACGGGGGAGGGGGGGAAGAGTGTGCCGACACGATGAAATATAACGGATACGCGTCCTGTCGGTCTCACCCTGTAAACTCTGAAATGAACGGAATGTATCCCGAATTTAACGTTAAATTCAGCGCATTCACTGTCTCGTAAAGTCAAAATCTGCTTTTCGGAGCTTTTAAATTTTTAAAAATTTTTCACTCTCATCTTCTCCCCGTTACAAATTTGATTTTTTACTTTTTAAATCTAATGGAGTGCTTTCGTCACTAATATATTAGAGCGATTGCGATAGTCACTCCGAAACAAAGGGTTGTCACTCAATTTTCACTTTTCGTTACACTCGCATTTTACTCGTTTTGAGTGATATTTCACTCTTCAACTTTTAAAGAATAGGTTTATTATTTGTAAAATCTGCCTTCAAATTTGCTTCCATTTCAATTCCATAAAATCAAATTTCGACATAAATGCCGCAGTTATACACATGTGCAAAATGGTTTAAATTCTATATTAATTAACGATGCCATTATTTTTGGAGAGAGAGAGAGAGAGAAAGAGAGAGAGAGAGAGGCTCCAGAGGACGGTGGAAGGATTAATGAAATTATAGGTTGACGCGCGGGATAATTTGGACGCGATCGGGAGGACATGTTTGTACTCACCGACGAACAATTTAGGTGTTTGGCGACCTGCATGGCGTAATTGGCGGCGCCTCTCACCAACGCCCAGGGTGAAAGCGCGCTGCCTGACATCAGAACGCTCCGATGGAACAGCAGACCTGCAATCGAGTCACTGTTGATGTCACGTACAGTGCGTGTTTCACAAAGGTTTGCTACGAAAGCAGCGAATATAGTAGATACATTTTTACTTTATAAATGATGTTAATTAAAGCGTAATTTATCAGTCTCAGAATAATAATTATAATAATAAAGAAATGAGGATCTTCCTGTTATTAAGACGTTATTAATATATATTTTACAGCGGCAAATAGAGGCATAATTAATTATTAATAACACTTTGTAAGATCTTTAGTGTCTAAGTATTTTTCCTCCCATTATTATTATTATTTTTCCGCGCAGTGCCAGCGATGTCGTGATCTTCGCGTCCTTTGTACGTACACCGAGAAATGTTCCCGGAAATGTTTTGCATCGTAAAAATTCTATATCTTTTAGAATCGCTGCGATTCAAGATGCGATTCCGGAATCCGCGCGCGACGCGTGGAATCTTTGTGTCGCACTTTTTGAAAGAGAGAGAGAGGGGTGGCCCGCTTTATCTCGGGACTTGCAAATCGTATCTCATCGTAATGCAAGGAGTGTTTGCTCGCGTGTGGGGAAGAGATTATATATCGCGACGCACAGAATTGAATTTCGAGATGATTTCGGGGTCGATTCCCCCTGCTCGCGCGGACGGAACTACGATATTACCTGAGTAAACGAAATACAATCCGAGTTTCAATGCATAGTAACGAATACTCATCTCGCGACCGCTCGATAGATTTATTTCCAATCAACGACTTCCATTACGACGTTATCAGCGATTTCCGCTCTAAGGATGAGTCGCCGAACATGCGGCCATGTACAAAGATGTCTAAAAAAAGAATCCGGATAAATGCATCGTGATATTGAAAAATGCGATGGGAGAACTTTTGCGGAGAAAACTTATGTCACGATCTTATTTCGTGTCAGTATACATTATGAAAATTACTTGATTATTATTATCTACATTTTTACATTGCTTACGTTATTCGCTCTATGTTAATATTACGTAAATGAGAAAATTAATAATTAACTGAACGAGCTCTCATTCATTTTTCGAGGCTGCTGAAACGTCTTTCTATTTAATTAATAATTTTTATTTTCTCCATCGGAGAAAATGGAGGAAAATAAAATGTTGGAAGTTCCTTTTCTCCGGTAGTAATAATAAAATGTATATGTAATATCTTAAGGTAGAACAAAGAGTCACGCGGGGGCTTATTAGTCATTAATTTTCTCATCACACGTCGTAAAATTGGACATTACGTAAGGGATGAATAGACAAGAGAGCGCACGGTTTGTAGCGCCAAGAAAATTAAGGCGGAAGGAGCGTATACACGACGTTACACAACTTCGCCGTGTTAGTTCATCTATTATTTAATACAGAAGACCGGGATAAGTCGCTTAATCCCAATTTTGTGAGTCGTTAATCTTGATATCTCGAGGAGACGAGAGATATTCCATGAAAGATACTATATACGTATATACCAAATCTCGTACACAGTGCTAGTTAAAAACTGTAAAAAACATTCTTATTGATCATTTGTAATTAATTAATTTGTTGCAGACAGAGATTGGTTTTAATTATTTCTATATTATTATTAATATGTTGTGTTTATAATTCTCAATATTATTATTTCTAAATTTGTTATTTACTTACTGTTAATTATAATACTTTAATAATTATACGTTATTAATTTGCATGCAATACAAGAAAGGTTTGTTGTTTTCATTTAATAAATTTTCTCGCAATATCTGCGTATTCAAGCGAGGTGAAGGCAAAGTAAAAAGCGACAGACGATGTTTTCCCACGTCTAATCGCAGTTTGCTCGGCCAGCTATCTTGATATTCGACGAGATACGTCTTGGAGAATGTCTTGATCTTATCAGCCCGATATACACGTCGACATCTGATTCGGTCTCATTCATTTAACGAAGGAGATACCAGGGTAAACTCTGAATATCCTGGGCGGCATCCTTGACGTATTTCCGACATTACGGAATCAAGATGGCCCCCGGTTCTTCCGATATCCGTCGCCGTTGAGAGAGGACGACACCGAACGATAAGACGGTGTCGAAGCTCGACATTAAAGGACTATTAAAGGATTATCGCCGGCTCAAATTCCGTCGCGTTACTTGGATTTAATGGCAGGTCTCCCATAATACCCGAGGATTAATTAATTCCTTCGAGAGAACAAAATCCCCCCCAGGAGCCAAGAGTTCGATGAATTAAAGGTGCGAGATCAAAGGAAACGAGGAATTGAAAGATCCGAATATTAGAATTTAAAAGATAGAAAAAAAATCTCTAATCCAAGAAAATCGAAAAATCAGAAGAGAGCTAAAATGCAGGATTGAAGCAATCGAGAAATTGAAAAATCATGAGATGAGTATTTGAAGAAGCCCAAGGTCCAAATATTCGAGCGTATAAATTATATTATTCAAGATGCAAAATCAAAGAAGATGAGAAACTAACAAGAAAATTCGGGCATTGTTAAAGTCGGGATACAAAATATTGGGAACAGTTGAGATGCACATTGAACATATTCAATGAAAGATATTATATAGGTTGGCCAATAAGTCCGTGCGGTTTTTTTACTTATCACGGAAATAGAAATCTAGATTACAAAAAAATTTAAATTTCACAGATTATTTTAAATCCAATGTTATAAAAGCAAAAATTATAGAAGAAATGTAAAATTCTAAAAAACATTTAAAGATCCGTAGTTTAACTAAGAAATTAAACTTTATTGTTCTTTATTATTTATCGCCATATCGCGGTCAGTTTTTGCGCGAGAAGTGCATCAGCTCGTAAAGAAGAGATACGATATAACTTTTGGTCCGGGTCTCCCTGTTATTCTTCGTCGTATTCTTCGATCACGTGCGGTAGTACTGGTTTTATCAACTTGAGGGGACAAAAAAAACAGAGTATCACAATCTGTTTCGTAACCGCAGAGCTTATCGCCGGAGGACCTTCTGGATGATAATTCACTACAGCTGCGAGTTGTCAATGGTGGTAGGGGCCAGCTGATTCCTCCATAATTTATGGCGTCTGGTAAACCACCCCATTATTCCTGGCTTCTCCGTATCATTGTCTCGTGCGGGTTCTCGCTCTTCGACCTCTACCCTCTACGTCTCTCTCCTCTTACACTCTGCCGTTTCTACTTGACATTATCTGTTTCCATACGATGCGACAAGAGAAACAGCTTTCTATAGGTTAGTCTAAGACACTGTTACATGTATATTTATTCCGTACAAGTTCCTCAGGCCAAAAGACTTTTGAAAATATATTTTAGTCTTTTTCAAGAAAACTAGATATTTTGTTACATAATATATGTACAAAATGTAACTCATATACATATGCAGATTAATTGTATATTTTTCTTTATCTGTAAGTTTATTGGTCAATTTTAAATCAATTTTTTTTGCCAAAAATTTTTGTACTTTATCTTTTTAAACTTTTTATTTGCACTGTTATGTACAGTTTCGTTAATGTAAATTGTTTTAATATAATTATTTATGTGTTATAGAACGAAGCGCCCTTGCGTTAATACAAATTTAACCCAGGAACGGGGTCACTTGGGGTGACTTTTTTTACTCCAGTGTCGAAGAAATGAAGCTTACGTCAGTAATTTTCTTTATCCATCGAGAATAATCCATATTCAAAAGTTCCGAGACTGAATCCACTTAATAGAAAAAAGGACATCCCAGGTAGCAGAATAACGTCTAAAGACGTCTTAATGACGCCTAAGACGTCATTAAGACGTTATTATGACGTCATTTGACGTCACTCTGCTACCTGGGATTTACATGGCAATACTGAAACAACATTGAGACAACATTTTTCAGACAACATTGAGTAAATCTATTATATATGGCCTCAAATACTAACAAGTTATAGGACAATCAAAAATATACAATATGCAATTCATAACAATAATTTTTAATTAGGATGTAAAAGTCATTCTAGAAATCGTTTCCGGATTAAGAACATTGCAAATGGAAGCGTGACTCACCGTCGGGAACCGCGTGGCTGGTCATCAGGAAGTTAACGCAGGCAGCGCCGGTGCCGTGTCCTACCAGCGTGACGTTTTTGGGATCGCCCCCGAAATAAGCGATGTTCTCTTGTACCCAGTGTAGCGCCGCGATCTGGTCCATCAGACCATAATTCGCCGGCGAGCGTAAGTGCGAGTCTGTGTTGGCGTTTAGAAAGCCTGCAATCAAAACAAGCCCCCCGCTTATGGTAAATGCGACGCTCTGGGTGTCCATTATCGACGGTTACGGGTAGTATAACATCACCGTGATCGCACCGGAATTACCGCCGATGGGCTTAACTCCAATCGTCGCATGTCGCGGGCCATCGAACGACAGACGAGATAAATCGTGGGATATCAATGAAATTGGGATTAGTCATTAATCTAATTGTAAATGGGGAAAATGAGCAAATGAAGAAAATCTAGAGATATAATATTATAGTCATTAATTTTTTCTAGGCTTAGAGATATAATTATGTTTAATCTTTTAGTGACTCAAGGTACATATAAAAAATTAATTATAGCAAATAGTTGATAATTTAACGAACTATTGATTATGTAAAAAAAATCCTTTCGAATCTTGAAGATTTATAGTAAATTACTTTTATCCATATTCATTAGTGATTAATCCGTAATTATAATGTTTTCATATTTTTCTTTAAAATAGTTATTTATAGTTATTAAACTCTACGATGATATTTTGAAGAAACTAACTACAATAGGTTGTTTTCCTATATATGTTTGAAAAAATCCAATTTTTATGTTTGAAATCACAACACGTTTTAAAAAATTCCAATACAATTCAGATTGTTGTGCTAAATTCAATTTACGTACATTCTGCTTGAAGTATTAACTGTTTTTTGCATTTATATCTGAATTATTTGGTCTGTTAGAGGAACCTCGCGCCGTACCCGCACTATGGCCCTCCCGCGCGAAAGGGCTAAATGGCTACGGGATGTAGAGATTGGCTCGTCTGGCGAGCAGCCGGCTATGATTTAGTGTTCAGACGGCGTATCACGTCCTACTTTGTGTATCGTTTCGCCGAGCGAGATATCGCTATCAATTGGCGGAGCCGAGGTGATATTTATGACGGCCGGATGGCGCCATTGGCAACAGTCTTACTCCGATTTGTCGGGTTCAGCATTGTCATGATACGCAAAACCGTTTCCCGCGACTTCGTCCTCGTCGAAATACATTCGTCAATAGTGCCGACTTTATTCTTTCCCTTCCGTTTCCGCCAAATAAATCTGGATTCGTAAATCTGCCAGCTTGTCCAGATTTGTGCATATTTATTCCCATATTTGTTCCATTGGGCTCCATAGTTTTATCGCCCACGGCTGAATACTGCATGGAAACCCCCAATCGCACAATACGAAGAAATTTCGACACTACGCGGCTGGAATAGTAACGAGATGATTCCGAGCTAAGTGCATTTCATTACATTGTACGGTAATTATGGCTATTTTCTTCCTTCTCCAGATCCAATTATAAGGAATGGGAACAAATTCGCGCACGCAATTCAGAGTTTAGGCATTATCATAAAATGATATTGCCAATTGGTAAAAAAAATAAGAATTCTTCGGTGATATTATTCTTCAATTATTTAATTATCAATTTTATAATTAAACGAAACCGGGAATTAGCAGCAGTGTCAGCTATCCCAATGCAGTCAATCTCTTTTAATATAGATGGAGGAAGGAAATTAGATTAGCGCTAATCGAATCAGGCTCGGCCCTTGGAGGATTCTCTCCCGCCTTTTCTTTCCTTTCATTCGGCCCGAATTAAATCGCGAGCAACGATTGTTGTTGCTGGCAAGTTCGGACGTGATATTTCACCTTCGCAATAAAGGCTGCGCGCCTGGCCGGGTATGTTTGCCCCGTCGCGCTCCTCGAAACGCCCGCGCGCCATTAAATTATCCATCATATTTACCCGCCGACATACTGGAGATTGTTCTTCGCGGAAGCTAAGAGGATTATTCCCATTATGAGCCGCCGTGTATATACTTGTCGGTGCGCATTAACTTTAGGGCACTCGGTGCCTTAACAAGGGAGGCGTTACTGTCGTCAGGATCTAGGTCAACGATGTTGCGCCGACTGTTTCCCACCGGCCTTGGCAAATCGATAATTTGGGAAGCTTTGCCAGAATGGAAAAACGCCCGATTTTCCCCTTTCTAAGTTTCCACGAGATTACGTAGGGTCCTTGTAAGATTAGTTAGAGTTAGTGTTTCCCCTACAGATTGTTCAATAATTAGCCGTCTAATCGAATTGGGAATTGGGAATATTCGTGTCTTTCCCAGACGTATCTTTAACGACGTCTTTAAGACGTCTTATGTTTCTATTTTGAACATTGTGCTGTTTGGGTTAATTTTTCTCTATCTTTCCTCGGACTTCTCGCAGCTTAAAGTTTTATGGAAGACTGGGTTCGCTTGTTGTATCTATCTCCTAAGACTTTTATTCAATAGGACGTTAGCGATGCAATCTGATATCGATCCGATTGTTGGGAAGGGTGATTTTCGTACCTCCTTCGTACTTTCTCTCTCTCTCTCTCTCTCTCTCTCTCTTTGGATTTTTGCGACGTTGAATTCCTAGAGGATTAGAATCTTCCGAGACTTTTGTGTAATGGGATGTGTTTGCATCGCCTCGTACAATCTTTTCCCATCTTACCTACGAGACGGCGTTTCCTCGTCTTCTCAGCTTCTAGCCTTCGGGCCATGTCTGGTCCGATCCAATAACGATTCTTCGCGCTCTACGTTGTGGGGGAGAAAAAAAAAGCGCACAAAGCTTTTTCGCGCGCGCACACGTTTACACGCACCGCGAAGAGAGGTGCGAGAACATGAAAGCGGAATAGAAATAAAGCACCGGTCATGTCCCATTTGATATTCAACCTCCGGCGTATCTGTCGCGCTGCGCTTCCGCGTCTCCCATTCTTCTCGTTACAATAGAACTGCTGAACGCTATTCGTTGATTTAAATTTTCCGGTACACGCTGGTATACACGGGGCGGGTGGAAGGGAATAGGGTTCGGTGTATCGCGCGCCGGTCGGCGCGACGCTCCACAAAGCGCCGCATCATTTTTCCGAAACGAAGAAAAATGGAAAAAACGGGGGTTCTCGCACGCGCGCGCGAGCGCGCGGGCGCGAGGAAAAAACTGCGGTCGTGGCGGAGTGAAATTTCCTGGGCGTCTCGTCGCCATTTTATCCCACTACTTGCTAAGGCTTTTTTTCTCGCTGCTCTTTCTCTGTTTTTCATTCCGCCATCGACAGAATCGAATTCTAGAATTTGGATTTACTATTTGCTGTCATCGTGTGTCACCTTTCGAATTTACTTAACGAGATATGACCCCCCTTTGTACTGTAGCACTCTTCATTATTTCCTTCTTTACGTATAAATATCTTCTTAGCGCTTAACTCGGAAACGATCACCTCATTTTATTTTGCATAAACATAGGTACTTAGGGTGATTTTTATACCCCCAATTAAAAGTTATTGTTATTAATTATACGGGGTGTTCCTGCACTCAGTGCCAAAACTGACACAGCGGTTTTTAGATTTTAAGCTTTAAAAAGCTTGAAACAATTTATTAATTCATTCTAGAAAGTGTGTTGAAGTCGACGGAGGAATTTTTGAACATTCTTTGTAAAGCTTTAAACAGAATAAAAAACTTCAATTTATGTTTTCTTATACAAAAGCAACTTCAATACCCTATTATAACTCCGAAACCGTACGGATTCGGGCATATGTTTATTAAACATTTTCGATTTATTTTTATATGTTAAATCCGGTATGCCGGTTTCGGAACTGAATGCAGAGACACGTACCCTGCATATTGCATGTTTTTCATTGTTCTATAATTTATTAGTACTTGAGGACGGTATGTATATAAATTCACTCAATATTTTCTGAAAAAAAAGTAAGGAAAAATCAAATAAATATTTTAAAAAACAGAAGAAGCACTTATTGTGTGTAACGTGAGTTTTATTTATTCGACACTGTGGTGTGAAAATCCAGAGGCGGAATTCTGTAACTTCTTAACGACAGTTTCGGTATCGTTGCGCAGCCTTTTTACCATATATGTATAATATCTGCGCAATGATACCGAAACTATCGTTAAGGAATTACAGAATCCCGCACACAGGTGACCGTTCCCGGATTAATCTTAAAGTATTTTACAATAACAGAGTAGTAAACTAATAATACAATCTTTATCTAAAATCTAAAAGATAATTTTAATAACATCACGCAGTTCAAATCTAATCTAAAACGTCGATTCCTGAGATCTTTAGATACTCTACTCAGCTTGAATTTTTAATTCCGTGGTTTTCAACTCTCTTTCGTTGAAATCTTAGGGCGAGAAGGTTTTAAAACACCCTGTATGCACAATGAGGGTGATGGACGAGAACAGCGGGGTTTGCTGTCACACCGAAGAACGGGATGAGTGAGTGAGAGTGAGAGTGAGTGAGAGAGAGAGAAGAGAAGAGAGGGAGAGTGGGAGAGAAAGAGGATGAGAAAGAGGGAGGGAGGGAGGGAGGGTCGGAGTGAAGTCAAGAATTTAGTTTGGTGAAACGGAAGACCTGGCCGTAATGAGTTTCCTATTAGATTTGGTTGCCCGGGTTGCCAGGCAACAACCCGGGTCGTCGGAACTTGCAATCCCCGTGGCCGCGTTCGCCATCGTTTCTTCGTGCTCTTCTACTTTTTCTGCGGTTTCTTACCCCGTCGTCCGGAGAGCGTCGCACGTCAAACGTCACGGAGTAACAAGTTCTATTTAATGGTGTAACCCCGCGCGCGGCAGTCTGCACCTCTTGGGCAGACGAGTAGGATACGTGTTTGGAACTAATTGACCGGTTTCAAGGACCGGTTGCACCAACACCGACCTCGGTCGGGTCATCTCTGTCGCGACCGCAGCTTCCAGTACTGTATGTTTGCCTATGGATCGGAGCAGGAAAATTGAGTAAACACACTTAGCGTTAAGTGACGTCGTCGGTGTAACCGGCCCTAAATAGCTAATGAGCTACGGTCGACTAGCTCGTTTCAAACCTTAACTGCTGCGAGGTAGCGTTTCACACCATTAAACGAGCAACTAACATATGTGATTTATCTGAGTTCCGAACTGTTCGCAAAAGTTATATCTGACTCAGCAATCGAGATTAATTATCGAGGTTTAACGCAGACGAAAGGAAAGGAACGTACATAGAAACCTAAGAAATAAAAAATATATGTTGAAAATCTCAGAAATTGACGATCTACTAGAAGTAAAGACATTAAGAATTAAAATCTGTATTTATGTACGGAAATTAAAGTAAACTTTTTTGAAGAATTAAGAAATTGGAAGTTTTATAAGACAAACCGGAAATGTAAAGAAATTGAAGGAAACTAGCGTCTAGACGCGAAGTTTAGCAACTAATAGATCCCGGAAGTTGGAATCAATTACTCAAAAATTTAAAGAACAGGAGAACTATTTTAAGACTCCAAGGAGATGACGCGTCAACAACTTCGGGATTGAATCCCCAACTCGAAATGTCTGGTCACATCCAAGGATAGACCAAGATACAGGAATCCTCGAGGACCTATAGGATTGCCAGGTCCAAAAAACAGGAGATTTGACTCTCCAGGAAAATCCAGGATTCCACAGGGCTGAAGAGATCTAGATGTCACCGAATTGGGACCGAAGGCATCTGTCATGACTTACCGAGAATGCCGAGTCTATAGTTGATGGTGACGACGACGACACCTCCGTAACTCGCCAGGACGCTGCCGTCATAAGGATTTCCGCTGCTCCATTCGTAGCTCTCGCCGTGCACGAACACAATCACAGGATACCTTCTGCCGCCGCCGTCCCTCGCGCCGGCTGTAATCAATAAAATTATTCTGGTGATCGATCGACAGTCTCGACACCTGATAGTTCACGTCGCGCGGCCTTAAAAGGTCATTTTTCAGTCTTTTAAGGTTCTACGGAAGTTTTGACAGCCGGGTAAAGAATTACCGTGTCCTGAGGAAATGCAAACTTTACCAAACCAGCAATCGAACGGTCATATCCTTTACAATCGTAAATTATTGCATATTTGCAATTTGCAAGAGATACTACTGGTACTGGTCGCAAAATCAGAATATATTTAGAAAATTTAAATGCAGGAAAGAATTATGCGCGATTGCTTCGACGATGAAGAAACATCCTGCTATATATATGCGCACAATAAGTCAATAAATGATTAATATAAATTGATCGAGCTAACACATAATACAAGTTAAATAATAAAATATACTATTTAATAATAATAAACAAAAATCAGATAGATTTGTAATTTAACCTTTAATGTTACACAGTAAAAAATTTTGTGTTAAATTTAACACATTTCACATGTCCCAATTTATCCACTCAAATTTTCGTGTTATTTTAACATAAAGCAAATATGTAAAAAAAAATAACAAACATAATATGTAAAAAATTAACATAAAAATTTAACATTTAGACGCTTTCAAAAATCAAAGTTTATGTTAAATTGACATCTCTATAATGTTAAATGTAATTAAAATAAGATGTTATTTTAACATTTAAGAGAAGTATTTATTTTTAATTTTGATCTTTTTTTGATGAATAACATAACAATTATGTCAATTTAACACATAGTAACTGTTATAAAAAGGAAGATAACACAATTTATCTGTTCACTTTAACATATAAAATATATCACCAAGAATTCATGCACTTACATATATAAATTGTGTTATTTTAACTCTTAAAAATGGTTAATATTAATTTAACATAGAAAAGTTAAGTAACACAACAACGATATGTTAAATTAACATACAACTGTGTCAGAAATTTAACACAAAACTTTCTACACAGGAAAATTTTAACACAAATACAAAATGTTTTTTACTGTGTATGTAAGTAAAGATATACATATGTAAAATGTGCGTAATACGCGAAAGATTTCGATGCTCATTCAAGTTCTGTGCCTAATGGACAAGGTGTGTGCCTGTTGGGCGACGTGTCGCTTTTGATGTAATTAAAACAAGCGGCGGGGTGGCGATGGCGGTGACTCGTACACATGAAAGGGGTGTGCGTCAATCTGATTTGCCATGGTAATGCCGGAAGGGTGAACACGCGAGGGTGATCGCTGCGGCCAGACCGAGCACCGGTCATAATTCAACAAATCACGCGTCATCATCCTCGCGATAGCGCAGACCCGCATCACGATCACCCTGTTGCCTTCTGCATCCTTTGGCCCCTCCCCAACCCCTCGTGAAACGCAACGACCCTATGACAGGTCGCATCGATTAGTTTACAGCTCTCTCTCTCTCTCTCTCTCTCTCTCTCTCTCTCTCTCTCTCCCTCTATATCTCTCTCTGATTTATATACATATATATATATATTACATTTATAATATTTAATATGTTTTTTATAATATTTCTAATAAAATACAATAATTTTTATATTATTTTTAACAAAACAGCAATAATTTCTGTTTTCGGATTTGTTTTAATTATTAAGCAAAAATATATTTCAGATTTCGTCCTCTTTTTACTTTAGTGATAGGGAACCGTAATTAAAATTTTATATGTAATTTTAGAGTTGACCTTATACAGTTTCCTGCTTTGACGTTAAAAGTTGCAGTACAACAAATATGAAATTAAAGCTCAGTTTAATTTCTTCTCTTTCAAGATTTATTTCCTAGAATTCTTCAAAAGTAATTTAAGCCGGTAACGTAAACTCTTTCGGATATTGCGTAAGGAAGGAGATTTTGTGTGATATTCATTTCCACTCTTAGTAAGTTAATTTGCTAAAAAAGAGATCTCGTAAGGATAAACGCATCGCGGAAAATGGACAGCCGTCAATGCGATTAGAGGAGTAAAACGACCGCTTGATTGCCCGGCCGTGCTAATTAAGTGAACGTCCAGAACGATGACGATTCGGTGGCCAAATCAATTAATGGACCGCAACTACGCCGGGCTAATTATTATTTTCATTATCGTCCTTGTAGCTTCCTCACGTGCCCTTCCTAATTGGCGACTCCGCCGATTGCTCGAAATACACGTCCCCAGATACATGTTATCCGCTAAAGCCCATTTTATACGAACTAGGAATTCGCAGGAGAATTCTGTCACTAATTGTCTACATGTAACGCCGGAAGTGCTGAAAGCAGTTACCTTCTTGCATTTTTTTTTGGAACACCTTAAAACGCTCTACAATATCTTTTTATATGCGAAAGAGTGGTTTTTCTTATCAAAAAAATTAATGCAAAATAAAGGGTAAAGTTCATCTCAATATTCCTAAACGTTATCAACATAACTTTTATCATTAAAACAAAATTTATTGTTCATTTATTTTAATATTATATTATATTACATATATTAAGTTATAAAAAATTGTAATTTATAAATCTTTGAGTTTTTCTAAAAGTTCAGTAATATTCGAAGCTTCAGGGCTTGGAAAGCAAACACAAGAATAGAAAATTTGCAATATTCGAGAATAAAAATTTAAATCCGAGATAAGAAGACTATACAATATACGAAAGGGAGAACGCGGTTTAGCCTCAAATGCCAATTTTCGATATCAAATCCCATACATTCAGAATTCGGGGTATTGAAGGATCTCGCGCAATCGCAGTTTTGCGTTTTTCTCGTAAACAAAGAATAAGAATCTCATTTCCCCGTTACGGGAGGGAAAATCGGACTTTCAACTTATCCAGCCTTTGTGGCATGGCGGCGCGGCGTGGCGCGGCGTGGCGCGACGATATATTATTTCGGCCGTGAATAAATTTACAAGCGCCCTGTCAATATTTGATGCGATCCACAAACAATTTGCCGGGGTGCCTCTAACGGACTTTACATATTCATAGAGCGGTGCTCCGTAGTTTGATATCGTGAATGGTAAACGAGAACTACCTGCGTTCCCCGTTAGATCGCTTTATTTTACAAATTCGATATTGCATCCGCCTTCTTAGCAACGCTTTCTTTAATCCTTTCGGCCTCCGTTGGCGAATGTCGCCAACACGGAGAAAACACTTTGTGCATTTATTACGCAGAAATCGAAACTTTTCTAATCCGGCTCGATTTTACGTCATCCGCGATTTAATTTTAACTCTCGTCGCCACAATGCTCGAAAATGCAAAAGCATTAAAAGAAAACTTATTAAATTATAAAATGTGGTTTCTGCAATTTTTACCCATAAAGCATTTACCCATAAAGCAGAATGAAATAAATATCGTTATTTCGTTAAATTTAAATAAATCGTATTTTTATTATTGCACTATTTGATATCCTAAATTGAATGGGTTTCAAAAATAATATTTTTATTAAATTTCAATAAATTATTTCTACGCGTCAATATAAATATGCGAATATTAAATGCTCGTTTACCACAAAAATTCAAAGAGTTTTATCGCAGGAGCTGGAGCTTTCTCTCTTTTGTGTGTGTGTGTGTGTGTGTAGTCATGATATTTATATATCATTTCAAAAAAATCGTCTTTCTTCTAATCTCAATTTCAACTCTCGGACTATATTTTGTTCTCCCAGTTTTGAAACGTTACATATATAAAGAAAAAACGAATGGACAGGAATGCAAAACTGAAAGCGGCAGGGTTAACGTCAGGATAAACCTGCACAATGATGCGCGGCAAGGTCGGGTGCAACTGCAGTGCAGCGCACTTTATCGCGTCGTCCCGCGAGTTACAGTGACACAAGCAGGATTACGGTGTACAGATAAGGACGACGGTGCGGTTATCACGGCTGCATTCATTGCCTGTATTCACAGCGGAATCGCCGCGGTAAAAGCTTCGCATACAGTCCACAGAAGCGACGTGCACGCTGGATACGCTCGTCTTATTAAGAGATGTCCTTATATACGACTGTGCTCTTATATGTGGCCACTCACGAAAATGACGTTTATCGTCCTCGTAAATCTTATTGCCCCTTTCTTTTTTCCGGATTTCTTCGCGGGATAATTGTTTGCTTCGGATAAAGAAAATCCGACAATTGCATAAGATAGAAAAGTTAGAAATTCAATAAACAAGATTGAAACTTAAAAATTAATTAAAAATAAAAATGTAATTTAAGACAAAAATTCTGAGGAACGACAAAAAACTTTAAAATAAAAAATATAAATAAGGACGAAGAATGTGAGCAGAGAAACGGGAATTAAATTGAGAATAAGTAGGTCTGAAAATTCGATAATGCGCGATAATAATTGTAAATGTATAAACGTTCGGGTTATTGTAAAAAGTTGAAAAATTTTACAACTCGGTATTCTAAGAGCCAATTATCTCGAGAATCCCGGGCGTTCGATTCGAGGATTCTGAAATTTCGACGATCATAACCGTAGCTCTTGTATCGAACTCGTTCCCGATTGCTACGCCGAGGCCCTTCACCGTAAATTCTCCTCAATATATCGGCTTAAACCACCTCCTTGATTCTGTCGATATAGATCCTATCATTTTCCGAATTGACGCGCTTCGGCACGTACGTATGGATTTTAACATCGACGAGAGAAAAAAGAGACTTTTTTTTCGCGCCGCTTTTGCATCTCATTTTTTGACGCATCTCCGCATTGGGACTACCAATTTTTTCGGACCGATTGGAATATCGAGAGCGTTACATCATAAAAATGTCGTTAAAAGTTTTTTATTGCGTCATTATTTTCTCTAATCGAAAAATTCGAGGTGGAAAATTTCCCCAAAAACGTGAATCGCCAACGGCGGACGATGACATGAACACGGTCGCAGACGGCTTGTCGTTATTTTTATGCTCGACGTTACCGCGTCTCTTGATGTGTTAAAAAAACATGCTCGAAAAGAATTTCTCAAATACAGTTTTTTCAGTCTTTTTTTATTTACTTTCACAAACTTTTGTCGAGTAATTTCAAGTTACACTTTGTGTTCGCATTCTTTTACATCCTCTTACGTTATACTCTCTAAATTTCATCTTCGACTTTTAGAGAATAATATCACCACTCTCTGACCTTTCTTTGGCGAAAACATCGCGATATTTGAATAAAAATAATATCGTGAAATTTCGTTTAACACATTAAATATATGTTCGGCTTAAGTACGACACGAGGATCGCGGTTTTTTTATATCCAGCGGACAATCTTAAACTGTTTTATATATCCCTTTTAGCCACCTTTTACGCCCGCGAGAAGGTGAGCGAGTCTCCATTTGCGGAATCTGCCTCAAAGATATCCTGACGGAGAGAAACAGGCCGGGAGAATGGAAGAACTGGGGGAATCATTTGAGATTTTCGTACTTTTCGGATTTTCAACTTCCATCCTAGCTCTTACCTCGCGAGCGCGCCGATAAGGGGTGCATAAACGAGCATAGGTAAATGAGTTCCGCCATCGGTCGAGATTTCCGCGTCGTAAAATTTCGTTGCTAGATATGTAAAAAGCACCACGCTAGATATGTAAAAAGACGCTTTTTTTCGTTCACTCGTTCGTTCGTTTGTTCGTTCGTTCGTTCATTCGTTCGTTCGTTCGTTCGTTCGGTCCTCACGTAATCGGGCGCATTATGTGCGCCCTCGTCCTGAACAGTTGGCGGATAATTTCGGCCTCAAGCAGCCCGAGGGAAGTTTCGCCATTATCTCGGGAACGAGATTTTTCGAGCGCAACTGTCGAGATTTGTGTTTAAATAATTATGGAACAAGAATGGAACATACTTTAACGGGAAAACAACGAGAAATCAAAGAAGCCAAATCCTATCCAGCATAATTTTTCGCTTATTCTCATGCAAAGCGACTTTGTAAACGAATTTTTTGCAAATTTATATTTGAAGATGTCAGATGCTTCAAGAAATTTTAAAATAACTTACGCCATTACAATTTAATTTAAAAATCTTTTTATTAAGATATTTAATATTGTAAATTAAAGCAGGTATTATATTTAATATTTCCTGAGAGAATTTTGTTAAAAAAATTCTTAGTCCATTTTTCGGGAACCGTTGAAAAGGACTTTGAGTTCTCGAAATAGTTACAAGAAAATATTTTCTAGGGCAGGCGGAATCACCGAGATGCGGCAACCAGTTGCCAGAGGGAACAATCGATAGTCGGAGACAATTGTGATATGACGTGACGAGCTCAGAGCAGTCCGTAAATTTTCCAGGCAAATGGAGTAATACTAGAACTGTCTCGTTTCCCCCCTTCTCTATCAAATCTAGACATTTTATTATTAAGGAAGAAATTTTTTGACACATTTGGAATAGCAAGGAAGCTTATGGAATCGATTCGATACAGATGCCAATTTAAAAGTGAAGTAAAAATGAAAAATTGCGCTCGATAAGTGACTTGAAGTTGTTCCGCGTAACAACCTTCTTTATTCGCGGTCCGCAAAAGCTTCCGTCGTAATGATATTTCGTTAATTAAAATCGGCAATATTAAAATCCCATTTAAACTCTAATTAAGAGCCTTTTTAATGTTCTCAAGAGAGACTTTAGCAGACTGTATCGTTAGACAATAATTGCGTGATTTTTTTTTAAATCATCATCAGAGTCTTCTAATATTATAAATTTGCATAACAAGATACGGAAAATGACTGTACAATCAAACAATAAAAAAGTGGTAGAGACCGCATTGCATCCTCTCTCTAAGAAAAAAACAAATAAACAATGCGAAGAGTTTTGTGTTGTATGGGTGAACAAAATAGAAAAGGAAAAAATGATAACAAAGTAAATAAAATAACTGTAAATAAATAAATAATATGTATCATATCCCTAACAGCAAATGTATATTCTGAGAATGTTCAAAGGATATCGTAAAGTATAAAACATTATAAGGATGTTCTCGGTATATTAAGTACATTTTTAGTATATTCTATAGATATACAAGATATTATTGCTGTTAGGGATACACAATATAAGAAACAGTATTGTCAATATTAATTCAATTTTTATAGGGAAATGTTTAAGCGGGTATAATAGCGGGTACAACAGAAAAGATCCCAACGTTCGACGATTCAAGTCCCGTCTTATTCTCTCCATCGACAATTTTTTACGCAGCGATTTTTTTAATACCCCGTATCTCGGGGAGCGTCGGATTCGCGTCGGCGACAAATCTCGACCGTAGAGGGGGAGGAAACACCAACAAAGCGTCACGATTTTGCTGACAGTGTCTGTCCGCGACGATGGCACTTGATAGATGATAACAACCGGGTTCGCCTCTCGTTTACCGGCAGCCATTCACGGCGGCATGGCACAGCTGGATGCGGGGACGGTAAACAGTCGTGACACACGCGGTTTTGGAACGCGAACACGAAAAAAAACGAAGGGGGAGCAAAGAAAAAAAAAGAAAATAATTAATGAGAGCGGAGCTATTGTCGTGTATCGCCCCTGCCTGATGATGGATCGCGGATGGGGTTATCGGCGCGAGCTCTTATCGCCTGTCCGCTCGATGATGACACGTTTATAAAGCGGATTTTCCGCATGCCGACATTGCGTGCTTGACGTTAAAAAGACCATCCACGGTTTATCAAAAATATTGTTTATTTGAAAATAAAGTTTATTTTTATAAGTTATAATGTTGGAACATTATTAATAGCGCGCGATATATATATATAAATAATATCCAAGAATAATATTAGTGGCAGAAGATCTGATTGTGAGTCCAAAATATTATTTATAATATTCGAAATATAATTTTATGTATAAAAATATTTCTTATTAAATAATATCTTAAAGTTGAATTTAAAAAACTTAGCAAAGAGTTCAAAACGTTAATTATTTATCAAATTCCAAAAAGATATGATCGTTTAATCAGAAAAGTCGTCAATGCCGAATAACAAAAATTTAATTAAAGTTTAAAATTGGGATTCTAATTAAATTTAAAATAAAAAGTTAACTCCATTTTTTTACTTTTTACTAAAACCTCTTTTAATTACAATAGCTTTCAAGCTCTAATCGACTCTAATTAAAATCTTCATAATTTTAATAGTTTGACAGAAAAATAACATTTAAAAAAATATCTCTCATAACTCTGACGCTTAACGAGAAAAAGTGCAAGAAAGAGTATACTCATCTTTGGTGCAGTTTGCTTCGTATAATTCCGCTTTCCACTCGACGTGTCGTTAATTTTGAACAAGTAGGTGTTCGCACGTGTTCACGGACTAGCTCGCATAACATATTATCCACACACTTAACTTCCTCTCTGCTTGTTCTTTGTGAATTAGCCACTTTAAAATTTATGTGTTTAAATGTACTTTAAGTTTTTAAAGTAAAATTAATTATTTTGTATGCACATACCTATATGTGTACAGGATCAACTTTTGCATTTGTTTAACTTTCTGATTGATTAAAATTATATTATTTTACTGTTTGCTTCATTATTTAAAACAAGGCGGAAAAGCATGCAAGTAAAACTAAATTTTCAACGTGTTAGAGGAAAGAGAAGTTATATTCGTGAGCATTACGGAGAATCATGACCGATTATGATAACACAATCAGGTAAATAGGAAATGTGCCAATATGCAGTCAGGCTGGATTTCTTGTGCCTAATAATATTTTTCGTGTGAATTTATGCACATTTCTTTGCTTAATTTAATTTAGCGTTTTGTTTATTATATCTATTATTGTAGTAGTATCATTAGGCTATATTGGTATATCAGTTTTAGTGTTTGCCATTTGACAGAAAGCGGTACTTTATTCAATATGGCCTGAAGAGGGTGCCTAAAATATTACTGGCGCCATCGCCCGCCATTTAAAAGAGGAGCATGCCGAAGTAATGAGCGGCGCTCGGCGATCTCATTATAAAATACGTGGCTGAAGCAGATGTTAGATAAATTTCTAATTTACTTATATTAACTTTACTGCGTCAAGCGTGACCCGTTTTAATGGATTAATGTAAAGCGACTATGGCGCGGTGTTCATCCGGCCATTCCAGCCAGCCATGATAATCCAAGACGCCCATGGCAACTGCCAGATAAGGATAAAACTTCATGCCCGAGTCTATTCTCTAGGACTTAAGTTCGCAAGAGAGACACAGATCATTTTTAAGAAGATTTTTCGGTAATGATTTTGCCTTCGATATTTTTTACTGCTTTTTTTAACAGTTTATTTCTAAATATATATCCTCTTGAGCTATTTTGCAAACAAAATATGTAAAATGGTTTATTTATATATTTTATATTATACTGTAGTTTAATATAATTTAAATAATTATTAATTTTAATTGTCTATATTAAAAGCAGTCGTTTTTCAATATAGCAACACATTGTATAAGTTTTAAGAATTAATAGTAAAAAAAAGATAACTTTTATATATGATGCCGGATGTTTCGGTATATAATATCGAATATTTATAACAAAGGAATTAAAGCTGACTTTGATTTTATATTCCCTCTTGTGGACGAAGATCTTGGTACCTCTCGAATTCTCGCAGGATCCCGCGGAATCCTTTCCTTCTGCTATCGCTTTCCATTGCTCTCTACTGCTCTCGAAATGAGTTCAGCATCCCGGATGGTCCATACGTATAAAATTGATGGAAAAAAATTCCATTGGGGGGAAAATATTTTACTGCTATATTGCTTGAATATCCGATCCAGTCTCAGGAAGATATGGTGACCGTAAATTCCACCGTAGATAAAAGACCACCCTCTCTCTCTCTCTCCCTCTCCTCCCCGCTGTCTCATCAATATCGGAAATTACATTTCCATACCCGATGAGTTTTTAGATCCTTAATTACCAATTAACTGTGCGAAATGTTTATTGAAATCCGGCGCTCGTTTATATCCCGCGCCGGGCGGTTTTTAACGAAATTAATTTGGCTTACGCGAATAAACATATAGAGAAAATATTTGGGAAAATATTAATAATATTAATAAATATGGAAATTGGACTAAGGGAGAAAACATGAAATATTTTCTTCTGCAGTACCGTCACAAAAGATATATGCATCGGAATCATTATTGAAAAGAGATTTTATAGAAAAAAATCTCTCATAGATGTATGTATAAATATTTATCTCGAATTATATTTACCTTGAAATAAATTGTAATTAATAAAATGTGGAATTAAAATATTGAACTACTTTTTTCCAGTAATTTTTTTCATTTAAAATAAATATATACAGATTTATTTGAAATCCATAATATAATTGGATTGAGATTATTTATACATTCCTGTCGCAAAATCGCTTATATAATATAGAGCGTAATTAATTTCGCAGATATACGATAAGCATTACGTGACGTTAACACGCCGTGCATGCTAGTCGTGTATGATATTTCAGCAGCAGACGCAATCGCGGCACCACCGCGAAAGCCACCATCGTAGCTTACGTCGTCCTGGTCTCTTATTCTCATAAGACGCTTGCAAGGCTGATGAGGTTCGTGTCAAAGGGTGGCAGGATCGAATTTTGGATGAAAGAAACGTCAATATTTAATGCTCTCCCTTCGAGGATGCGAAGATCGAGGATTCAACGTGTCAAAAAGTGGAAGTAGTCGAGAAACCGAATGGCAAAGGCTCTAAAGGAAAGTACCGGATGTCAGAAGTTGAATACGTGCTAAGATGTAGACGTGAGAATCGAAGAGAACTGAAGTTCGGGAAATAAGAGAATCGAAAAAGTTGCAGATTTCATGCAAAGATCGAAAACATTTTAAATAAAAATGTTGTAGGTATTTAAGAAGAACAAAAAAATATAAGGTAACTAGAAGAAATATGCCACGCTTAACAAAAATTTGATTTTTCCTCCTTTTTCTTTCTCTTTGAAGTACCTTATTGCATACTGATCTTCTTTTTCCTTCTTTTATCTGATGTTATTTGTATATGATTTTACTGTAATATTTGGATTGTTTGCTATTAAAAAAGAAAGAAATACAAAAGTGTTGCAAAGTGACATATTACTCAACCATGTAGATAATATACCATGTATAAACATGTAGTAATTTAACTTCAAAAGTTACTTTATTCATAAAAAAAAAACAGTATAAGTAGTCTTTAAAATAAGTCAATACAAATGGTTTTTAGAATTAAAAATCGTGCAACCTTTGAAATTAAATTGTAATATTAAAATTATTATAATATTGGTTCGCAACATTTAAAATTAAAATAAAAAATAAATTTTAAAAACTTTAAAACCTTTCCTTATACATATATATATGAACTCTTTAAAAGCTCGTAAATCTTAAAATCTTAAAATCTTAAAATCTTAAAATTTTAAACCTTATAAATTTTATAAACTTTATATCAACTATTTTTTTCTTTTTAGTCTTTTTCGTATACATTCTTGTTCAAAACACGTAAAAGAATGTTTTTATTATTTTCTTTGTATTTCAACAGTGTTATGTTCAACAATAAATAATTTTAATTATCCGGGATACAATTTTGCAAAATATTAAAGTACGTAGCTTATTCATAGAGTAAATAAAATAAATAAAATTAATGAAACAAATATTTAGGTTTATTCAATTTCAACATTTATACGGGGAAATATTTGTTTACACTGTTTAATACGGCTGTCAGTAAAACGGAACCAGCGACGTACTGAACACTTTCATCCTATCCATCAATACTAATAGAACGACAAGCTAATCGAATTAAAAACAGTGTAACGCTTGAAGAATAACTTATTACACATAAAGCAGTAAGAAAGTTCTAAAAAGTACACATTATCAAATACTGACCTTATAAAAACTATAATATACTGCCAGGAAATTAATAAAACTTATGCAAAACGTCAGATATATAGATCTTTAAACAATTTCATGGTGTTACAAGAGCGCTTCTAACTTCTAACCATAACTTTGTTCAACATAATGAGTGGCATATTCCCCACACTGGCATATGTCCCCCAGTTACTCTAAAGGCCTCGCGTCACGTAACGTTTTCCGGCATAAGAAGGATTCGTAGATTTAGGCGTCGGGAGAGTTGAAGATTGTAGAAAATAAAGAGAATCCAAGTTTAATTTAATATATTGATTCCAATAAAGCTTTCAAGAGGAGCCAGAACTCTGTTATATTCGCGGGGACGAGCGCGCGCGTCAGGGAAATCCAGTTTAAAAGTGCTAGAATAATGGCGCCGATAGAACGCAAAATGCGAGGGGAATTAGGGATAAAGATCGGGAGACTTTAGGAGTAGGAAGATGGTTTGCGCTCGCGGTGTACAACGATGATGATAGGTACCCGTTTGCGCTTGGCAGGGCTGTAAATCACGGCCGGGGCGCGAAAAATCGCTCTAATTTATGGTCAAGTCAGCGACGGCTTTCCTCCTTTCGTGCATAAGGCCTTTCTTTCGGCCCGGCTAGGTCCGTGCAGTCGGCAGCAGGCGCCCCGATAAATCGATCAACGGCCCCCGATAAAATTCTCAGGGTGTCTCTATAAATCTCCGGCTAGTCGATATTGCTGGAACATCGTAGCCACCCAAATGGATCGACTTACGTCGCCTTCGTGCATATACAACGTCTTGGGGGAAATGGCTATATGAAAATCTAAGCCGTTTTCGCAAATCGACCGTGAAAAAAAATTAAGTTATGTAAATTTTTCAGAATTCCACCCCTGATAAAGTCTCCCATTTACATCGTATTGTTCCTTTTGCCTTTATTTCTATACAATTTATTTTCATGCCGTTGATAATTTTATTCCGATAAAATCAGAATAAAAAGGCAGATTTGTGGAGAGATTCCTCTCACAAGGAAAATACATCGAAATTTGATTCTACGCCCAATGGCGGAATAATAATAAGAAAACGAGACAAGAGTTATTCGAGGGGTTTCGAGGGGGGTTTCGCCTAAAAATTCCGATAAAACCAGATTTGTGTTGAGCGAGAGAATGTCCAAGGTAGGGTAGGAATGTAAATTAACGCTTTAAAAGCGGCTCCTTGATGCGAAACAATATTCCCGGTACTCGAGGGGGTGGCGTAAGGGGTTATTATGCGGCTCCGGCTCTTTGTCTACTCACCAGAAGATGGATTTTTAACTGGGATCTCCCTATGTGGATGAAAAAAAAAAAGAATTACGTCCTCATCGCGCTGGATACCGGGACACCTCAGGTATCACTCTTAATATCTCGCGCGTTCCACTTTAATCCATATCCACGGATTCAGAGTTTCTCCTTTCTCCCCTTCGAATTTATGACGGAATTTGTCGGACTTATCAAAGAGGGTTCCGCAGGGGATTAATCAATTGATCAATCATGTATAAAGACCGTGGGTATACAATCGGTTGTATTCATAACGTTATTGTCTTCGATATAACTTCTCACTGTTATATCAAAGCAATTGATGTACAGATAGCAATATTGTTTTCCGTAACTACACTGCAATTCCAAGTGTGTTATTTTAACAGAAGCTCTTCTTACACATTTCTTGCCATTTTAAATGACGTCATTTAAGACGGTTGAACGTATTAATACGATTAAACGTGTTAATTTAACACGCAACAAAACATATAAAACGAAATTCAGTCAAATGTCACTTTTATACATTTATACGTGTAGAAAAAACACACTTGGATTTACAGTAAAGTCAAATTTGCAACAATAATTCAAAATTAGGATGGGATTTGCGGCACACCAAAGACGATCGAGACAAACTATTAAGAATTTTCAAGTTCCTTTTCGAAACAATAGTCAAATAACAAAAATGGCAATTTGCATTATCCATAAAGACGCAAAAAAGAGCTCGGCATTCAAAGAGAAGTCGGGGACGGTTTTAGGGCAGCGCGCATGCAACCGAAAGCGTTAATTTACTTTATCTACCGCTCTTGACGCGAGGGTGGTTGTGGGTTGTGGGCATTCTTTTTCACGGTGGAGCGGGGGAAAACAAGAAGTCTGGCTAGCGCGACTAGGCGGACATTTGGCAAGGAGAAGCGGGCCTTGACGCGCATGCAGTACGTCATGACTCGCTCCGGAGCGGGCGCGGGCGCGGCGGCGCGGGCGTGATGATATTTATGTATCACGGAGGAAGGGCGCCGCAGCCTCGCTCGGCGCGGTGGTATAAAATGTATTGTTTTCGGATATTCTCCGCTTCATTCCCTTTTGTTTCGCGTCCCGCAAGCCCGGCTGGCTACTGGCTACTGGAATACGCGGGAACGTGCGCCCGAAGAACCGCTCGGCGAATCTCCGCTCGCTCTTGCGGGAAGAAATACACGAATAATCCCGGAGTTTATACGCGAGATAAATGCATTTTACATGTAAAGGCGCAGATTATAACCCCCAAGGACCCCCGAGAAAGTGCCTTAGTGCATGTAAATAAAACTGCGCAAATTCAGGAACGTTGAGGGAGATTGGAAAATCGTGTTTTCGAAGTGGAAATATTTTAAGATAGCAGGAAAATAATTGAGGAAATTAAAAAGCTAGTGAAGGTAATACAAAGACCTTCCAATATAAAAGAGTTTCTGCATTTCGGCGAATGCATAGTTTAATTCAAAAGTTCAAAAAAAGTAAATTTTAACAACTCAGACAACACACTCTTCGAGATGTTCCGATTTTCGACATTTGTGTTATCTGGAAAAACAACTAAAAGGGATTAAAGATATAAAGAGTTTGAGTAGTAAACTTTTACAACTCGCAAGTAGGTATTTCAACATTAAAACATTCAGAAAGAATTCTAGAAAGATTCCCAAAGAACGTCTTAGAATTCAGTTAGTCTCGTTTATCAAAATACTTCTTGTCCCTTGAAATTTCTTACCGCAGAGCGGCGCTTATAATAGCCGCGGATGGGATTTCGATTTTTCTGTCGATTGGCGAAATAAAATGGACAAAAAGGGGCTCTCTCTCGCCGCACTTACGTTCGAAAACGGGTGGATTGGCTGTAAACGCGATAACGACGCGAACGCCGGCGGAATAAGAGGCTGCAGAGTTTCAGTGCGGCGTGAAAAATCGCTCGGGCCGTTCGTTATCGCGGCACGGCACGGTGATCTCGCGACTTTTTGATAAATGAATCGCCGAGGGCCCGGGGCGGATATTAATTGGCCGATGCGCGCGTGCATTTTCTCCGTTCTCCGTTGCAATCGAGGTGTATCGCTGCTGTTCCTCGCCGCGAATTTATTACCTCAATCAGTTCCGTTTACATTACGCGATCCGTTTCAATTGATTCGCTGTCCGAGGAGAAAGGTAAAAAAAAAAAAAAAAAAAAACGAGAGAGATTTATTTATTCCCGTAAAACTTTTCGATAAAAACAATAATTCCGCGATGGCGACTGCCATTTTCCGGGGCGTAACAACAACGGCGGCAATATCGCCCGCGCGCGTCGACCGCCCGTACTGGCGAAAACTTTATTCCATTTATCCAGGTTAATACCAACAGTCACCACAGACAGGTCCATTAATACGCGGCCGCATTATCAAAAGATGAAAATGGCGGTCGCGCGCGCGCGCGATCGATGCGCAATCAATATTTATGCGGAAGCAATGCGGCGCGGCGCCTCGATAAAAACGCTGGTTACCATTTACTAAATTGCTCAAATTGCTTTGCCAACTATTTTCAAATAACGCAAAATATTTTATTTGTTTTGGAATGCTCTATTGCATACCGCAATAACGTTCTGAGCGTTCATAAAGCAAAGTTGCGTGCGTAAATCAAATTTAATTTATTTCACAGAAAAAAAAAGAATTAGCTATATTATAGCAAATCTCGTCGTAAAATATGAACGACTAACATTTTTTGCAGCGAGAATTATAATTTAGCAATGATAGCAAAACTTTAACAAAAGGTTTTGTTACTATTTCTAAATCATAGCTCATCTCGCTACAGAAAATGTTAGTCATCCATATTTTACGACTACATTTGCTATAGTAGCTAATCCTTTTTTTTCGTGTTGGATTTACAAAATGTAACGATATAAAAATCCGTAATTTAAGAGAAATTTTTAATTCTAAAAAGATTCTCTATAATAGGTATACAACAAAAATTGAAATATATATAGTGAACTATTAAACAAAGCTTTAAGGAAACATACTCTCTAAATCTGAATTAGTGAATAGTCACTGATATCAGTGTAAAGCATGCCACTTTTCATTAATCAGTGGCATCCTTTGCACTGATATCAGTGACTATTCACTGATTCAGATTTAGAGAGTAAAAAAATACTAAGTTTAGAACCCGATAGCAATTTATTGGAGACAATATTTTAGACATACACTGAGAAAAATGTTTCGATTGTACCAACAAAACGTATATGAATGCATTTTGGTGAAACCAAGCAGAATTTTTTTAGTTATCACGATAGAACTCGATATAATATAACTAGAACATTTAATAATTTAACTATAAAGATTTTATTAGTATTTTCCAGTTGGATTTATAAAATTTTTAGTTATATTCACTAGACATAAACGACACATAAGAAAAAAGGAACGTGCAGCTAATTTCATTAACAAGAAATTCTAGTATATTTAATAGGAAGAAATTAATAATGCTAAAAGAATTCTGATTCATTCATTTTCCAACAGATATACTGGTTGACTCTACCTGCAGAATTCCAATTAATGCAACGAGATTTTTTTTTCAGTGTAAGGATTCGTACGACTAAAGTATTTTTAATATAAACTTTTCCCTTAAAAAGTATTAAATTTCGATTAAATAATAAAAAAGAATGTAGAGTTTTCATGACGCGAGAGAATATAAGAGGCCAAGTTTCCGCCAACTAAAAGAATGCAAAGAATGTAAAGTTTCCACTAATTAAAGTCAATATAGACAAGTCAATTAGTCTCGACAACGCGGCAACCGATTCCTTCCATAATCGAGAAACAGAAGGAAAACGTCAACAGCTGCATTTGTCACTTTACCCGCGGACCGCAAACTGTATTGTGTTCTAACGTCTGCAGGACGCGGTATGTATATGTATTTCTGTGTATACGGTATAGAATTCACGCGGCTTTGTGAAATAGTAGCAGATTTTTTTTTCGCCCGTGTGGCGTACAATTGTTGATTGTTGAGCTCTCGGGGTCGACGGACGGTCGGAGCGTCGGCGCTCCACGTATTGCGGTACACCGCCTGCGGTCTTAATTGGGAGCTGTTGTACCCCGGCGCAGGATTAACCTTCCTTCTAGGTCACAATCGATCGATTTCAGATCGCGCCACCGCGCCGCCGGCGTAATATATCTCTCGCTCACACGATACCTCGACGTGTCACAGTCACGTTCCTTGCATGCCTGCGTACGTGTATCCCCCGTTGTCGTGTAGATAAGTAGACAAGCAGTGCTTCGTGTTCCAGAATTACCTCCTTCCAAGAGTGTACACAGACTTTAGATGGGATTCTACGTCGGGAAAGGACAAATCTCGTTGAATGAATTTAATTTAGTTCAAGATTACTCAAGGCAGTTGACTTATTAAGATTAAATTTAGTCTAGAATTTTTGTGTTTTTACATTGAGAAGAAAAAGTTGTTAACTTGACTAAATATTTTCAACTGATTATTATTTGTTTAATTGAAATATTTATGTATTTAAATCAAATACGACATATTAAATCTAACATGACGTAATTGACTCAAATACTTAAATATTTCAGTTAAAAAATAATAATCAGTTAAAAAATATTTAGTCAAGTTAATAACTTTTTTTTCTCAGTGTAGACATGTTTATGTATACTCGAGTATATCTAATAGTTGTAGGGTATTTCGTTATGCTAAATTTTGATTCCCACACTAAGATCTACAACTAAGTTGACAGTTGGGTAGTTGTAATGTAGTAGTTTCTGGCGGTTTATAGTTGCAATACTGCAAGATACGGTTCCATATTAAGAAGCATAAAAAAGCTCAAATATAATTTGAAGATGTAATTTGAAGTTTAGAGATGTGTGAATGAAAAATTACTGATGTTGAATCGAATCAAATCGAATTTTATTTTCTCTTTCGAATTCAAATCAAACCAAATCGAAAAAATTTCATTGAAATCGAAGCGAATTGAATGATTTCAATTGTCGTTGAAACATAATTTTTAATTAGCAATATAATAACTATTAGATTGAATTTTAATGTGGATAATAAGAGATTTATGATATAAATTCTTTTTAAAGCAAGATGACATATTTAAATAATATTTAATATAAAACTAATAAAATATATTTTATTTAATGTCGTATTAATTAAAACAATTAGGCAAAAAATCATAGATAAATTATTCAAATACTCTAATGTAGTATCCAATAACATTATCCAATTACATACTTGTTAAAAATTAAATAAAATACAGTTTATTTTATTGTCAATACTTACAACTTACTATATTTTTTACGCATATTTAAACTTTTACTTTACAATTTGATAGGGTCACAGGACATGTCAAAAATTATAAACTTTTTGACTGCTATATATTTAGCTGCTCAGTAAGCGATTATAATATTGAATATAGGTGCACTCACTGAATGCACCTATTTACATGATCGTATTTTTGCTTATTAACGGAAAATATGATTTTATAAAATTGGCAATATACATGTTTATTTTGTATTCAAACTGTCTAAACTCAAAATTTTCTAATAGTTCAGATTTGAATTATAGAAATTCAAATTCGAATAGTTCGAACATCTCTATTATGTAAGTTGAAGACGTGTAAACTAATATTAACTATCTCATAAGTGTCAGAAATTAATTTAGATATTGAAGATAAATAATTTCAATCCTTAAAACTATATATACAGACGCAACAGTTACGTTATCAACCACGAACGCGAGCAAAGTAAAAAATTTCTGAGAGCTCTGAAAATCCACGGGATCTAAGGGAATACAGGAATACAGGAATTGCGAAGTTCCATTCTGCGGACTGGTTCACGTCAGCTGCGGACGAAACGAGACGGCCACTGAAAGAGGGAAAGAGAGAATGGCTTCGTCAGCCGGAAACCAGTCACCGGTCTGTCCGCGGCAGAAGTCGTTTAAAGTACGTTTCCACGTTCGGCAGAGATCGAAAGATGCGAAGTGCAATTACATAGCTCCGTTCCGAAGCGACGGCGACGTCCTGCAACTGCGCACTTTATACCCCTCGTTGAGTCGTTCGGAACCAACGTCTGCGCCTGCAGATGCGGCGGTAGTAAAAGTTAATGCCTTAGTGTATACACCAACACGTATACGGTCATATTAGCCTGACTGGCAAATTCGCCAGTTAACTAAATGTTTCCATTAGGTAGATTAATTCGTATGGACCGGGGGAGATGAGTTCGTTAAAGACATTAATTAGATACCGAGGCTTAGTTCCATAAGCCTCTTTACAGTGTACTGGAAAACTGATCCTCTCAGCCCCCGAAATACGAATTATTAGAATTGAAGTTGACTAGTGACACCTTCGCGTCCCTTCACGTCTTTTCCTCTTTCGACACGATGAACGGTAAATTGATTATGTTCATAAAGTTAGTATTAGCCGGAGTGTGTTGGGAGCTGCATGCGGCACCGGCTAACATAGCAGATCCGCGCAGTATATCGTCCGCAAGTTGACGTCATCCCTCGCGCTACATAATCGTGCATAATAATTATGACGTCATCAATTAGAGGACCGCCGGTGTTAATGCGCGCTCGTACGACCGCGGCAGATCCCTCTTGCACATACCACGTGCCGCGGTGGTGGTGAGAGTGTCCTTCTGGCCGAAATGTCGCAGGTATTCCAATCGCGAAACCGCTTCATTCATTATGGGGGAGGCAAATCGACATTTTGCTCCCTCGGACCATTACGGCCGGGTCCACGGTGGACCGTGGGGCAAAATCGCGCGTTAATTGCGATCCTACAAATTGTCCTTAAATTTGTCGTGTTTCTCTCTCGTCGCGTCGGTTCGAGAGCGTGGATAATAAGTGTGTGTTATACGCGCGTTATATACGTACACAACGATCGTTCGATCTAGATTAACCCGTCGTCATTCATATCCCTCATTTAGCGCTAACCGCGCCCACACAATTCCTCTCTATTTTGTGTATAAACGCAACGGCTTCAATCATCGCAAATTAAACGTTAAATCGCTTTGCTGACTATGCCTTGATATCAATAGGGAATGACTGGAAAATAACGTTAATGTAATCCATTTGGCAAAGCAGGCAATAGATAGGCGCGGCGTGGGCGTACTGATAAAATCCCGTCGCTGGGAGAGAAAATCTCCAGATATTGAGTTGACAACATCGACGTAGCGGGCTGGAAGAGGAAGTGTAGGAGGATGCAAATTGATGCTAGGCAGGTTGACATAATGAAGTGAGGAACCTAACGATTACATAAAGGCGATCCGGGAGGACGTGAATGTACGGCCGCGTGAAAGTCGAGCCGGAACTAATGGCGACGGAACTAAGACGACGGGAGAGAGTATTCCTTATGCTCCCCCTCTCTCTATTCTCTTCAGGATCTACCGGTGACAACGGTCTCGGTAACAGCTTTCCTGTACTTGGTCCTTCGCCCGCTCGAAGGAATTATCACTTCCCCATTGCGACGCATACACAGACAGACGCGCGCGGCCTGGCTGGCGTACACACTCACGTCGCGGATGCATCCGAGCGACGCGACTGCAACCTGGGAGGGGTGTGAGGGTGCGCCTCAGCAGCTCACCCTCGCTGGTATCGACCGTATATTTAGCACGGTGTCGGTACTTTGTCCGACCGAATGAATGGTTGTACCGCCGCGGCGGCGAAATGCCGGATGGCGTTCGTACCTACCCGGTATCAGTAGCAATAAAGGCGATACAGAGGTGTCGACAGCACTGCGGCTGACTAGATACCTTTGTAAGACGTGTGGGAATTGTTATTGCTGACGTGGAAGCCGCCGCTGCGGCAACGACAGCTAACGCTAATTCAATCCTTCTTGTCCCCGTAGGCGTCTCGGTCGCTAAAATCTACAGATTTGATCTGTGTTAATCAAGGATTTTTTTATGTCGAATCAAATCGAATTTCCTCTTTCGAATCGAAGTGAATTGAATGATTTCGAGTCGAATTGTTGAAATATTTTTAATTAACAATATAATAACTATTAGATTGAATTTTAACACGTGGATAAAAGGTTTTCGAAGTATCGCGGATTGAAAAATCTTGATTTGTTGATCACTGAGATTAACGAGGTTCTGTTAATCGGTAAGATATGTTTGGAATTCGTGGCCGTTGACGCACAATCACCTGGCGCATACCTAGTTAACGTTAATGAAATTTTTCTTTCTCTATTATGGGAGAGAATCCGAAGAATCTTAAGTCCCTCCCTTCGCTGAACTTTAAGATTAAGGATCTTTCACTTTACGATTTGTACGTTCTATAACGCGCTTTCCTGGAACATAAAATTGTGCTCGCTTCCGCTGAAAATGTATTCAAAGTTTTGCTCGATGGTGTATACTTCTGGAATTGATTTCGGTCCGAGTTCGCGAAAATAAATTACACCGAAATCGACCGAACTTTCGAAGATCGATCATCGGCTTGTATGAAGTTAATAAATTGAGTTCTCGGGAAAGCCGATCGATCAAAGATTACGCCGACGCGAGGAAAATACTTAGATAAAGAAAAAAAATGTATTCCGGCGCCGCGCCATGGCGTTAGAAACGGCGTTAGAAACGGCGTTGAGCGGTCGAATAGAATAATCCATTAATTTCTCTCTTTTCTTTTTTATTAAAACTTTCCTTCGTTCATTTCGTTTTACGAAGTTATTACCTCGTATAACACACTTTTTGATGCGTTTAAAAACCGTTTGTGCGATAGTGGCGGCCCGTTTTTATATGCCATTCTCTGTTGGAGAAAGAAATTCGTATTTAATTTAAAAATTAATATAGAGACCTTTTGGCGACACGCGCCGATAACTTTGACGATGGTCGCTTTAAAAATGATGGTCTGTACGCTCACCGTGATCCAATGTGCTCTGTGTGGCACTCCGGAACTCCGTTTCGCATGGGTGAACCAAAAGTGTTTATTAATGGAAACCGTTGGACCATACGACGTTGTTTTTCCATTAATTAAGGCCGCGTTCTAATAGTGACCACAGGTTCTCAATGTGAGTCATGTGGCCTTTAAAAAAATTGAGTTAACTTCCCCCCGCCATTAAAAACTATAAACATTGTAAACTAGTCCATTCAAGTCTGCCTTCCCCAACAAGCAGAAAGATAATTTCTCGCACTATTTTTAAGGAATAACATTTAGAAGAAAATAACGGATTTTTATATAAAGTTATCTCTAACAGTAATAATATCCTGTATATTTATAGAATATACTAAGGATATATTTAATATACTGAGAACATTTTTATAATATCTTATACTTTACGATATATCCTCTGAACATTCTCAGAATATACATTTGCAGTTACGGATCTTTATGCATATGTATTTATCCAACGCGGATTATTTTTATATCAGATTGGATTAAATTTGCCCTAACGAAATATATCACGCGAGTTAGGAAATACTGATCTGCAACGTTTCTATCTGCTTTCAAGCACTTAATCCCGCATCGCATGACTTCTTTACGAGCAATCCGGCCGCCATGAGAATCCCTTGCACCCGCGCGGCGATCGGTATGCGAGCGTGGTGCAACGGACGGACGGCGTGCCCCATCTGATGCATGCAGATCGATATCGGCGAAGTCGTTATTGACGCGGTGCAGTTCTGGAGAAGGTCGACGGGGCCTCGGGACCAGCGGTCGGGGGAGGGGAGGGGTGGAAAAAGAAAATCGTTTCGCGCAGTCGGCTTTTGTAGGTATACAGGACTTAATGGATTAGCTACATCCGGATGGCAGCTAGCACGCCGCGCCGTACAAATACCTGCGCAAGTCACGCGCAAGCACACACGAATATGGCGTATCCCGGGAGCCATGTACATGCAGACGGAAGTCGCTATCGTGCCTGACGATAAATGGAGCGTGCCCGGAGACTAGACTCTGAGAATTCCAGCATCTACGCACCGCTTGCCCTGCGCGAAACCCTATACCAGCTCCAGCTCTTTCCCACTCCGCGCCACCGGAGTTGCCTTTCCGCGCGTTACGCTCCGCGGGTTAAACCGGCGATTTTTCTATTTTACTGACCCCAACGAAGCACCGGTGTCGACGAGTGATTCAGAAGGCGCATGTTTCTGTGTCCGGAGGAAAAAAACCACTCTTGAAACTACGATGTGGGCGATACTGGACCTCCTCCCCCAAATTAAAGATGTTTAAAATCTGAGAAATCTATGGGTCTTGACAACCGTGAAATGGTCAAATCGTGTTATAAAGATCTTCGTCTGTTTTTCTTTCCGACTTATGAAAGTATAATTTTTAAGCTCGTATTATAAGCGAACGCACGTCATTTTGATGAAAATACAACTTCCGAGGGTATTGTGACATGCATAATATTAAATCCTCTTCAGCGCAGGATATTACAGAAGCTACTATTGCGTAGGAACATCGAGGTTGTAATATTCTCTTCGCAAACTGTGCTTTTCCTGCAGTTTTCGTCCCGGCGGCCCGGACAATATTATTCTTTGCTGATTTAAACGGGATGTCAAACAGGGTGGGATATCCTTCGCCGATGAGCTTCGCGGGGATAACGAAGAAGATGGACGGCGCGAGCTATTTCAGTCTCCTTCCTTCCCCCTCCTCTCCTCCTCTGTTCGTATAAACTTCCGTAATTTAAAATATGGCGACGGCGAAGTCCTTGAGCGATCGCTTCTTGTTTATTCAACGGAGAAACGAATCTCGTAGAATAGCGATCGGTTCTCTCGGCGGGATATGGACTTGGCGGGACTTTCACTATTTTAATTAAACTTATTGATGATCCTTTTTGCTCGTCGCTAGACCGCGTTATCTTTCGCGTGTTTGCAAGACTCTTCACCGGCGCGTTTTCTTCCAAGTTGCAAGGATGTAATTAATCTTCTTGACTTCCCTAAGATCGTCCCTACGTTGATCCGACCGCAAAAGGGATCGATGGGAGAACCACTTTTTGCCGGGTGCGCCTTCGGCAATCGTTTGCACTTCAGTAGCGACCATCATTAAGGACGATTGCTCTAAGGAGGGGTTGAATCAAGCATTTAACGCTTTTTCTCGCCCCCTTAATGCTGAAATCTCATGCCGGCAAAAACGAAATAATACTAAGGAATGAAATCACAGCGGAATTAATCTGACTATAAAACAGCGGCCGTAAAGCATACTTATTATTATCGCGAGTTTGATCTATGAAGAATTTAATAGCTAAAGTTTTGAAAATAAAATTTATGAGGGGGCGGCAAAAGTAAGATTGCAGTTAAACTAGTCACATTTACGAAGTAATTTGTACATGACACTTGGTGGTAAGCCGGCTGAATGTATGAAGGATTAAGAGGCTGAAATCTTGATGCCGCGGGAGCAAAATGGCGCGCGGCTCGAGAAGGGCATGGGGCCATGTATACCTACGTGAGCCGGATAAATGTTGAAGGTACCGCGGCGGTTCCGCTTTACGTCCGGAATGATGTCTATCCGCCATTTGCCGATGGGTTGCTTGCTGCACTCGAGAGCGCGCGGAGCGATCGTAAGGCAGGCAGACGCTCCGTCGGTCGGTTCGTAAGCAGACGCTCCATCGATTCCGTCGAGTACTTTGACTTTAATTGACATCTGCTCGATCATACGAACGGAATCCTTTTCCAATATTGAATTTGCGACGTTCACCGCGCGCGCGCGAACGTCAATAATACGTGTGCAATTTAACTTTACAAATAGGCCGAAGTTGAGGAATACTGTTCCAATGGGAATATGTTCCTAGCGTTCGCCCCATGTGACATCTCCGAGAGAGCTCTGAGATGTGTGAAGATGTTCCGAAATTCTTGGAGAGAATAAAATTATCTAAGCAAGATATGAATTGCACTTTGTGCGCTATTAAATTTGTCGGAAAAAAGTAACATGAGGGCATTTCTGATGCTATCCCAATGGGAAATATTCCTAACAGCATTCACATGATACATATGTAGATTGGTTCTAAAATGCTGAAGGCATTTTAAGGTTGTAGAATTTTTTATGATTATTATATTTAGAATAACAATTTTTCGAAATTGTAAATAATTGCAAAAGTAATTTATAATAAGTAATAATTAATAAGTGAAACAAGATCGTTATAACATGCAATCAATTAGAGAGAAAAATGTCATTTATGATCCAGGCCTGGAGCTTAGTAGCCTAATATAATAATAATAATAATAATAATAATAATAATAATAATAATAATGATAATGATAATGATAATGATAATGATAATGATAATGATAATAATAATGATAATGATAATGATAATGATAATGATAATGATAATGATAATGATAATGATAATAATAATATAATAATAATATAATAATAATAATAATAATAATAATAATAATAATAATAATAATAATAATAATAATAATAATAATAATAATAATAATAATAATAATAATAATAATAATAATAATAATAATAATATAATAATAATAATAATAATAATAATAATAATATAATAATAATATTGTGTGAATAGTGTATACTTTTTTTCCGAACTCAGTGAACTGTGCGCCGACTTTTTGTCGGTCTTTAAAACACAGCTCCTAGTTGGAACAGTAAATCGATAATTGATTTAAATTTTGATGCTAATAAGCATCTTTATTAAATCAGTGTAAAAAATTTATTGCGAAAAGTATCATTCTCCCTAGTTCCGTGACGGGCGTCTTATTAATTTACATTAATAATTTACGGGGATTGCATATTATTAAATTTTTAACAGAGAAAGTTATACTATTAAAATATGCTATTAGCCTTAAAAGACACCCTGTAGATCGTACTCTCATCTGAGAAAGAGGGAGGGAGGGAGAGAGAGAGAGAGAGCGAGAGAGAGAAGATGGCGGCTAATAAATTATTTAATTTAGGCGATTCGAGGGCAAGCGCCATAGCGGTGGTTCGAGAGAGAGGGGCTAATCAGGGTCGGACGTATGGCACCTCCCTTGGCATGTACGCATGAAATTTATGCCACTCGTATAGCAAGCGAAAGGGTGCGGACGTGCGAGAAGACAGAAAGGACGAGGAACGAAAGGGGGGGTGAGAGAGTCCCTTGAGCCTCTTAATTCCTTCAATTTCGTAGCTTCTGCAAGAGTAATTGCGTCAGATTGCTCGGAATTAGCGGGTCATAAAAGTTTCAGGACGCTATAATTATGATAAAAAAGTGGGACATTTTGTCCCTGGGACGTTTGGACAAGAATGCGACTAGTTGAGTTATACTGCTTCGATTTTCAGCGAAGACAAATGGAACGGCAGCGAGAGGATGAGGAATGAGGGACGTTCAAATACGGGATGTCCTGATGAAGCGTGATAGAAAGGATCGATATGGAAGGATATAACACACACAGTTGGATGTCTCACGACCTGGAAGATTTATATGTGCGGCTTAATTTGCGATTCGAGATTAGTAAAAGAAATAATGACTGAAAGTTGTGATTTATATATAATTCAACGCGATAAGAAATATAAAATGTACATTGTTTTAAAGCGTTTAAAAATTATTCTAGAAATATTTTACATTAACGCTGTTTTCAAAAATTTTTGTTTTAAAAATGTTTTGCGCGTATAAAGGAAGAGAATTTTTTAAAAATATGGGATGACATATCATTTTCAGGAGGTAACATTTTTTTTTGCGGGACGGTGAAATTAGTACATCTTTTTGCCGTCACGCGAGCTGGGAATAGCATCGCCATTGCTTGATAAATAACAGCAGGATGACGATGACGATTACAAAAGAGGGCATCGTGTTCGCAGCCGGCGCGGATCAGTTTTTGTCCGAAGTTTACCCCATAAAATTAGATCGGAACAAACAATTAATTACGAGTGGAGCGCAAGACAACGGCGATCTATTAAAGATCCGAATCTTTTACTTGTCATTTATATATCTTATTTCAGGAATTTGCTTACTAAGAAGGATTTGATAAATTGGCCGATGCGCGTGGAGAATTATTCGCGCCACCGCCAATGATTTTTGCAAAGGGAAACATTTGCCCAAGGACGCGCCGCGCCGCTTCAAGGCTGAAGGTCGTAAAGCACCTCGTCGTCCACGTCAAGTTTTGAAAGTCGCGGCTGATAACGGATAATAGATAGCGGCATTGTGGCCGCAGGAAAATCGATTCCGTGCGCGATGGCCTCCTCAGGCGAAAGGGGAAACCGATGGAGATCCTTTCTGCAGTTTCCGAATGGACCGCTTCCGGCGAAATTTTTCAGAGAAGCTTCTCTCTCTCTCTCGTCGGAGAAATCTCTCTCCTCCGCCATTTCGCTCATTTTTCCTTCCCCGGATTCAACTTTATCACACGCGGTATTACTTTTCCCTTCCAACAGGAAATTAAATGAACGATTATGTATCTGTTATATATACTTATTACAGAAATTAAATGAACAATTAAATTTCTACTAAGATAATAATTATTTTAGTATAATAATTAGAATAAATATTATATAATTATTGTAATCATTATTATAATTATTACAATTATTATACAATCCGATAAAAATAAAATGGGATTTAGCATGTAATGTTAAGAACAGAAGCGCGTAATGTATAATTTGATAATTAAATTAATTAAAATTAATTCGAAATAGTTTAATAACATATTAAATTAAAGTGCAAACGAGTTTCATGTTATAACAAAATTTCACTTACTTAAATATACTTACAACTTTGTTGAAAAAAATTATGTAATTACGCCAGTTGTTAGACTGTGTTTCACCGCAATTTTCGCAACACCGTTCACGAAGTAAATTTGGATCATTTTTTTCCTCTTTTTTTTTCTTTTTTTTTTAACGAGTAGATTGTTCCGCGTATTCCTGCATTATGGCGGTTTTCGCCGTTTCATATTTCCGTTTTAATTAGCGCATGAAAACTGCGTTGCAACATTTTTAATTGGAAGTGTCAATAGCGAATGCGTGTATATATACAATGTGTGTGGATGCGCATGTGTACATATTAAAAAAATAAACTTTAATTGTAAATAAGGAACTTTCCGTATCGGCCGATAAAATTCCAGGCGAATTTCAACGCCCTGTTTCGAGCTTCCGCCGGGCGTTACGGCTTACGGCTGTATAAACTGTATAAATTCATTGTCTGGGCTCGATTGTTCCTTGCCAGATAATATTGTCACAAGCTGTGCTTTATATTGGTCAAAAGTACTTTTTTAATTTTTTAACCATGCCAATTGAAGAAATATCGCCTATAAATTGAAAAATTTATTAATAAAAACAGGATACATTATTGTGTTGCACGTGTTGTGGTATAAAAGAATGAAAAGATGTATATCATGTGAGTGAAAATTGACTTTCAATTGCAGCCAGCAGTAAAATAAATACAATCATGCACAATATATACTTTATCGTCCGATTTCAGAGAATTTTAAATTTAAGTTTTGTGTTACAGTTGGGATTAATTAAATTCATACTAAATGCATATTACTATATGGTATATCGAGGCATTGCTCAGTTAAGCCCACATTGAAATTGGCGTATAATTAATGTATAATAATGATTATTATTCGTCCTCTGACAATATACGTGCACGCGCTTAACGTGGCGCTGCTCCATTTATTCAAGAGTTTTAATTAATTCCCTCGACTTTAAATGAGCTCTCAGATCGACGGAAATACGTGTCCTCGAGTTTGAGTGCTGTCAAAGCCAAGTTTCACAAGTGACGCACACGAGGTGCATCGCGCGCGCGAGCGCAGCGAGCGTCGTTATAATGGGCCACGAAGCGCGTCTCGCGCTGTATGCGACGATTGATGTAAAATTTCGGATTTCTGCCGGGGGATTAACAGAAAGGCGGAGAGGAGAGCAACGCGCGGCGAGAGTTACCCGGCGGAGTAAAATTTTGAGCGAAGATCAATTTCCCCCCGTAATTTCAAAGTGGAGCCTATTAAGTCTCAGAGATGCGTCTCCGGAGAGAGACGCTCAAAGGCCTGTGCCAACTATAAACACGAGATTGCCGCAACAAATTTGTAATCGGATAACACTTCGACATAATTGGCTCTGCCTTGCAGGAAGCAATCTCACTCCTGGCCCCCGGGAATCAATATCAACAACAGAAAAACGACAGCATAAGTTCAAAATCTCCTGATTTCTGTTTTTATTGAGTCCACGATATCCTATGTAACAATTAATGATACATAATTTAATATATGACAGAATATTAACTACTAAAAATGATTGGAATAAGTATATTACATACACTAAGAGAAAAGTGTTTGGTATATATTTGCGACTATAATTGTAGCGCATAGTAAAATAATTATGATTAGGGTTCTTATTTTTATAATTATTATTGCCATAATATTAATAAATATGACCTTATATGCATTAAACTTTCAATTATGGTTATTTTTATCATATTTATAGTATTACATAAATCACAAGTTATAGCGTATAAAACTATGTATATGGTTGAATGAATGATGTTAATAACAATAATGTTGAAATAACAAGAAAATGCAGTTGGCACCAAAAATAACTAAAAATTATATCTAGTAAAATTGTAGTAACTGCAACTATTTTTTCTCTCCGTGTGGCATATAGAAACATATGATAAATATATATATGAATGCGTATTTTATACAAATTATACGAACATTACATCTTTTATTTCAAAATTTATTCAAAAGTTAGAGAATTCATACATGACCATTTTCTCCAAGATACTGAGTTATAGATACTATGAAGATCCTGAGTTTTTCCATTTCTTCCATATTTTGTATGTCTATAGAGAATCGATGGTTGCGCATTTACAGAATATGACGCGAGGTGGCAAAAGGATCTATCTAGCAGTTTCATGGAAAGAAAAGAATAAGGACCACAGACGACAACAGGAATAACGGGGAAAGAAAGATCGGTGGAAAGTGGAAATTCAGAGCCAAGGAGGCGGAAAAATGCAGCGGTACTGGGCGATCGACACGCTCTTAAGAAGATTACGGTGTCTTCTGGAATCCTCAAGGAGAAAGAACACACCGGAGAGGACAGATCAGAAAAGATTATACTTGTGGGAGTCAAAGAAACTCTGCGAGGAAGTCTATAGAATCTATAGATTCTTGGACACCACAATCACTTGGCTTCTTGAATCCCATGATCTTTGTTAAATAGTTTAATTTTGGAAACATAACGTAAATCTGGTCGAGTCGCATCTTGAAACTGGAAAAAAATCTTTATCTTGAAGATTGAAAGCTAATTTGACGTTTCCCAGTCCTTTTTCTAATATTTTCGCGAGTTTGACAATATTATTCTTAGAGATTATCTTCATAGTTTAACCCTTAAATGCCACACCTCTCAAGAATCTCGTAAATGACACATGGGGTCTAAAAGACCCCAGCATGAAAAATGTCTCCTTACTCATTGATTTTTTTATATTTAGTTATGAAAATTATTTTCAGTGTTATTCAAGGCTTATAAAAGAGAATAAAATGCTTATATTGTTAAAATTTCAATTTCAACATAGTATAAAAAATTAAGTAAACTGAGTACTGCTAAGTGTACAACCGGGTAGGTCAATCACTCAACTATCATCAATGGGAGCATGAGCTTCATTTTTGGGGGGAACATTTGAAAATATATCATTCTAAAGGGTCTGGGGTCCGCTGGACCTCGGGTGGCATTTAAGGGTTAATGAAGTAAAATACAATTTGTAAATTGTATTTTATGGTCTGTTTAATTTTTTTATTATTTAAATACGCTATGCTTTTTTATTGGTTTTTTTTTCGATCATATGTTAAAATATTTTCCTGGATGGGAACAAAAAAGCTAAGATGGGCCGTGAGAGTGGTCAGGGTCTAATTTATTTCTGGGGGAATCGAAGAAACACTCGTCCGGAAGATTAAAGGGCCAAGACGCAAGATTGACATTTAGGAGATGCGGTGGATTCCTGAGGGGCGTTATCGACGTGATGAACGAGTATCGTGAAGAATTCAGTGTAAAGGAGTGAGAGGGAGGGAGGGAGGTGGTATACATGTGCGCCATGGAACCAACAATTCACGGGGCAGCGAGCGCGGCCCAACGTCTTTCCAGAAATATGTGTGGGAGTCCTGCATAGCGGTTCTCCGCAGTGAAATACGGTAGGCGAAAACCGCCATGTTGTTCTACGTGCTATCCTATTCTATTTATGTCTGAATATTCTAAAACATTGCGCTGCCCCGCACACATCCTGTCACTCTGTCGAGCTGCCTTCTGCCTGTCCCCTGACCGTCTCTCCAAACATTCGCCTGTCATTCCGGACATTTCGGAAAACACGGGGCTGTCAGTGAGCCTTATGCATTTATTGGCTCGTCTCAAGGATGACGAACAGCGACAGAACGACGCAATCATTTTGAAAAAGGACATTTTCTAAGAAATATTGAAGAATTATTGAAGAATTAAATAAACCGATTGGAACTATTAGTGACTATATAACCATTAGTGACTATATATCTAACTATTATATTTATTAGTGACTGTATAACCATTAATGACTATATAACTATTATATTTAGTAGTGACTATATAACCATTAGTGACTAAATAACTATTATAACTATTATATTAATTATATTAATAGTTTTACAATTATGTAGTTATAAATTGATAGAAAGGCCACTTATTATTTCGAGCAACGGAAGTAAAATTACAAAAAAAAAACACGTATTACTCTTTTCAGTAATATTTTTTCTAATCGCGAAAAGAGATAAAATCAAACGTTTGAAGACCTCCTCGGTTTTTCCGGTAAAACTGATTACGCAGGACAGAGACGTACTAAACAGTATGGCTTCTGACCAAGCAATCAAGATGATTTTCTCGGACCTTCGATATCTACTTTCTTGCCCGGAATCAACGGAAGCCTTGTTCGTTTCCACCCTTCACCCCCTCCCTCCCCTCGGAAGCGTAATGTCGTCATAAAGGCGAGACGGGGATGATTGACCTGGAGTCACTCTCGTTCGCTCTTGTTTGCGACTTAAGTCCAAAAATCGTTCTTCTCCGCAAAGAGACCCACATTTCTCCCTCCCTATCCCTATTTCCGTTTTCCCATCTCATCGGGATTATGTAATACTCGAAAAATTCCCGGGAAAATTGAGGGACGGGAAAATCATAAGATTGAGATTGCACAGCCATTATCGGGGCGATCGGCCAAAACGTCGTGGAATCTAATCAATAAAATAAAAAAAATTGAAATTTTAAAAAGTGATCTTTTTTCCGAAAATGTAAGAAGTATTTTTTTCATTAAAACTCTTAAAAACGGAAGTCGGGCTCTTCTTGACGTAACTCAAGGATTCTTTAAATATCTTTTAGATATCTTTAAATATATTCTTTTGTGAACTTCCGTCCTATTTGTTTGAAAAGTTTTATCTGTAAAAAGAAAAGTTTTCAAAGATCCTAAATTTCAACATTTAACTTCTCCATCATTACCGTCTAATAAATTTCCAGCTGAAGATCTTCCTTCAAATGAAGAGAACATAATCTTCCGTTGATGCAGTCACAAGGACTAGGTTGGTGTCTTCGTTGAAGGAGCAGAAGCTCGGAGATAATGTACGAGCTAATATAATATTCTTAGACGGGATGTGGTCGGTTGGATTCTATACCTCGTGGATTTAATGGCGGGAAACGTTTGCAGTCGCGACGGATGAATAATAATCGCGGCGCCATTACGGATTCTGTTCTCAATTTGGAGCGCAGGCCGATAGGGCCGTGATAAAGCTCCTCGAAAAAGCCGGCCGAACTCCGAGTTTCCATCGAACGAGTACGCACCGACGGGCGCGGTGCCGAGATTTTATAGAGCTCTCATTCCGCAGCCTTCTCGCGTAACTGGATAAAAAAATTCGCGAGCGCGGCGTTTTGATTTACGGAACTTTTTTCCCGGCAACGAACGGTGACGTACATATTTTACAGGCGTGCTTTGCGGCAAACGCTGTTACGAGTGCGTGAAACCTGATAACGGTGATGCATGAGACTTGTAATTTCTTTAAAAAAGTTGCCGAGTCTTTGAACCGGAGTGACCTTTCCCGTTCTTATGCAAAATTGACCTGGCGCTCGAGCTTTAGAGTATACCCTTTGTAAATATTCGGCGCAACAACGATTCAATCCACACACCCTGTGCAAACTTGATTAAAAAATTCAATTTCAATTTTCCCAATTTTATTTACCCGATCATTTCAGTTCGTCAATTTTAGTTATCAAATAATATACGTGAGGGATTTTAGTAAAAAAATGTTCTCCTTCTTCCAGCGCGGTGACCGTTTAACGTTCGTTGGCGATCATATTGGCTATCATGTCAGCCATTATCATGATTTTCCCGTGGAAGAATAATGAGACGGTTTCTCGTTGCCTTCTTCTAAAAAATTATTCCTCATAAATTATAAAAAAATGCACATTAGTGAGCAAAGTATCAATTTCTTCGTGCCTCAAAAAAATTTGTTATCTCGCACACCACCGTTGAATATTATCTTCTTCCATATATTTTAAGAGAAAATTGCAAATTTCCGCCTGTTACACTCGTTGCTCATCAATCGGAATTTATTATTACACACCTTGTTAAATCCTGTTTCCTTTACTACTCTCTCTCTCTCTCTCTCTCTCTCTTTTTCTCTCCTTGTTTTAAATTATAATCCCGGAACTTAAATTAAGCTTTTTAACTCAATCTCTCTCTTTCCCGGTGCGAAAGCAATTGCCTCGCTCATCAAACTTTCGGAGAACTGAACTAAACTAAAAATGCAAACAAAATCACCGCGTCCAGGGGCAGGAATATATATCCAAGGGAAGAGGACATCGGATTCTTCAAGTGTCCTGGAACATCCCGCCGCGCCGGTACTGCGAGGTTCAGTCAATGAAGGAACATCGCGATTTTATCCACTTCACGTTCGTGCGGTGCGGTACGTCGGACGCTCGAGAACAAAACAGGCCGAAGTTAACGGCGAGTTAGTCGACGGTTGAGCTGTTTCGGGACTCCGATTTGATATGGCTGGCTTCTCGTTCTGCCGGAGCTACTAACTAATATGTCAAGCCATTTATCCTCCCTGCTTGTAACTCGGGACACGTATGTTCGGATCTTTCTCCTCCTCCGACTCCGCCATCGCCTCCTCCTCCTCCTCCTTTTCCCCTCGCCCCCTTTTGCTCCTCCGATATCCTACAGCATCCAACCGCACCGCGTCACCTATCTCGCAGGCAGGAATTTTAGGGTATACCCGGTTTGCGGCAGCAGCGCGTTCGCACACTGCCGCCGTTCCGCCAACATGGCGTCGCGGTTTGATCGAATTAATTAGTTTCAATGGCTGATTGTTAGTTTTGAGTTTGAGCGAAAGTTCCGCGGAACAAATTGAAGAGCCGAGAGGGGCCAGTTAAGAAAGCAGCGAATTGAAAATTCCGCCAAATCCGCTAAGTATTGAAAATATATAATAATATTTAAGTTAGCTTGAATTTCAAATCAACTTTACCGGTACTTTTCCAAATATCCGAAAGAAAGACGTTTACTCGATTCCGGGACTTCGATAGAAACTCGACGAGAAACTTATTTAGCAAAATTTGCGCGTAACATTGAGAATAATAGCCTGGGAGAATAGAAAGATCGTCTCCGTGCGAAAACTTCGAGTGCGGAAAGACGGACTTAGACGCCGTTGAAGAAGGAAAGTGCGGTTGAAAGATGGTCGAGACGCTCTCTGTATTTCATCATTTGGTCTCGATACCGCGCGTCTCCGGCGATTCACTCGATAAAATAGCTTTCTCCCGGCGCAGCGCGGCGTTATTTACGCCTGATTTGCCGCGGCAATCTTCTCTCGCAGCGGGGAAAAGACGTCGCAGCGAATTGCGGCCGACGGTTCGCGCGCGGAATTGCTCATTCGCGATTTGCATATAAAGCTAACTGATTTATCGCGTCGAAACCTATAATCTCCCCGCCGATGAGTCATCCGGCCGTATTCTCCCGCCACATTTAGCGCCAAATGCGCGACCGTCTGATTCTCGCCTCATGTTCGCGTTCGACGTAATCTTTCAGTCCGATTAACAAAGCGATGAGATGATCGGATTTAGTAGTTAGCGTGTGCATGTAGCTGTTACTGATCGATGAGCCAACCAGCGTATTGAAGTTGAGTCGCTTTATAGACACGGGGAATCAATATAATCTATTCGAGGTTGGCTATTTTTTCAAAAGCGCAATTGTTTTTTATAGACTATTGCTGCGATTAGATTAGATCGAGAAAATATATCGCCGGATAAAGTGGTAACGCTTTATGAAATCGCTGTTTTTTTTCTCTCGATTTAATTGAAATTACAATAAAGATAAGCAAGTCTTTTGGGGTTTTTCCGCCCTCAGTTCTCGGACTAATGGCGTTGAGTACATTTAAGGGTGTGTTTCGTAATCGACTTAGCTGCGCATAATGCGGCAAACGAAAATGCATGTTAGCGCTTCAGTGATGAACGTATCGGCGATGCCTACCGCAGCGTTGCCGGGATATATTTCACTTACATGGCCGCATCTCCTGTTTACCCCGCGTAAATCCCGCGTAACTGTCTGACGCAGCGATAACATCGTTATATGTTGACGATGTGTTCGAACCGCGCGCCGCCATCCACATTGTTTCCCGCCGAACACGTCATCTTCGTGTATCAGGGCTCTCGCCGTCCCTTGGATACCGTCCAAGGTGTCGTTCGATTGATAATAATGACCGTATGAAAATAGCTATATTTTTCCGGGGGAAAAGTATGGCAGTGGAGATGCTTCCAGGATTTTTGGAGCCCTTCGCTCGTTGGAAATTTTGACTACCCTGAACTAGGTCAAAATAGGAATTTCTTTCCTCTCCTCTGTTTTTATTAGACGTCTACATCATTTATTATATTCAAATTATTATACTCCAATGTTAAAATTATAATAAATTTTTCAACGAAGAAGTTCTGGGATAATTAGAACAAAATCTGAAAAATGTTTCCCTAACAGCAAATGTATATTCTGAGAATGTTCAGATGATATCATAAAGTATAAGATGTTATAAGTTCTCAGTATATTAAGTACATCTTTAATATATTCTATATAGATATGCAGGATTATATTGTTGTTAGGGTTAAGACCGTTGATTATTCGCTTTCTTGGAGTTTCTCAGATTATTTTATCGTTATCAAAACACTTATTTGTTTAGTTCTGACGCAGAATTAACTCATATTTAATTAAGTTCATATTTAATTAAGTTCTCACAATCGAGTGTAATGAAATTAATTCTTTGATCCCTTTCTCGACTCCGTAACACGAAGCAGTCGCATGACGTAATCTCGACTTGCACCGGGGGATTTAAGCGAAATCCGACGCTTTTCGCATTGAGGTGGACTTGCTTTATATCGCGGGGACTCAAATTTCGGTGCGGCCGATGTCCTACGTGCTCGATTTCAAAGGGTCCAATCTCCATCCGCGCGCGCCCGGCAAGGCCGCCGTCGCACCGCGAAGAAAAGTACCGCGCGTTCTCGATCGAGCGCTATCGAACGTGGGGACAGCCTGGGCTTTGTGCGGAATCTCTTTGTGCACGATACATTTTATCAGATGAAAACGTAACTCGCTATGCATTCGCGATGCACGCGCGGATTTTTCAAAAGTCTGCTCAGGTTTTTCGATTAAATGTTGCGGTCCCGAGAAAAGATTGTACATCAAAGTCCATAAACGAATCTGAGGAACAAACCGACAAGAAATGGAGAATTTGAGATTCTGACTTGAAAGTCTTATAAACCTAAAACTTTGTATAAGTGATCACATAATGTTAATAAAATTTCCATATAGTATTGTTATTTTCCTGTATAGTAGATGTATATACTTCACGTGTTTTGAAGCTAGCTCGTACCTCATCGATCCGTTACCATCTTGAGCGACGTTTACATGGCAAGTCACAAACATCCTGCGGAGCCCCCGATGCATATTCATTTTTGCCGTGGGTAGTATCGCCGTGGGTAATTTTAAGGGGGAAAATTTCGCTGACTCCGCTTCGATGGGAAACAGGGGCGTTGTCGCCGCCAAGATAAACAAGATAATTAAAAGATAATTAACAGATAGAAGAGCGTCGTACGTGACCACGCCGTGCCGGTTCCAGATAATCTCAATCCTCTTTCGCTGGAAGTGGCATGGGACGATAAAACCCAGTTGGGGGCGAGGGCAGAGAGGAAATAAAGAGGGTTGGCAACGAGGCAGCGAAATGGGACGAGGAAGGGAAGGGGGAAAGACGCAGGAAGAAAGGGCTTGCCAAGCCCCCACGGCGATTTGTGCCTGCTTCCCGCAATAAAACCACCGAGCTACAATCACGAGTACAACTACCGCGTAGTATCGGCCACCGAGATCGAAATAATCCGTCGGGTTACCCGGCGAGTCCCGTCGGTCGACTCGTGGATCCCACGATGCCCACGATACCGAGATACTCGCTCAAAATGTTTTAGAACGTAGGAAGCGACAAATGCGCAAGTAAATTAGTAAAATAAAGATTTGGAGGAATCCCCTAAGATACAAAACCACGATTGAGAAAAATCTATTGAAGAACTGTAAACTGCGATACGCAGAAAATGCCGAACAACTCTGAAGATCAACTGAAACTATAGGAATTAATTAATTGCGGAGGATTCCCGAGGATAATGAGGCAATCCAGAAAGGATTGAGATAATTTCCCGAGCGCGGAAGGAGCGCCGAAATTAATTATAAATTCCAAATTAGAAAATCTCTCCCCTGTGAAACTGGAAACTCATTAGCGTAGGGACAACGCATGCAAAGACTCAAAGATTTATGGGGAACTAGGGAAATAAATAAATTCCACGTTTTTGCGACTATAGTTTATCTTTCGAGAGAGAGACGCTATTTATTCCTGTCATCGTTTACCATCTTTATCTACCGCGGCGGTTACGACGTATTGATTCGCCGAGGCCCGGGCAGTTATTCCTTCATAAAAGCGCGCGCGCTGGATACGGTATACAGACATCTCCGTGGGTTACGATTTTATGCCGAATCGTAAACTTAAGAAACTTCAAAGCGATAACTGCCGAGGAATCGCAATTTATAGCTTTGAACGAACAGTTAAACCTCGAGGAACATCTAAACTTTCGCGTGTTCGTTTACGCGTTAATTTTCCAGAAGTTATGCACTCCTGATTGCTTATTGGAAAGTATAAGTATTCCAACCTTCAGGATCAGAGAGCGAAACCAAAGAGATTTAACGGGATACAAATTATTTTCGAATCGCAAACCAAGAATTCCGGAAATTTATGGACGTAGCCAAATCACAGAAAGCAAGGAATTCCAATTTCCGAAAGCGATAAAACTATTAATCCTTTAGTCGAGCGCTAATTTGTCTACTGAAAAATGTATAACTCCTCGCAAGGTCCCCACCGATATGAAAAACAGTTCCGGATCGGCGGCGCTCGAAACATATTCGACATCAGCTTCGTTCGGGATGGGGAGGGATTAAATTTTGCGTGAAATCCGCATTAAGCCGAATCGGCGATGGGGGTCGCGGCGCGAGAGAGGGAGGGGCGCAAAAGCGAAAGGGGGGGATGAGAGGGGACGCGGAGCGCGACAACACGAGCACGTACCAACATAATTTGTCTAACTGCGCTCGCTCGCACGGTCTGATGGTCAACGGGATTGCCGTTGGTGTAATTCGGCAACAGCTTGTAGTGGTTCCGAGTCCCATTGCACGGTAACGTGTACTAATGTTCGTGCCCCCGTGCTATCTGCTCGTATTACACCGCCCTGTATAGCTAATCATCGTTAGTGACAGAGACATCGACCATGGCCAATTAATGGTGTTGCCCGTTGACGGGTTTCGGCAAAAAACCCCTACCCGGGCACGAGTACATGATTCCCTGTTGTTCAAATTGTAATCTATATGTGACATCTAGCGGGGAGAAAATCTCTGGAAATGGACTTTCCTGTTGCTACATGAAATTGCAGCACTCCGCAAGTAGGATATAACGGTGTCATTCGTTGACGTTTCAATAAAAGCTCGCTAGGACTGCAGTGTAGAACGCACCGTTGCCCAAATTGACATCTAATAGCAGAAACATATTGTTTTGGAGAAATAAAACCTGTAAATGGATTTTTCGGTTGCAACTTGAAAAAAAATATATATATATATATAAAATGAAAACAATCAAGAGACAAAAAATCAGTACGTAGCATTCAACAGTAGAACGATGATAAGGTAGAAATAAGGCAGCATGTGTAAAATTAGGCAATAGGAGGTACGCAGGCGCGTGTTATAACACGGAGGTTACTTTGAAGAGAGATGGAGATGACGGAGAGAGAAAGCTTTAATTGGGTCATAAGTCCATTGCACGATTCAACCAACTCTCAACCTACCCTATGGTTCCTATACCTGAGTCCAAAACACTTTCACTCGCTTTCATAAAACCCTTATCCGACTCCAAATCACTTTCGCTCTTTCCTACAAATCCTACCGTGCTGCAAACTTCTTTCGTGTTAACTTTACGAGCTGCAGGGTGCATAAGTATGTATTCGTTATACACGCGGAAAGAGGAAAAAATAGTATATAAATATTAGTAGTGTGGATAATGAGAAATAATGTAATAGAAAGAACAAAGAGACAATTTAATAATAAAGTAAATAAAAAAAAAACAGCTAAGAAAAATCTATATCTCTACCTTAGAGATAGAATCGTATCTCCATTATTATAAATTTAGAGAAAACAGAGTTTAAAGTTTTAAATAGGGAAATGGTGTAGCTTTATGATAAATATGAAAATAATTAAAAGATGCATATAAGGTTATTTTTACTAATATTATAGCAATAATAATTATAAAAATAAGAATTCTAACTATAATTATTTTACTATGCAATTATATATAGTTTTGCAATTATAATTAATTTGACTTTTCTCTCACAATTAGTGTGGATATACGATTCTTTACCTCTATAAGGTATATAGATATACATATATGTATATTTATATAGAATAACAAGTTACCAATTAATTATTTCGTGATATAAATATTCCAGTAACGTAATAATACTTGAGATATTACTGAGTTACAGCAAAGTTGCCGCAATAAAATTTGCGGACAATGATAACGAGGTACGGGGAGCGAGTGTACTGTACAAAATGCAATTTGCAATGTCTTGCGCCACGGCGTTCGTCGCCAACTTAGCGATAAATTCTGGACGTTGGTGCGCGGCAGTCAGTATATACAATGCATATTTCATTCTGCATAATGAATCGCCGCGCCATCGGGCCTTTAATTAAAATTCAGGCTCGGCCCGTAATCAGGAAATAATAATTTTTACGCGAGCTTACCCGACATCCCACATTATCGTCTGCCGCCAGGCCGGATGTCGCGCTATTTGCATATCGCAATAACTTTAAGGCGAGAGTTCATGTTTTATATTGGGCAGCCGTAACAAATTTGTTTATTTATCATGAAAGTTTTAAAAATTTGCAAAAGCGGCTCTACACGAAAAATTCACTTTGACGCAATCGAAATGCGATGAATTTGCAAATGCAAAATTTAATAAAATAATAACAGAAAGGGAGAATATACATATATAAGCGATGTTTTCGAAATCGTGAAATAATTGTTATGTAATTGCAATTATGCAAACATTTTGGCAACGAAGCTAATTGTTTATTAACGAATGCTGCTTTAAAACTTTCATTCGCATCAAGGTTTTAATCATCGCATTGACAAATGATTCATTTATCTTGCATTGTAGAATAATGAATGTATAATGTACGAATGTGTGTAGCCATTCCTGAGAACAACTTTTTCACAGAGAGCATTTCAAACATTTCAATATTTTGAATGAATGAGAAATCGAAATGCGATAATACTCGGATTCTTGAAATGAAAAGTATGAAAGGCAAAATTGTATCATAGAATGTGTCGCGAGGTTTATTTTTGTACCGCCGTTGCTGTGCCAACGCATTATCGAACGTCGAATGGACGACGATAAGCTCGTGGTCCATTTTACTGACAAAAAAACATACACAAAAAAGGGGGAAATGCATGAGCAAGCTGGCGCATATACGTCGAGTCGATTCGCACTTGTTATGAGAGCCGCTGTATCGTAAATATTTATTCGTGGAAATATTTTTCCCCGAGTTCCGCGAAAAATTTTTTCCGAAATTTTTTTCCCTTGATCGTAATCGTCGATCAGCAGCGACTTGCTGCTCTCTAGCTGTTTCGAGGTTTCATGAAAATTCAGACAGTCGCTGACAAGCGCAACACAAGGGACGCGGACAATTATAGATTTCAGCAATTCAGATTTTGAGGCATTTGCAGGATTAGGTCGACAGAGAAAGATCGAGAGAAAACGAGAGAGCTCGAAAGAATAAACTTTATTTTCGATCAAAATAACATGAACAAATTAACTTGTTGCTGCAAATGTTTACTTATTTCTTTACATAAAGAAACAATTACGTGAATTACAAGCGGTATGAAATAATAGTTGTAAAAATATAAGCACTATAAAATTTTATTTACTATAAAATTATTACTATAACATTGTGTGCTATAATGCTACTATAGTACTACAAAATTATTATTTTAATTTGACTGTATATCGTATCGGTCTTATTTCTCTTAATATTATAAAAATTAATGTAAGAAAAAAATAATAAATACTAAATAATTAATTTTGAGGGTCATAATTAAAGAATTCGAATACAATTCTTTTTTTATGTTTATCTGTTTAAAATCTTAAAAGTTTTGATAAAACTCAATAAATCTTAAATAGAATTTTAAATCGAAAAATAATCTTGAATTAATTTTATCAATAATTTTACAGATGCAAATAGTTGCACTCAACTTTTCTTTCATTATTAATTTCAACCAACAGCGTTTTCAAAACTCACTTGTTATTCCATCTCGCTTATTGAAAATAATCGTTTCAGCTATTTTAATTATTTTGCGTTATAGTAAATTTGATATTGCAGATTGATTACAAAATTTCGCTACTGCTTTCAAATTTCGCGACATCGTAACATACCTCATAAAGCATAAAGCAATTCTATTATACTATATCTATACAATGCATATATGCTATAACATCGATATTTCGTAAGGTCAGTATCCACATCCTATTACTAATGCAAATGCGCCTCTATTATTATTGCAAATAAGCTGCCCTATTATTATTACAAATAAGCTACGGGCGATAGTAATTATTATCGATTTGTAATTGTTTCCACGTGACGCGAGTTTATCAATCTTCGCCCATTCAAACGTGAAAGGGCGGTCGGTGTTTCCTGTTCTAAATTATTGAAATGTTATACATTATAGACTGCAAGCCAATGACATGAAGTTTTCGATAATAATTCCTTTCATTAATATTTATAGTCTGTTTATAATCCATTATTTATTTATTCGAGAAGCGACGACGTGTTTCTTCTCTCGAACTTTTGAGAGAAAAAAGAATTTTCTGATTTATAGTATATATTTTATTTCAATACTTAATTAAAAATAACTAGATTTAATAATTTCAAAGTTCTCTAATTAAAAACTCTCCCCCAACGTTGGAAACTTGAAAGTACTTTCAGTAATTGACGCGTTTATTTTCATCCTGTTACCGCATCCTCTGGGAAAATTGCATCAAGGTACTTCTTAATCATACGTTTGCGGAACATAGTTTGACACGCTGGCAATAAACCTCTTGTTGCGCGAACTTCCAAGCTCAATCCCCCCCCGACCCTCCTGCAATTTATTTTATAATTCCACGCGGAACATGATAGTAAGGAGAAAAGGGTGAAAGCAGTGGACCGAGAGGGGATTCTGTTTATTTTACTGCTCCAGCGGCTTTCGCAGTTGGCAGATTGGAAAGGTGGCGGACTTCCCGGCTTCGTAATTCCCATGAAGAGGAGATGGGGGAGGGGGCTGCAAAAAGAGGAGGGAACGCGTGGGTGTTGCGGTGTTGGGGAAAGATTGCGGGATTACTGGACGCCGGTGTATTTCGTAGATATCGCCGCGCGGTACCTTTTTTTTATTGTGTCGTAGCTCTCTCTTTCTCACCCCGGACTCACCCCCCCTTGTCACCCCCGCTGTCCCCCCCTTGAAGCTATAAAAGCACTCTCCGCCGTTACGGTTTAAAGCCGCGGTCGCTACGTCGGTCGATTTGTTAATTTGCGAGCCGACCACTACTTACCCTTGGCCGGAGAGGGTGCATTTAGAGGGCGCGTCCAGAGAATGCCCGATAAAAAAAGAAGAAGAGAGGATTAGCCTGACAAGTTTATGGTTTTCAAATAATGCGGGATAAGCACTTTACCCCTTTCCCGTTCTGCTATTTTTTTTTTAATTATCCGATTCGCCGTTTTTTCATCTGGTGCTTCTTGATTACTGCGCTCGCAAATAACCTATTGCATTATGTCTAGCGATCATATCTCATTAATTTTGTCAATTATTCCATATTTTGTCGTTTACGAAGCGCTTAGAATAATCAAGATTCGCAAAGATGCGTAAAATGATTAATTTACGCAAAAATTAGCGGAAATAATCCGGATCCCCCGCGAGAGATGGAACGCGCGCGCATGAAACCGAAACGTTTATCTGCGGCCAAGTGCCAAAACAAGTCCCATTCCGTTGGGAGCACTAGGATCGTTTCGGGGGCAGGAAAAAGCGCGGTAGACACTAATGCGTCTCTTCCTAGAAGGATATAGCGGGTGGTCGGTTTCTTGCTGCCTTAAATGTCGTTGGAAAGTAGCGTACTTGCGGTACGCGGCAACCGCTGTCGTTATTCCGCAAAACAGAAATTCCCGCGAAGGAAAAAGTTCTCGGCTAGAGAGCGAGAAATCTATTTGTTATTCCGCGGCCGAGCGCCGAATAAATTGCCAGGTACACGTGGTCAAAACGGCCGGATAACAATCGCAATTTAGTGGCGCTGACCGACCGAATCGAATATCGAATCCGGTATAAATAAGTTTATTGTGTATACCTATTAACAATATAATGGAAAATAACAATATGTGCCAGAACAATAGCGTGGCGATAAAACATTAATTTAAAACTTTTAAATGTCTTATATAAAATTTTTCTAACAGCCCCAGTTACGTTTTCTACGCTCGTAGGAACACAATTATCTTTCGGTACAATTTTCAAACTTAAAAGCATAAGGATGTAATATCCTGCAAAGAGAGTCAAGAGAGAAGGAGAGAAGGAGAGAATGAAATGAGAGAGGACGACGCACGTTGCTGTGTTTGGTTGTCTGTAGTGTCGGTGGCAAGAAACAAAAGCCGTTCTAGCAGGTGCAGGCAGCCTCAGAGTCGAGATAAAATGGAAATGCACTGCGCTCCGGTGCGCGTATACATATATAGCGAGCGCCCCGTGTATGAGGGCATGGCACGTGTGTGCTTCATACGTGCATATGCGGGGCGCAAGTGATAACGTTTCGCTGAGGCCGCCTCTATCTCCTATTGGCGCTCGAATTGTTACGACCTCGGGATATCCTGCAACACCGGGGTAACTTCTTTTAGGATTCCAGACGAAGGGATCTCAGGATCTCAGCTGAACCGTCGGCGATAGAGGATAAGGAAAATATCACAATATACAAAAAAATGACAAAGCCAAAGAGTGTGGAAAAAGGTAAAAGTAAATAGGAGAAAGAGGGAGAGAGAGAGGAAAAAAGAGACAACCATCAAAAGATATTCTGACATGATATAGTTAATTCCTATTCGATCTGCAAGATGATCTGCAGAATGGAGGATCTGAAATTAAATTGTCAATGATAAAAGTGATTGAAATATTTTAAAATACTAACTAAGAAGAAAGGATATAGAAAGAGGCAGACGAATGTACGAGTTGGAAGATTTGCATCTAAAGAACTCTGACAATGAGTGAAGGATGTGTTGAAGTGGATAAGTGAAATGGATATTCTTGATATAATTACAAGAACTATATAAGATTTTAAATCAGAAAACGAGAAAAGTGTAGGTTCCTTTTATTTTAAAAACATATTACATTATTAAATTTTATTTATTTAAAATATTGTAAAATAAGTGTTCTAACAATAGATGTTTAAATATAAAAGTAAGGATTTTTTTTTAAATGATAAACGCAATGCAAGTGGAACAGAATAACAGGACAAATAAATCTTCATAAATCCACAAATCCCTACAAAGGTGATATGCCCTTTAAACTATATTTTACTAAAACATTTTTCTAAATTAAAAAAGGGATTTCTGTATTCGTTTGTATCTTTTAATCCTTCGCTTTCGAGATATGACAAGTTAAAACCAGTTTTTTGCCTCAATGGAAGTTTACAATTCCATTGAAAAATTCTATAATCCATTGTATATTTACGCTGTATTTTAGCAAAATTTGTATTTATAAGGAATATTTTTTTTAATTCAAAAATGTAAAAACTATTATTATATATCATTAAATTAATAAAAACATGTAATGTATATATGCAGCCATACAATATTTAAAATAAAATATTATTATTCATTAAAACAAAAACCATTATTACATTACAATATATATATTTATAAAACATACATACACCCTATTATACTAAATTAAAAATAAAATGTAATTGAAGGTTTATCGTATTTTTTTCACATTTTCTGTTTCTACAAATTAAAAAAAAAAAAAATTTTTTTAAATGTGTTAATGGATAAAAAATTAGTATAGTTTTATTATTAAAAAACGATAAAAATTATTTGTGCGTGATAGGTTAACTCGTACAATTAGTTTTAAAAATTATTGATTTATATCCCCAAACGCTCTTCAAAAATCCATTTTCTAAAGCTTTTTTAAAGCAATTAAACAACCTGTATAAATTTATGTCGCCCGACTGTCGCTATGGATTTGAAATCTCTCAAGGTAAAATTGAAGGCCATAAATAGTCGGCATGGCCAATATGTCAAACATCTTCAAGCGCGACATGAGTAAATGTATCGGTCCAATATCCTCGTTCGAGAACGGACGCCACGCGTGCAGTTGCGGAGTGTAATAGCGTTATGCACGTCGGCAGTCAAGTGAACGATGAACTCGGACAGGTACGGCCTATTCTCCCTCGGGATAGTCGTCGCGTGATAACTGAATAATTAATTATACGGTGAGATTAATTTACGCGGGGAAGCAAGCTTCGTTTGGAATACGATACCTGGCGGCTTGTCCGGGGGGAGAGAGCATCTATATATATACATATATATATATCCGGCAAGATTTATCGTTTACTTGATGACTCTACTTCGAGCGATTTACGGATCTTAACTGCCATTACGACGGACGCAATTGGCTCTGCTAATTTTACGCGGCCGTCGATCCACCGTCGCCATTTAATCACCGCTAACTCCGCGAACTGACAGCCCGAAGGCAAAATCGTTTCAAAGCCCGATAATTTCATTCCCCACTTTCCGATTTCATCCGCCCTCATGTCTCGAGAGATGCTTATTAAGATGACGAAGTCTAAAGATGTCACGTTCAAAAAATTGAAGAAGGGATTAAACACGAAGAACTGATTGAGAAAATAGTAAAAAGAAATACAAATAATTAAAGAAATTTTTAGATTTTATTCATTATGAATTAATCAAACATAAAGTATTGATAATTCTAAAATATTTCAATTTATTATCTAACGGTTTTAACCTCGAGAACAAATTTCCGCGAATAACCAGGAAATAAAAATTACGTGAAGACCGGTCTGCATAAATCAATTAAGCCGCGAATTACATACAAAACAAGTTGGTGCGCGATCGTTCGACACACACAGGGTGTTAAAGGCTTAAGATCCAGCCCCGGCCGCAGATCCTGCTGCAAAGTCGCCATTGACATGCAAATGAAATCATAAAGCTGCAGCGAAGCGGCGGCGTATCGTCTGTAAGGTATAATTACTGGGCACATCGATCCCCGGTCCGCGCCGCCATGACGGCCTATATCTCCCGCAATTATCTCCCGCATTTAATCAGACTAAATTCACCTATTGTTGGCGCAATACGTGCGTCGTTTCGCTATGATTTCGATTAGCGCTCTCGGTTTCTCCCTATACGGCACCCGAATGCCCAAGGCAGCGATTGTTACGCGCGCGAAGCTTCAAACGTCATTACTTCGCGCACATTTGCTGCATGCGCTAATAAACTCGCTGTCATCATATTTCGCGTTACGTAAAAACAGAATGTTTGAGAAGTTTCAATGTATTTCACTGTTTATTTCTTCGATCTTCCTCTTCCTAATAGCAAATCATCCATGGCAAAAACCATTAAAATTATTAATAAAATTTAAACTTATTATCAATTAATCAATAATAACTAAATTAATAATAAAAATGACACAAAAACACAAAAAGAACACAAAATAATTAAAAAAATGATTATTAATAGATATTCTTTCAAGAATTTTTTTAATTACTTTACAATCAATAAAACAAAATTAATGTATTATATTATATTATTTTCTGATAAAAAAATAGTATTGCAATAAATGTAATAAATAACATAATATTTTTCAGAGGCCGAATTAATAGCTAAAATAATTATAGAATAATGAATGGGGGAGAAAATTACTTTACAATGATCGTTAATTCCGTCATTGGAGGAAATGTTATATTATTTCGTACACATAGAATGTGACATTGCATCAATGTTGCAATAACGCACATTATTATGCATTATTACGCATATAATACTTCCATATAATATTTCATCGTTGTAATAATTGATAATTATGAACCTGATTAACTCTTTATACCTTTCAATGCCATAAAAGATAAATGTAATCAATTGTGGCATATCAATCGAAATGCGATGAAGAGACGCGCGAGGATTTTGTATACAATTGTGACAATCAGGGGGAATGCCGGGAATGCATTTGTAGCCCTCGCGGTTTGCAACCCTTCCCCAGATCCGATACACGCGCTCTCTCGACGGCGCCCGACTGCACACGACGGCCATCGCTCACTTGGCCCAGGCCGGACCGGCCACTTGTCTTTGTTTTATCGAAATGCGATACGGTCAGCACCGTGTAACGTTGGCTGCACCGCTAACCGATAATGCATGACCCCGTCGTATCCACGAAATTGCGCGGTCTCGGCGCATCTCCGATGCAACTGCACCGCTGCAGTTGTCGGTCGGCTCGGCCTCTCTCTCTCTCTCTCTCTCTCTCTCTCTCTCTCTGGTTAAGGCTCGGCACGTTTGTTGCTTTGCTCGGACCTTTGACGGCTTTGACCCGGATCATCTTTCCGCTCGATAAGAGAAGATCGATAAAATATTAAGTTTTATTCTGAAGGTTACGTGCTAGAACTCCTGATGTCATTCAATAAACTTAGCAATCGGACTAAAAAAAGTTCTAGCATTTTATTTGCCTTTTTTTTATAAATAGTGAAATAAAATAAGTGTGTAATTTTTTAAATACTATACTAGATATTATACATACTATATAGTGGTATACTATGTAGTACTTAGTACTTACTGTATAGTATATTACTGTACAAATAGTATATACTATATATATTAAAATTATACAAAATACTATAAACACTATATTTCCTTTTATGTAAAAAAACTATTGTATCGTTAAAAGTGATTGAAATTTGGACAATTAGTGTGTTACAAATTGAGATGAAAAGCGTTTCTTTTTTCACTAACTTTCCCTAAGGTAACTTTGTCCCGAATTCCTCCGAGAGAATATATTCTTTGCGCCATGATGTACAAGTTCCCGGGGACGTCGTATATCATGTCGCGAAACATCGCGTCAAAGAAAGGACGGAAATAGCGGACGGGCGGCCTCTCATGTCGTTTATCGATATGTTGCTCTTGACGAAATATCGGCGTGCGATGTAGCGGAGAGAAGTTTCTGAAAAGCACTTCGGCCCCAGCGAGGGGAAAGTTTCGACCAACCATCTACGAGTGTTCCTTCCGCCGAGAACGACAACGGCCAAAGTTTGCTTATGAATAAATTTCGTCGCATCATCGCGTTTACTCGCCGTTTATTATTACTTTCCCGCCGTCGCCGTCGTTCGCGTTGCGGGCCTAGCAGCCGGCCGCGAAAACGTGCTTCTCACGAGGATTTTATATAAAAAAGAGACACCTCTTTTCCTCGTGACACACTTTAACCTCCAATTAAATTCCAATTTAATTAGAAAAAAAATGTAAAATTCTCGAATTATGCCCTTTTACTTCTCGCATTCTTTCCTAACTTCTTTTTTATATTATTATTATACATATAATATATTTCTCCTTCAGTTACTAGACCAGTATTAAATTACTATTGGTTACTAATTTAATTATCATAACTTCTTGAAATTAATTACAGCAATTCTAATAATTATTCATGATATTCGCGTACACGTACGCGTATATTAGTTCTTGAAATTCCATTAACTTGATTATTAACTAACTTTTAACTAAAAATTCTAAAAATTCGGCATATCGAGCGTTATGTTTTTTGTTAATTATTTATTATTGTCTTATTAAATTATATTTATAATTAATTTTACTGTTAATTATTGTAATTCTGTGATAATTAAATGCGAGTATTAATTTCCATAGTTCTCGAGAGATTCTGTTTGCATTTGTATCTCGACTAATTGACGCCGGGAAAAACGAACCCGGTGCAACATCCGTTGCACAAACGCCACGTGTAATTCCCGTAAAAGTACACGCGCTGGTGTACGTGTAAAATCCACGAGCGTGTAAAGCCCCTAACTATCCTAACTACGTGAAGTTAATTCGAACGCGCGAGTTTCAAAGCGGCTAATTTGTCACATCGGCTATTCCCCTTGACAAGCAAGCGCTTTTAAAGCCGAAAGCCGAAAAGAAAGCTTTTGTAACACCTTCTATTCATGCCGGGGGAGGGGGGCATTAATGCGGCCTACTTGAAAAGGACGCGACGCAAGCATCGCGACATCCAAGAAGCGCGCCGTGATATGATGCACCGTGAATTAGATGTTTCTATTCAGTCACGAAAACTTTGTACAAAATAATAACTCTTTGAGTTTGTTAATTCACACGATAGATCAGCAAAATTCTGCCTAAAGTATAATTACAACATAAATATGCAGAGAAGAAGAGTTTTGAACGTGATAGCGGCAACAAGATTTGTAAATGATATTTTTAAGTATAAATTGCGAGGAAAGAAATTGAGCGTTAATTCTTAATCTGCTGTTCAATATCTTTAGTGGTGATAAACAGAATGCAAAAATTTGTAAACGTTAAAAATTGCAGCTTCTCAGGGCAATCACGCTCCTGCGGCCTGGCTAAAAAATTGAGAAAGGGTGAGAAAAGAAAACGATTACTTATACTCTGCAGAAATTTCTCATTACACCATCTCGCCAGACGGCTTGACGGCGAAGAGAAACGAATTCTAGATTTCCCCTGTGTCATTGGATTAAACGTCACGGTCGCCGGAAATGGATAGCGTCATTTCCTATTCGACCATGAATTATACCCCGCGCAAATATAGTACATTCCCGTCATTTGCTGCAACTGCACTTGTATGAATGCGTAGATGAACAAAAGCAGCTGCGAAAACCGTAAAGCGATACCTACTCACACACTCCGCGAGCGATAATACTTTATAGCGTATTTCAACGAATTGGAGGTTTGTACATTTCACACGATATGTCTCTGCAAAATTCTTGTTAATGGATTTTTCCTTAGTTGAAGTTTGTAGAAAACACTACCTTTAAAAATAAGATGATTTGGATTTTTAAATAGCACTTTGTAAATTGTGGAGATTTCCAAAATATCTGTATTTCCAGAAAAGTATTTATATATTTGAAATAATAACATAAATTAGCTATAAAATAAAAATGGCGTGCGCGTATATATACTTGGATTTATTATCAATTGGTAAAACAATAATGTCGGCGATCGAAGAGAATTTTAGCGTCGGTATGCCGTACTTAATCGTCAATTAGCGCTAATTAATGTGACGTTTAGGGGTACCCCCAGTATATCGGTTTACAGCAATTTAGCGGCGTCACGCTAATGGATCTGACCCCATGAAGCGTTTATCGAATCTGAAGCCTCAATCTCATGTTACTCAAATGTTTGCCTTCTTACTCACGTTGCACTGATCAAAAGCCTCTCTCATAAAGCCCAAAATCTCGCCCACTGACGCACTCATTTCGCCACAAGACACCGTATGAAACTCACCTGAAACAATAATTTATTATTACTCGTAAACATTTGGTGGCAATTGAATCGAGATAACTAAAATGGCCCGAAAAAGGCTAAATAATTTCAAACAATTAAGAAATCCATTCGTAATTTTATGTTTCAGACAATCCGCATTCTTTTGATCCGAGAAAGTTCGTTTTACCTTCTCTTATATTTTTTACAGTTTAAGAGACTGGATTTGTAGAGATATCAACTTGCTCACACATTTCATTTCATGTGTCATCTATCAAATCCTGTAATAAATTGTTTGCATTTTTGCCCGAGTTTTCGCAAATACATTTCCTCTCCCTGCATCCCGAAAATTTATCTTCGATTTTCCAAATGGATCGGGAATTTAAAGACGGATTTTAACGTCTCTGTAGCTCCTCGGTTACTTACAAGATCTTTAGATCCTTAAATCCTGCGTGTTTCACGGGGGTCGGGTCACATGCTGTGACTCGTCCTCGTAACGGGGAACTTTAAATGACGTTTCAAACGGAGCTCACTCGTGAAAGTCTCGTCGTGAGATAAGAGAACCCGAGCTTGAGTTGTGTAATTTGGTAATTCGAGGATCAGAGAGAAATATATTTTTCTTCTCCTTCCTTCTTTTCCCCAGCTGCATTTCCACTTTTTCGTATTTTATCCAGTAAAAGATATTTGGCAATTTGTGTCATATCCGTAATTTGGCCAAGTTGTATTTGTCAGGAAGGACATAAACTCGAGCAGTCTAGTATCTTTTTCCGAGACAAAAGATACTTAAATAAATTTTCCACCCTTGTTAACCGTACAACGTTTTAAATACACATTTATATTTCTTTTTATATCATTTATGTATAAAATTTTGTACGTGAAATATTGCGAAATATTATGAATGTATGCTTTCCATGAAAAATTAAAGTCCAAAGCAGATGCTCGAAATATAACTTTCGTAATTAGCTATAAACATGGTATTTACACATTTTACGCAGACTGAAAGTTGGATTGGTTTCCAACTTTTGAATTATTATTCATGCGAGTTGAAATAGGAACATGGATATATATGAGACGCTCTTCGCGATCACTGTATGATCGCTATGATACCCAGCACGCATCGTAACCCGATTATGGTGGGCGAATTATTGTCCAGCGAACAATTTGGAGTCGACGATGCCGCATTAATGTTGCTAATTAACTCATTTTCGTTATTGTTGCAGCAATCTGCGGTATAATCGCGCTGTATCGCTTTGTTTACGCTAAATTGGTGTACTATTGTACAAGCAACAGCGTTCATAGTAATCGACTCTGCGAACTTTTCTGCTCTCTGACAAATTGTCATACAATAAAGTACTGCAGGTTATATTAAGTTAGAAATTACGTTACCATTTCTAGATTACAAAAAATAAGCTTGACTAATTTTTTTAAGTTAATATAAAGACGGAAAAAATGTCTTGAATTAATTTATTGCGTCAAATAAAGTGGCACGAGTAAACAAATTAAAATTTTAATTTAATCAAATCTAATTCTTGTTAAAAGAGAATTAAATTAAATTTACGCGCGCTTCCTTTGGGAATTTGTATTTAATTCAGCTCTCTCTTAACAAAAGTTAGATTTAATTTAATTAAAATTTGTATTATTCAACTCGTGCCACTTTTGATTTTCGCTCGATAAACGAATTTAAAGTATAAAAGAGATTACACGTGGGAATGAAGTTTCGGCCCCCCTTGTAAATTCTCAGCGTCGCTGGAGTCGGTCGTTGCTGCTTAGGCTTAGAAGAGATTTCGGTTAACCGAGGCAAGGATTATCAGGATGCCGTGTTACGGGGTCCAGGCTGACTAGCGCGGGGATAACGAGGGCCGATCAAATTCCAGGTGACGTGTTAAGCCCGGCTTAAGGCTCTGCAGCCTTAAGAAGCGCGGATCGAAGCGCTACACTGCATATATCCACTCCGTGACCCGAAGATACGTATAAACCGTTCGGACGCGCGTTAATTCGCAGGGATTTAGAATAATCAAGGCGAAAAATGTCGTATCGTGCAAGCTCGTTGTCAATTTAACGTCCTAATACATCGGGCGTACACATATATTTTAACTAAATTCGACCGAGGTTGATTCGACATTCTCGAGTCAAACGGATAAAAATGGAGAGCTGCCCCGGGGGGGCGCCAAGGACCTCGGCGTTTCTACAGGTTTCGAGGGCAACAAAGTCTCTCTCCATTCTCGTCGCAGCCCCATCGTTAGAGGACTTGTTCTACAAGAGTGGGCACAATCTAGCAGCGGAAGGGTGGAGAAGGTGAGGATCGGGTCGGGAATCAGGGTTCGGTACCGGGCGCGAACGGTGCTGGGGGGAGGGGGCGGAGAGGGAATAACGGGACGCATTTCTTGGAAGTAAACTTAATTACTGGGTGGTACTCGCTGCTCTGACATTTGGCAACGAGCCTCTAAATCTCGAAGAGGAACGACGACGCCGTTCCAAATTGCACTCTCGCGGAGGCAATCGCGCGGCGTCCTTCGCCAAGCACGGACTTCCTTCCGCGCGCGAGGACGCTTTTACCCTATATCGAGATCTCAGCGTAAATCCCGTAATCCATAGATCCCCAGAATCGAGAATTTGTCGGCCGCTGCCGACACTGCAGGTAGGAAGTCCGAAGAAGCTAGAAGTTTCATTAAACAAAACTCGCGCGAGACGTGACCGCCGCGCGCTTTCGTTGACAGAAATATCGAACGCTCACGATTCGGTAAAATAGAAAGCGTTATGGGAGTTATCAATCTTAAAGGGAAATAAAACAACTCACGGTTATTTCGCCCCTTTGATTACTCGAGTTCTCGAGCAGTTGCGAACTTCCTAGCTCCCATAAATTTTTCTTACGATTAAGTGGCAGGCCGAGGCGCGATAGCGAGGTGGCGAAGCGACAAGGAACGCTATCCTTTTGACGCTATCCTTCGGCAGGATCATTCGAAATGGAGCGATGTATATATACGGGGACAAAAAACCACTCGGGGAGAAACGGTATTTCTCCCATAAGGGGATCATTAATACCCCATAAAAAGCGCACCCCGTTATTACGGTAATGACAAACATTAATAGCCCGCGGAGAGTGGAGTTTTAATGACGTCACGCGCCGCAGACAATTGTTGTAAAACGTCGAGGGATGCGGGGGGGGGGTGTCGTAAACGTCGCGCCTTAAAACATAAAATATCGACTTTCCCATCCGCACCGCCATTTGCATTGACGCCTTTATTCTTTCGTTAACGATTTATTCCGCCGCAACGCGAAAATTTTCCTGTCATTACCAACTCTCGAGGGGGTAATCGTCCCTTCTCGCGAGCACTTTTTCGCACGAGTGATTAAGAGAATGTAAAATCCCGGCAAATAATATAAAATTATTTCGATTGAATCCGAAATTATTATTATTTTACATATTTATATATACCGGCCTTTACTTGAAATATATTTGAAACGTTGGGAACAGCATTACTCTCGTCAATCCTCAACAATACTATTTGTTGCTTTAGTATTTTAATCAAATCACGTTGTTTACATGTTTATTCATTAAACATACACGCGAGCGGAAACAAGGAGACAAATTTAAAAATCTACGTGCGCACCATAAATTTGTAACGTGGCGTGCTTTTGTAACATTGAACGATACACCGGCGGAGCCGGTTGCATTAATTATGCTTTATTCTCATTAACCCCGCAAAGGTAGTATCTCATTGCGTATGTACGCTCGACGTTATAATTAACGAGCACTCGCTTTAGTTGCATCGGGATCATCGGCAGGAGATTACTCTTCTACATGTAGCGCCTCAATACGTCTAATAAGCTCTCACTTTCAAAGATTTAATACTAACAGGATTGGGATCATAGTAATCAACTGAAGCTATATAATGCTTCAATTTTAAGTATCTTTTTATCGCGCGCGCCACGCTTATTTCCCTCTCGGGGCCAATGCAATATTACACGATTTTTATGATTACGGGGCGCGAGTAAATTTGTTTTAAACTAACAAAGATTAAGTCCTCCAGAATTATAAAGCTTAATAAAATTATATAAGGATTATATAATATAAACAGAAATAAATTAATTACTACTGAAAAATGAAAAATTACTCAAATAAATAAATAAATTAGTGATAAACGTACATACAAATACTTTTTTTTTAGAAAAGACCATCTTTTATCAAATCTGTATTCAGGTCTTCGAGACTTTGCGCTATATTTCAGAGAAATACTAGGATAACAAATGCGATATATTTGGCATGGTTACCATAAGGAAGGAGGAATGAGACTTGTTAAGAATAGGCCAAAACATATTGCCTCGTCAACCTAAATAAAATGGATAGCATCTAATCTTGTGAAACAGAAGCCCAAGACAGCAGTAAGAAATAATAGCGTCGTAACAAAGCAAAAGGAATACAGAAGGGAAAAGGGAATAATCGTTTGCTAGATTAATCGAGGTTCGCTTTGCGCCCTTGAAATTTCTCTGTTCCTCCAAATCCCTGAATTTTTCATTCATTAAGTCCCCCGAAATCCTTTGTTTGCTAATCCTTAAAACGCTTAAGCTCCTTTATAACCTCTTCAATATTTTGCTCTCAATTTTTTTCCGTTATAAATTTCTTTACTTCCTAAAATTAAAAGCTCTTCTGTTTTGCGAGAAACGCGCGTTTGGAACGACAAATGTTTTGGATCCGCGCAATTCTTGCGAACAACATTTCATATTTTAAGTGAAAATAACAATAATAGCTGGCGAACAATAAATGTAGGGCATAAAGTTTGGCGATTGGAGTTTAGAGGATCATTCGAGAATTCTCGTGTTGTCACTTCCAGAAGTTCTAGTTTCTCTCAGCATCCTTAGGGGACGCTGTCGAATCCTTGGGCCTGGGTTGGCGAGGCGAGCCAGTGACGGACTCTGACTTTTGTCCTTGTTACCGTCGATATTGCAGCGCGAGAGACAGACGCTCGATAATTATGTCTTAATTAAGCTGTTTGACCTCATTTCCGCGGGGAATGCTTTCGCTTCTGGTCGACGACCATCTTCCGCCCCGCTGCGCACCTAGAAACGTTATACCTCGTTTGCCTGCGGTAAATACCTTCGGCAATGATGAACTTTACGAAACGATACTGCATGCAAAAAGCGGCTTCATTGTCGGAGTCGACTACCGAGCTTAGTATCTAGTTATTTTACCTCCGGGTCCACTTCTGATTATCTCTGGTGCCAAGTTGTATTCTTAATCCTACAGGTAGAAGACACCTGTTCTGCGACCACAGGTGCCATGAGAATGTTCTCTCGTTATTTTATATCTTGACAAAGGAAGAAATTGGATTGGAAATGGATTTTATTAAGACGCCGGAAATTACCAATTTGAATTGCCTTAATTAGAATAATGAAAAGTAAAGAATAAAGTTACATCAATTTTTTTAATTGTATAAGATTTGAAATTTTTTAAATTTGAAAAAAAAAAAAAATTATAAATTTCGTGTTTAAAAAAAAAATATATATAATATCTTTATACAATTTATTTTATTTTTACTATTTAGCGTTTAGCAAGTGATGTAAGAATAGAATTAATCAATATAGCTCGATTTTTGCTAAAATTCCACAGATTTAGTTTCTAAAAGACGGGGGAGGGGAGGGGGGAGTACCTGGACAGAATCACCCTGTATGCGATGGAGGACCATCCGGTGGTTGGCAAACGCGGATTCTGTTTGAAGTGCGGTCGACGGGTACGAGAGAGGTTGACTTTTCAACTTAAATGAAGTTCGCCTGCAATTGCAAAGAGGAAGAGAAAGAGAAAGGGGGGTGGGTGAAAGGGTGACGAGAAGAGAAGCAAATTTTATACAAATTAGACGGCCGCGCAACCTCCGTCACCTCCACCGCCCTCATTTGGCTTTCAGTCGAGGCCGCCGCCGCCGTCTGGCTAAGATTTCGCCAGGATACTTTGCAAATTAAGTCCTTACTGAAGTGAGCATCAGCCACGCTTGACTACGCTCGGAGGAAACCTCCTCTCTTCCAGCTCTTCGCGCGTAATCAACTATTGCCGCGCTTAATGAGAACAAGCGGAACAACCGCGGGTTTTTTCAGAGTTTTTATATTATCCTTTCATATTTCCGAACCATTGTATTTTAAATAAAAATCGCTTAGAAATATAATTCTTTTATATCATTACTAGATTATTTTCATAATTATTTTTTTATTACATTAGATTATTATTTTATATTGTTGTAATATAATATAATTATGTTTATATTATTATTTAAACATTGTAGTATAATAGTACAGCAGCATGGTAGCATGGCAGCATGGCAGCATGGTAGTATAGTAGTATAGTAGTATAACAATATACTAGTATAGCAGTATATAATATAGCAGTATATAATACAGCAGTACATAATACACAGCAGTATATTATATAGTAGTATATAATAAAGTAATATATAATATAAATATAGCTATATATATAATATAGCAGTATACATTATAGCAGTATATAATACAGCAGTATATTATAATAGTATATAATATGTATAAAAGTATATAGTATACGTAGATAGAATGACACCATATTAGCGCTTAATAACTCAATTTTTTTGCTAATTTGGAATATCGTGAATATTCTCGATACACAATAGTGGCTGTATTTTCAAAAAAATTGTGTCATGCGCGATACACGAATCGCTTAAAAATGTCTTTAATATAAAAAATAACCAGATTAATTATTCTAAGAAATTGCGGGTTTTCCAACTTATATATTCCTTATTGCTAATTCTTTAAATTTTATTGACCGTTTGATTTCTTGGATTCGACAATTAATCTCTTTCGCGTCCGAGTCATAAAAATAATAAATTTTGAACCTTCGGCACGGAAAGGTACGTTTTGACGTTTTGACCCTTAGGCTTCCCTAACTCGCCAGCGACGATCGGATTAACTCGAGATTTTCTGCCTCCACTTCCGTAATGCGCGGCGTTTTCTCGCGAGATATGAAATTATCGAAGTTGGAAAGTAAAGCCGGAAGATACGCTCCCCCATCGTGAAAACTTCCGCTGCTCGAAACGTCGTTTAAACTTTCCAATTGCCGTTTACAGGCAGTCAGGCAGTCCCTTTCCGTTCTTTGTGCGATGGCCGCGTGCCTTAGCAATTTTTTTGTTCACCATTAATTAATAGAAGCCAGGCACAATATTGTTAGTAAAAGAGTCAAATGTGTCTAAAGAATATTCTCTTAGTCTATCATTTTATGAATAAAGCGTCTTGCTGCAGGTAATAAAATTTCGAAGTAAAGTGCAGTTATTCAAATATTTGAGCTCAAATTTAAATATCCTGGAATTTAATGATTCAAGTATACTTGGCGACAAGATTTCGCCATCATTTCCAGCGCTCTTTCCGCAGCATTATGCAATCATTGGCTATACGCAATGCACATAGATGCAGTATGCAAGCGCTCGAAAGCGCGAGCGTCCTTAGAGAACATGAAAGGATTTGAAAGCCATTCGCGCAGTACATGGGCGTCGCGCCTTTCTTTATTCAAAAGGATTAAGTTCCCTCGAAAGAATCGTAGTGCTTTCTGCAAGAGCGCAACAGTGCATTATTTTGCCTTTTTTCTTCTTTTTCTTCCTTGCCTCGCTATTTTCTGCGCTGATGGTTGCTTCCGAATGTAATAGATTCGAGGATGCAAAAATTCCAGATCCAAGGGTTCAACGATCTGTAAATTTCAAACGCGGAAAGTTCAAAGATTTTTGAGAGGTAAGAATCAGTTCTGAGGATTGAAGAAATCAGCGGCCGTAGATAACAAGGGATTCATACGGATTTGTGAATGATAATGTTGACGTGGCAAGCATGTGAAGCAAAGGATTAGAGGATCTGCGAATGAAAGAATTGAAATCGTGGAATCACTTCTTCTCACAGAAGTAATTCTACACAGTAAAAAATCGTGCGTCCAAATGTTAAAATTTTCTTGTGTTACCAAGATTTGACTATTATTTCAATGTAAAATTAACATACAACAGCTATGTTATTATTTTCGTAACATTTTCATGTGTTATATTAATGTCAACGTGATAACTTAACACTTTATGTATGTCATTTAGAAATTGAATATTATTTTGAGTTCTTTTAACATAATTATTTCAAAAAATCAATACGCCTTAAAGTTATTTTAACATAAACAAAAATTAAAGTAAATCTTCAAATAATCGTAAACTTTGACATACAAAATAATCAAATTTACTACAATCAAATGTTCAAAACAACATTTTTCTTAAGTTGAAATAACTATCGTTTATTCAAATATGTTATATCGACATTTTTTACAAGTTATTTTTACATTATACTTAAAGTTAAAAGAACAAATATAAATGTAAAATATTGTGTCAATAAATTAACATTTCTAATTTGTCAACAAGTAACACACGATGAATGAGTTATTTTAATTCAAAATTTAGAGTGGACTTTCTGGGACATTTGAAAAATGTTACGATTAACATTTTATTTTTTACTGTGTAAGATTTTCCACGATTCGTAAAGCAGAGAAGTATAAAATTACAGAAATCTCAGGAAATATTAAATTCACATAAATAACATAATTAGAACGGAATGATATAGATATAATACATAAAAGTTAAATTATATGAAAATAAATATGAGTTTAAAAGTATATAAAAATTGAATTATATGGAAATTTATAGAAAAAAACTATGCTAAAATAAAGCGTAATATCGGCGCTTACGTCGAATATCTCTTTTGTTTTCGCTCGTGAGATTTCACTTCGATTTTATACTGTCGCTATCATATCACGGAGTGCATTTCGCATATTATGCGAATGGGACAACTGCACGGGCTCAAAATTCCCCTCTGTAAAGATTTGCCGGAACAGCTAATTCCTCTAAATCGGCTTATAGATTCTTCACGCTGTAAATCGGTCTCTTCGAAATGACATCGATATTAACCCCCGTTATAAATATCAAACTCCGACCGATATCTACAGGTCGGCCGTGTCTCGATATGCGACATTCCGCAGCTGTCGCGCTATAATCGTTCGAAGCGTGAAATTATCGCAGAATCGATATCGGAGCCGGGTATACGTTTTTGCTCGAGTACGGAGAGATATTTAGAGAGCAAGAAAATATCGCGAGTGCTCGATCTCCCGATTTGCGATCGGCAGATATTATATATTCGGCAATCCCGTAGTAATCCATCAATTTTATATAATTACTAGTTAGAAGAGGATTATTGCAATTACAAGATTTAAATTTGTCATTAAGTACAATTACAGTTTCACTTTTCTTTAATTTAATTACGGTTAATTGTACACTTATAATTTTACCCAAATTAATTTTGATAAATACATTTTAACCTTATTAGTATTAAATTAAATTAAAATTTATTGAATTTTGAATTAAAAGTTTTAATTCCGGTATTATTTACATTAATTTTGATCATGGTTTTAATGTTGCCCAAATTGATTTTGATTAAAATTCGAATTTAATAAAATTTTTGTTAGTGCAAATAATAGACGATAAAAATTATTCGCTTTTTGCGGGGTCGTTGATTACGTCATGGTAGGATCAATATAAAATTTCCGGTCTTTCCTACGTGTATCTGAAATTGAGACTGCGTTAATGAAGAAAGGATGGGTACTCTCTGTAGTGCATAATTGAGAAAAATCGGCACTCGTTAGCGGGGGCGAGATGGAACCTCGTTCCGTGAACTGAAAAGCGTAATGGAGCTCGGTAAGGGTTGGAGAAGCACGAATGGACTCGAAATCACGTCAATTCCTGATCTCTGAGTAACGAATACAGAGGTATCTGAAAAGTTCTTGAAGCAACAAAGAAAGGAATATAATGGGAAGAACATATAACTTCCGTTTCAATCATTTCAATAATTAGATAAAAGTATGTACGTCTAATTATGTTTTTTCTTAGTAAATTTCAAAATTTAACTCAAATGGAAAAATTTTAAATTTTAAATTGATAAATATTTTTGTAATTAAAATCGATAGAAAAGTTTTAACTTTAGTATTTTAAAATTTTAGATAATCCCAGAAAATAATCTTCTATTTAATTAAGCTCACCTTTATTTATTTAATCTTTGTATCTTGTTTCGTTATTAACCGACTTCAAAAAAAGGAGGTTCTATATTCGGCGTGTATGTATGTATGTCCACAATTTTCTTTAAAACTACTGGACGGATTTAAATGCGGTTATCACTGTCCTATAGAGTAATTCCCCAGGAAGGTTTTAGTACATAAAATATCGCGTTAGAACATCAGGGTACGGAGCAGTAAAAAAATATGCGACAATAATTATTCATATTAAGTTAAGGGGGTCGTCTGGTCAAAAGGCTGTTTTTTTGGGGGAATTTTTTGTAAGGAATTATAAGAATACACTTTTTTGAAACTTTTACATCATATTTATTGATATTTGAAGAGTATTTAGAAATTTTTCCAAGTTGATATATGGCCAAGAATCCGCTGTAGAGCGCCCCGACGACAACTGTGTAAAAAAACGGTACCCACGATTCCGGATCTCCAATTCATTCTAAAAAAAAAAAAAAAATTCCTCTTAATCTGTGAATGTGTGGCTATCGTGTGAACTAGAACCAAATAAAAATATTGAAATTTCAGTTTTTGCCAACGTTTTGAAAAAAGTTCATAATGAAACTTTTTTTCAAAACGTTGGCAAAAATTGAAATTTTAATATTTTTATTTGGTTCTAGTTCACACGATAGCCACACATCCACAGATTAAGAGAAATTTTTTTTTTTTTTTAGGATGAACTGGAGATCCGGAATCGTGGGTACCGTTTTTTTTACACAGCTGTCGTCGGGGCGCTCTACAGCGGATTCTTGGCCATATATCAACTTGGAAAAATTTCTAAATACTCTTCAAATATCAATAAATATGGTGTAAAAGTTTTAAAAAAGTGTATTCTTATGATTCCTTACAAAAAATTCTTCCCCAAAAACAGCCTCTTGACCAGACGACCCCCTTAATAAACCACTAAAAAAGTATAAAATAAAAAAAAAATTTTTTTTAATAAAACCGACTTCAAAAAAGCTCAAAAAAGTATTTAAAAAATGTGAAAAAAGCTTTAAAAAGTATAAAATGATACTTTTAAGAATTTCTTTCAATTTTTTGAAATTGGTGCAAAATGAATAATACTTTTAAGAATTTCTTTCAATTTTTTAAGTCGGCGCCAAGTTAATTTAGTAATTATTAATTTGGTGCCAACTTCAAAAATTGAAAAGAATTCTTAAAAGTATTGCACCAATGTATTTTTGCACCAATTTCAAAAAATTGAAAGGGATTCTTAAAAGTATTATTTTTTACTTTTTAAAGCTTTTTTCAATTTTTCTTTATTTTTTAAATACTTTTTAGAGCTTTTTTTGAGGCCGGTTCTATTTTTTAATATTGTTTTTTGTAATTATTACAAAATCTTGTTTTAATAATTTATTATTAAATTTTCTCTGGTTTATTAGAGTAATTTAAACTTTTGACCGTAACGTTCTTATAAATATTAGCTGAAATATTGATAACTTTTTAAAATATTTTTGTAATCCGAGAGATGTATGCTTTTATATAGACTTTTCGTTAAATTTAATTTCGCTAATAGATCCGTGTTAAATTGTTTTCGGCGACGTAAAAATTTATTCTGCTTCAGGAAAGAGATAAATACTGTACATAAATTTGCCTTCTCAAAGCAATCGATTACTCCTCTCCTCGGGAAAACACCTCCAGTCTCACACCGGCGAGTCGAGTCGCGAAAACTTGGTCGAAGCTCTCGCTCGTCGGAAATTCGGTTTCATCCGGGCAATTACCATTCACGGAGGTATTGTTCTTCCATGCCCCGGGATGGAGGCGGACAATACGACGGATTAGCCAAAAACAGACTTTGGCGAAATTAGAACGGAGCTTACAACGCGTTTATTACAATACAATTTTCATTCTTACAATCGGCCGGCATCCGTTTTCCCTCTCTCTCATTGTAATCTATAGCTAGCGTGTAGCGTGTTCGATATCAATTTATTAGAGTGCGCGTTCAAGTACGGATTTATTTGGTATTATAATAATAATTTGCGGACATTACAATGTCGCACGTCCCCCGACGAGTGCGGAATAAGTGACATTCAATAGGGGTTGAAGAGCAAAAGAGAGATACAAATCTGAAATATAAATTTCAAATAACATGCATGTTATAATTAATAACATAATTTAATTACGGACTTTGCGATCGAATGACGTTAGATTTCAGCATTGATAATTAATTAAAACGATGTAATTTGAAAATATAAAATATGAATAGTGAAATATGACTAGTAGCAAAATCTCTCGATCGAGTTGATCAATGTCAGATAGATTATTTGATTATGAAAAAGGAATTCCAAAATTTAAGTAAAATACTAATAATAGTTTAGTTGAGAAAAAGGGAAATAAAAATGTCAAAATAGACCCTGAGAGAGAGAGAGAAAACGAGAATCTAGTCGCGAAATGCAAACGCTTTTGTCGCCGGCGCGGCGGCGACCGTATATACACGGTATTTAAAGGAGAACTTATCAAAAGCAGCGTAAGGTAATCCTATTTGTGATTATAAAAGTTTACCGAAGAGAGCTCGGCAATACAATGCCACCGTTACTTTAAAAGTTTCGATGAAAAATCCTTTTCCCATTTAGGGATTAAAGTATCGGAACGCTGCCGAAGGATCGGTTTAACCTTCGGAATAAAGAACTGCAACTATCCGGGCGCGCGCGCGCCCGTAATGTTATTCCTAGACAAGATACTTTAACAACTAAGTGTGGCACTTTAAAAACGCTGCAATAATTAAAATATATGTAAATTTAAAATTCTTTAACTCTAATTAATTAATTACAAATATTAAATAAAAATATTATACCGCAAAGGTGTAACGTTTTTATAAATAGATTTTATACAATAACTCAAAAATTATATATTGGAATGACATTAAAAAATATAATAATAAAATCAGGATAATTTTAATTAATTAAATTAATTGCGAAGATAATATATTCAAAGTATAATTATATACATATACAATTTCAAATTCGCAGGTACTTATTATATTATTGCAAATTTAATACTGATATGATTAATTTTTTAAAATATTATTTTTTTAATTTTAATAAATCCGTATTAATAATTCAAAAGCGAGTTTACAATTTAATTTTTAATAAAAAGGTAAAACGTAATATAAATGTAAATTTTATAAATGGTGGGTTAATTTAATCTTGATTTTTAATAGTTATGTTCTATATAACCTAATTTAAACGACAATTTAAAATGTAGATTTGCCAGGAGTCAACTTGTAATTCTGGCAATGAATATTTAATTTTGTTTACCTAAGAAATGCATTTCGGAGATGTTTAATTTATAATTATAGTTTCTACATACGTTTAATACTTAACGCATACAAAGATTTGGGAAGCACAGCGCAACGTATTAAATTATCTAATTAGAAATTCCATTAGCGCGGCGCGGATTTTCAACGTAATTCTCAACCTAACCGTTGCTCTACCATTTACTATTTAACAATTAAAATCAGCGCGAGCCTCAATCATCAAAATTAAATGCCGACAAAACATGATTAACACAACGTTTAAAACACAAAATTAATACGGCGCGGCGGTGCGAGCTCAAAGAAAATTGCTTTTTCTTCATCAAACTGAGATATTTTTAAAGATATTTAGGATAGAAATCAACTTCAATTTCTCATCAGAGAACAAATATTTACTGATTCTCATCGCATCTACGGTATATACCCCATATATCAGGCGTCACGGTGGCGTTTGGAGAAATAATTGCTCGTCAAGCTTGGCAGGTATTTAATTGCTAAGGTAATTAATTGTCTATGCCTCTCTCGGAGTTTCGTAAACAGAGGCAGCCCCTGAAGCTCGTCTGTCGTCACCGTCGTCATCCTTTGCCTGGCCCTTATTGTCCGTCATTAAGTTAAAAGGTGGCAACGGGGTTCTAGCGTTCATATATGTACGACTGCAGCTGTAACAACAGCGCAAAACAACCTCCTTCGTAAGCGTACCTCATCCATGCGTTTTGTAAACATACTCGTCATGTCTCCGCGCGCGGGAGTCTCGCATTAGCATGTAAGAGTCGCAGATAGAAATTGTCTTATCTCTGTGTCATAAAGCTGTCCACCTTGAATAAAACTGGATAACATGCACGCAGTAATTAACGTTAATTAAATAAGGCAGTGATTAAATTGTAGAAAACAATTAGGACGTTAAAAATAAATGCATATTTGTATCCAAGTAATTTTGTTGTTTATAAGATTAAAAAAGCGCCATAAAAATTAACATAGAAAAATATAGATGTAAACTAAAAATAAATAATGTTGCTTTGATACTTTATTTTCTTAGATATTTCTTAGATATTATAGAGCAAAAATGGCTTGTGTTTGTTAGGGGAGGGAGACTCTCCAAGATTATAACGATTCGCTTTCATAAAGTTTTCAGAAGCATTCAAAAGTGTTTTGTGCTTTCACCTCCAACTTGGTAATTGGATCCCAACATCGAAAACAAGTACGAACTTAATTAATTTAAAAAAAGCATTATTTGGAAATTAATTTTCTGAGGGAATGCTTCAATTTTTAATATCCCGTGCGTCAAAATAAACTCGCATTAAAGAATGTTTTGTGTTAATAAATGAAATTTTAAATAAATTTATCTCACTTTACGCATATATGTAAAATATGTGAAAAGATATTTCTAAAAACTGTGTTAGGACTAAATAAAATATTTATTATGGCACGAGAATATGCTGATATTTGGTTTAGATCATAAAAGATAAGAAATATATCGCATCACGATACATTGCCGCAGAAAGAAGAGGCTAGGGGGTTATGACACGAGAGCTCGAGGATTGATCAGGGGGCTGGCAGGACATTTATCTAGGGGGCTCTATCGTCCCTTGGCATTATCATATTTTTGCATAATGGAATCAAGCGAGAAGCGCCGCTTGTCGTGTGTATATGGATATATCGTATACATACGTATGCGCGCGTAGTTGTGTACCTTGATACATCTAGGGTGGCCGAAAATAACGCGACCTGCCGTAAAACAAGGTTACGGTCGCGATGAGATTTCATCCATAAAATTATACGACGTACGAATTTTCCACGGCGGCTTCGGAAGTGGTAAAATGATGACAACTATGCGTCATAAAAAAGCGTTTATCCTTCTTTATATTTGTATAGGGAGTTACAGACATGAAAGTTCGCACGATTAAAGATACAAATTACAATCTAAAATGATAGATATATTAACAATATTATATATAAATATAGTGAAAAAAGTGGGGATATACCTAATATGAAATAAAATAATCTAAATGAGATAGATACAGAAATAAGGCAACATTTTTTTAATTGTGCTAAACAAAATAAAGCTCTTTCTGATCTTTAACTTTTTAATTTTTACAATTTTGTTGCAGTTTTTAAATTTACTGTGGCTGAGTAATTTGACTTAGCGCACTGCTGAACGTGATAAATATAGCTTTTCGCAAGGTATATGTTTCCTTTCATCTTGACGGAGAGCTGAAAAAAAATTTCTCTGTTTTCTCGGCATAATGTATGAAGTAAGTAAGGGAAAGACGTGATCTGGCGAAGTGCGGATGTAAACGGATCCGACTTGCATTTGTTTGTACGCGTTGCAATCTGGGAACGTTATCGAACCACGCTCGAACGCAAACAGCGGTACCCACGGGAACATAATGGAATTATTTATTACGAGCAAACAAGCCGTATACGGACAACTTTCGCCACACGTTCCGTCGAGGCTAAACCACCACCCTCTCCTACCCCCACCCACCGCCGGTTGAATAAACAGAGCGGATCGCGAAGAAACGTTCCTTCGAGACTTCGATTCCTACGAATTTTTGTCATCAAGAAACTAGGATTTCGATATGTTTGCAGACAGAAAAAGTTGGGCGTCTATGACTTTCAGAATCCATGGGAGATGCGAGGAAGAAACTCAAAAGAATCTAAGAGTAAAGAATCTCTCTCTTCCTTTGTTAAAATATCAGTCAATGTCAGTAAGCCCATATATTTAATTTTATGTAAGTGTATTTTATTTTTTGATAATAAATACGTAATCTTTATTAATAAAAGGAATTTTACTTATTATATTAAAACGTTTGTGTTTATTTTTACCGCTGTTATCAAACCAATAATTTTATTTATCACTCTCTAATAGTCGAAGAATGAAATATCACTCAAAACGAGTGAAATGTAGCCAATATAGGTGTAACGAAAAGTGAAAATTGTGCCTGTACATTTCGAGTGACTCGCCACTCTAAGAAAGAGTAAAATTGCGCTCTGTAAGTTAGAGTGAAATTGCATCATTTGAGTGAAAGGGCGCTCTTTTCGAGTGCAGTAGATCAGTGTCCACGGGGGTGAATTATGTCACTCTACAATTTTCAGTGGAAAATTTCACTCTGTTAAAGTCATCTATTAGTCGATCTTTAGTGAATCGTGATTCATTATAACTTTGGGGTGAGATTGTATCACTCCGGTAAAGCCGCTTTAAAAGTAAAAAATTCACTCCTTATGTGAATGCTCACATTTACTGAAATTAGAGTGACAAATTATATGACCCTCTTTTTAGAGTGACTATCGCAATCATTTTAGTCATAATATATTAGGAGCGAAACCACTCTATGAGATTTGGAGAGTACCGTATAGATATTTTTCGCGATAAATGCACACGTGAACAATGTTAAGCTGCGATTAAATCACAGCTGTACTTTCGTGATCAGAGAAACGAAACAGCGCTGGCTAGAACATTCGCAGGGCGGCAATAGAGAAACCATTAGTTATGTCGAGCGACGCAAAATGGCCGCGCCGCAGTCTCTTTTCCGCTTTGCTTCAAGGGTCAAGAGGGATCAAAAAAGTCGATAACGCGCGGGGAAAAAACTGCTCTTCAGAAATTGCTTTGTAATTTACATCCCCCCCCCCCCCCCGTAAAAGTGCCGTGTATTTCCTAAAGATATTAACGACGCTTTATTGTGTGGCAAATATTGTTCATATTTTTGTTATCATTTCATCGCGTATCGCTGGTAATTGAATACAACAGCGTTGACGTTGATATTCAAATTGTTTATTTATTCGCAATTATTTTCATTGAAAATCACTTCAAATGCAAATCAGAGCAAATAAGTACATGTTTTTTTAATGTAAAAAATGCAGTTTAAATATTCTCTAATAACTCTTGCGTTGCGCGATTAATGCCAATTACGGGGGGGGGGGGGGATAAAGTAATAAAAAATCGTGCATCGAATCGTGATGCCGAATTGGCGGCAATGCGCATCCACGCGTGCAAACTGACGTGCACAACGTGAATACACTATATCGATACATTATGCACTCGTACGAAATATTCATGATTGTCGTTTTCCGTCATTCGCCGAATGAAAAATTAATACATATACGTCGATACTCATTCGAATCACATATCCGTGAGATAAATCGGAGACATTTTTTTAAACTGTCCGCCTGTCCAATAATACAAATTTTCAGAAATACATTCCGGCGAGCGAGGTAACATTCCTGACAAAATTCAGTGTCGCAAAATTTACAAATACGAATTCTTATTGTAGTAAGATCATATAGAGTTAAAAAAATAAAATAAAATTGCATAAAATTAGTTTATAAAAGTGAACTCAGTAACATGTTGGTAAATTTATAAAACTAAGACAGTGCCAGAGTAAACAAATTAAAGTTAGGTATACAACCGTAAGGTAAATTCGTGAAAGATAGTTTTATATAAGAAAGCGGAATGTGTTATATTACTATTTAGACAGAGTCTGTCTCGGCGCGGATGGGAATTGTTAAGGAACATTTAGCATGTCGCATCAGCGCGTTTGGAACGAGGGAAAAGCCTGTTCCTTGAATTCTCCCGCGTTGTATTCTCGGGGAAATACACTGCGAATTTCGTCGCGCGACGCGACGTATGAGAATTATTTGTCAGCTCGGCTTTTCCGCGCTTCGCGGAAAGTAGGAAGGTGACGCCCGGCGTATTTATATTCTCGGCGGCAGCGGCGGCGGCGGCGTTGCAAATACACACGACGCTTATTATCAGAATTTATTATAAAACACACGCGACACCGTGTTAACCACGGTATCTCTGTATTAAAGCGAGTCCGCTGAAGCGTGCATCGCCGACGAGGAGACTCGCGTACGTATGATAATTATCCATTTAGCTTAGAGATTAAACTTTGTTGAAGATTTGAAGAATTGGAGTTAGAAAGTCGAGGTAAATATGAAAGTCAAAGGAAGATAAACGAATTTTATAAGTTAAAATAAAAAATTTAAAAAATCTGAAAATCAGAGAATTTCGAAAATTTCAATATTTGAGGACTTTAGAATTTTTAAAATCTATATCTAAAAAAAGTATTTAGTAGAGACAAATTAAGAAAGTTGCTTGTATATTTTTAAATACATTGTCGTGGTGAAACTTAATCCATTATTGTACATTTTAAACGGTCCATTACATTTTTAACACCTCTTCGTAGGATTTATTTGCTCTTAAAATAAAATCTTTATGTAAATTCTTAAATACCTTAACATACCGTCGGTATAACGGCCAGACAATTACATTAGTACATTAGTTAACGTAGTCTTTACATTGTATGTACCATTTTTACCCGAATCTTCTCTTCCCTTTACCTGCCACATTCACATGGTAGTCGCGGGGAACGTGGTGCCCTTAAATTCTCATGCTCGGAGAGACGTTTTTCTCGAGCGGTGATCCGGGGAACGGACGCTGAGGAAGAGGGGAGGAGGAGTGGAAAAGAATCGTGTGGGGGCGCGATGCCGCGGGCAAACAAAACGGGGAAACTGCATGAAAAACAGGCTGTCACTTCTCGCTGTACGTGGTCGTGGTTTCCGGCGATCCCTGCAGCCGTTGCTGCTTTCCCAGCGAAGAATGCGAAAATGGCAGATGCAAAGAGGGGGTACAAAAAAGGGGGATGGAAGGTGCCGCAACAAATGCACCGAGTCCGACGTGAAAGAGCCTGCTTTCATCCTCTCTCTAGCTCTTCATCTTCTTCTGTCATCCCATTATTTTCATTGATTATATTATATATGTATAAACTATAGAAGTAAATTTAATATGCACAATAACTATTTTACTAACAATAAGTATAATCAAATAACAATAATGTCAATAATAGCAATAATTAATAATAATAGTATGTAAATGACATTAATAATGTACAAATTGTAATGTAAGTACTTTTTTAGCACAAGGAATTAATCCTGAAAATTTCAAAATTTCTAATTGTACATATATGTGCTTATATATATTAATTACTTATTCACAAATTTATACTTCTTTTCTTAGCGACACTGATATAATTAATTTGTTTTCAGTATTTAGTGCCCGTCTTGCATTTTTTATTCCATCACTTCCATTCTTTCTCTCTGTCTACCCTTTCGGTTTTTTTCTTTTCTCGGTGTCAATGAGAAATGTTCCATGGTGCGAGATAGATATACCGAGTGGCGCAAATATATGAGGGGAATTATATGTTGTGCATGAGGGTGGCAACGTCTCTTCCGGTATAGCCGGCGGTGCGAAATATTAATAAGAACGTTTTCTGTCGAGATATACTTACACATCTCGCAGCTGCGAAGTATCCCAGATGCTCGCTTCGATGCACTTTGTGTGTTCCGTCACACCACTTTTTTATTCGCGTCGGATTTATGGATCGCGTTTTTCCAAAGAGAATTGAATACGTATTCTTCTTTAAATGGACATGGTGTCAGAGACTAGAAAGCTAGAGGTTTTTTTTTCATTTAAAGCTGCCGAAGTATGACAAGAAAATTGAGTAAAGTAATCGGGAATAATACCAAAAGAATAAAGATATGTAAATTGAGATTTAATGTAAAATTATTATATCAAAATTGAAATTAAATACATATTTTGCAAAATTAAGAATATACTAAATAAAGATTAAAATGCTATAAATATAAAGAATTAAATATTCAAAGATTCTATATTTTAAGTAACGAACAATTCGAGGTTTTTTTTTAATCTTTATTTTCTAAAGGCCGGTTTTCACACGCAATGATTAGTGGCGCCAACTGACTGGCATTCATTGGCGCCAGAACCGACTAGCAAACTCACAAGTATTTACACAGTGATTGGCGTATACTATGGAAAATATTTAACATTTATTAAACACACAGTAAATGACAGCAAGCATATAACCTCCAAATTTGAGGTTATATGCTTTGGCCAATAACCGCCAGTAAACGCCACATTACTAGCGCCAGTTTGTATCAAGTGTTTACACTTGCATTTTTACTGGCGTTAGTCGACTGGCGCGGCCTGGCGCCACCAATCATTGCGTGTGAAAACCGGCCTTAAGTTTAAATATTTAAAATTTTAAGGATTAAGACACAAGAATTTTAATAAATTAAGAAACTATAAAAATTTAGCTACAATAACAATTATAAAAAAAAACTGCGTATAAACTTTGATATTAAGGATTTTGTAAATATTTATTTAGGAAATCGTATTGTTGAAAGGCATTTAATTTGTTCAAGTTAGATTTCACGCGACTTATATTAGCCGTACTTGCATTTTTTGCGTTGCTTTTAATCTTAATAAAGATATTTCTTTAATTCGTATATCCAGCGCGCATTTTTCCTCCGTTAGGATGCCAGCAAGTTTTCCATTCTTCGTGCTGTTCCTTCCGGCCAGTCGCAATCTCGCTCGACCGGCGTATGAAATATTTTCGCAATTTTTTCACGACCCGGAGACGTTTTCTCACTTCCTATCTTTCCGTGCGGTGTCCGAGCAAGGAGAAAGAATTCGTCCGGATCCCTAAACGATTTTACGACGCGCTATACGGAGGCGCCGAGTTTACAAAGCGCATACATATGGATGCGTATATGTCACAAGGAGGATCCTTCGGACCAAAACAGGGTTTGAGGGATCAAAGGCCACGAGGATTGGCGGCTACAAAGGTGAAATGTACTTGGTTTCTACGCGAAATCTGGTATTCAAAGACCGGATCGTGTAAAGCCACTCGGTCCAATTGTAACGGAATTATCGGCATCCTAGGACTTCAGATTTTCAGAAGAAATTAATAACGTTAAGCTTTAAAAACTTGTAAAAATCCAGAAGTTCTTATATTTGTTAAAATAAAAAACTGCACTGTAAATCCAAGTGTGTTATTTCTATAAACGCATAAACGTTTAAAAATGACACATTTGACTGAATTTCGTTTTACATGTTTTTTTGCGTGTTAAATTAACACGTTTAATCGTATTAATACGTTCAACCGTGTTAAATTACGTCATTTAAAACGGCAAAAAATGTGTAAGAAAAGCTTCAGTCAAAATGACACACTTGGATTTGTGATAATAGGCAAAACCTCAAAAGTTTTTCTCTCGTGATTTAAAAGATCAACATTTTATAATTCAAAGGATTAAAATTGACTGATTGCCGCTGCGTGATTCTTTCGGGACACGGTATATTGGAATATTATGGGGTTTTTTCCTTGTCTCTCCGCTTTCTACAAAAGTAGCAGAGCCGGCGAAGTAGCCGACATTGTGCTGCACAAATTTTTATATTAAATTTTCATCTACGGAGCATGCGACGGACAGATGAAACTTTCTGAATTGGACGACATGTATACCTTTTATTGCGTTAGACGGGCAAAATACTTGTATGGGGTATGACGTCCTTATTCGCGTTCACATGCGATCCGAATATATATTCCATATAGAGAATGAGGAACAAAGATAATTACACAATTTAATTACATATTCAAGCAATGTTAATAACAACAATTGAAATAACTCTCGGCCTTCATTTAAAATAACTATACCTCGCAATCTTGCGGAGGAAATCAATAATGCACAATAATTAAAACAGTAATAACAAATATTTAATAAAGAAATGTTAAAATAAAAACACTCACACACGCAAAATTGAAAATAATATAGAAATTGTAATAAATAAAGATACCAAATAAAGTGATGGTAATAAAATTGCAGCTATAATAATGATGAGTAATGATAATAATAGCATTTTTATTATATGAAAAAGGTGATAGAGTATATTAATTATTATGCTAATTAAAAATTCCTAAAGCAAAGTTTACATGAATAATATTTCCAAGAGACTTCATCCCATTGTGCGCGGCTCTTGCCCTTTGCTTATCGCGCACCCAGTGTACTTTATCGACCACTCGTTATACTTGCACGCAAACACGCGACATTTATTCCCTCGCTGCGTTAATCCTTTCAGTTCTCTATTTATTCGAAGAAAAATCTAAATTTTCCGCGAATAAAGAAGTTATTTTTACCATTAAAACATTTTCAGGAATCTTCAAGATCATTAAGAGGGATTATCCGAGACTTACTCATTTAATATTAGATTCTTGGGAAAATTTCATTTGGCTCCTTTTATTTTTACACGCTTGCTTTAAACGGACTAGTATGAATTTATATACGGAAAAAAAGCTTCTTGCGAAGCTTTATAGTTTGATCAATTCCCAAGATTATTATTGAAAATTGGCATGCAATATAAAATACACGTAGCAAAGAGATGACAAGGGTTTCAGTTGTCAGAATGACGGGGTTTGGGATTTCAAGTGGTGAAGAGTTAATAAAGGCGCAATAGTCTATCGTCGACAGGATGGAATCTATCACGCAATTCGGGCTCGTGTTACAGAGAAGCTCCGCAAGTACGTGTAACTGAATGTAACTCTGGCTATTCGTCCACGTCAGCCGCCAAAACCAATCTCGTTAAGCTCGTATTGTGTCGGACGGAACACGGGGGATTCTTTGAAACTCTTTTGCCGGAAAATATTTTTATAAATGAAGATACGGCTGGCTGCGTATGTGTATGTGGGAGGGGCAGACAATTTCCTAATTATACAAGATTCGTCCGTGTGATGCTCAAGTTTTGAAACAAATTAACGAAGCTTCTTAAAATATCAACAATATGAAGATTTAAAAACGCAAGATTCCAAAGATTTAGAATTTTAAGGATTTATGTTCATTTCTACTAATTAATGCAGATTAACTTTAATCTCGGTTTAACTCACTTTTTATTTTTTTCTAGTTCTAGGAATTAGAAAAAGATAAAAAGTATAAGTTAAACCAGGATTAAAATTAATCTACACTGGTAGAAATTAGGTATTTAAAAAATATATAACTTGATAATTTAAAAATTGACAACTTCAAGAATAATTTGTATATGTTTGTAGATCAATTTATTTATTAAAATATGTAGCAAGAACAAAGTTATATATATAATGTATATATGCTCGGTTTATAGCATCTGTCGATGCTTTCCGAACTTTAACTTCTTGAGCCACTCTGCTCTACCGTCGTATGTGTATACCTCCTCTATACCAACAGATTTCTTTCCATTATGAAATCTCTTCACTCTAAAACTTTCTCGATCTTCCGCGCTTTTTTTTCTATCAGTTGCTAAAGCAATGCTAGTTTTAGTAGTCTCCGATCTGGCAGTTGTTTTCGATCTATATCTTCCATTATGGTTTCTTCTACATTCATAATTGTTCTTATTCTTTCATTGGTGATTTTTTCTGTTTTTCTGGAAATTCTACATAATCTTCTCAGAGCATCCATTTCGAGCGCCAGGAAAGAGAGTTATTTCCTAATGTTATAATAAATATAACAAAATATTCTGGATATCTTTCAGTTTATTTGTTTAAATTCCTAAATTTCTACACCCTTGGATTTTTTAGATTTTTATGGCACGAATCCTCGATATTCTAAAGTTTTTGTCCTAGTGAAAGGATAAAGTTTCTTAATATTAATAAATCTAACAAAATATTCTGGATATCTTTCAGTTCATTTGTTTAAATTCCTAAATTTTTACATCCCTGGATCTTTCTTAGATTCTTGCGGCAGGATCCCTGGATCTTTCTTAGAATCCTTGGTATTCCAAAACCCTAGAGACTCTCCCATCGGCATTCGATGCTCGATGGAGCCTCGCTATTGTTATCCTTGAGCGTATGCAGGCACGTTCTTCGTCCTGCCGTCGCTCGACCTCCGCATTATCGTCCTTAAGAACGAAAGCACCTTTTCTTATTCGCCATCTTGGGCCTACATTTACCTCCAACTTCTTTCGTGCATTTCATGCACACGTATACACTTACGCATCTCCCGCGGGAATACCGCGAAGAGAAGAATATTAGAATACGAGAGGACGGTGGGATATATAGAAGGGATAAGGGTGAGGTTTCAATATCGTGCGAACTTTTCAGTCTGTCTACGATTGCATCGATTCCACGATTCCGGTTTGCCGCCATCTTGCCGAAGTCAGCAATCACCGTATCTACCTTGGTTCATCGAATGTATATTCTTCTCTGCTGCGATATATCTTGTACCGAGATTTAACTAAATATTACGCGGTACTGAATAATGGAAATTATTGCGAATCGTTGATATTAAAATTCGATGAAACAGCTTGCGAGTTTCGAAAACGTTTCTTCACGAGATCGATCGACGTAGCGTGACGTCGCGGGGAAAAGGATCAAAGACATCTCTCGAAGACACTCGAGCTTCGTCGGTCGAAATTCCGAAATTCCTCGGGCGGAGGAAGCGAGAGAGGGAAGCAAAGTAGATAGAAGTGAATTCCTGGAGGACGATTCATCCTGAAGTTGGTCTCTCGGTCGCGCCGCTTGTTGGACCCTTCCCACCGACGCGCAAAGTTGCAAACTGACCTCAAAATAGGGTTGTACCACCATGGAACTTGCGCGCCTGGCCCGATCCTCCTTCCCGCCCCCTTCCAGTTTCGCAATGATACCAACACCCGTCGAGTTCGACGCGCCAAGTTTCGAGATAAATCGTATGTTCGGACGTAGCCGCGTTTCCGTAGCCGGCGGCGTTATATTACTTGCTGAACTTTCCTTCCCGGTTCTTACCTCACGCTGGCCGCCGCGCCGCGCCGAGAAAAAGCCGACCGGCCAGACAGCTCCCGCAAGATGAACGCCAACTGCCGCGCTTAACGACGTTCCGATACAACCAGCCAGCCCTCTGTCATTCCCCATCTCGCCTGGGAAACGGGGAAAACTTTCAGCCTTCCCTTTCGGCCGCTTGGAATTCCAAGGATCAATGGGGCGACAACGTTATCGAGAGGGTACTTTTCTTATATCGTCGAGTTTTTAAGTCGAGGACAAGTATAATCGTTTTGCAAGATATTGTCGTCAAAACGTTCATGATTATATAAAAATTATGTTAGTCAACCGCCGCTGATGAATGTCGCCATAAATGTCTGCGGCTGCTACCTGCAAAACATGTTAATAAGCGTTTCCGAGATAGCAGTGCCCATAAATGACTCTCCTCGACCAGAATGATTAACTAATAAAAATACATGCCAAACCGTCTTCTCAGCTTCCTGTCTTGACCGTAATCTACACTGTTAAATATTAAAGAATTAAAATTTAAACCAATACTTTGAGTTAAATAACATTTTGTTATTTGTAAATTGTTTTAGTTAAATTAACGACAAAGACTGTGAAAGCTCTCAGCGCGAACGAGGGCAAATTCGATCTTCGTATCCACCTTTTGGCTGCTAACGTTGGCACCGCATTATTGCCGAAAATGCGCGAAAGGGAGTCTCGAGAGCTGAGTCGCGCTGAAATTTCGTGGCGTAACGAAAACCATTCCAAGAGGAATCTGATGCCTGCGTAGCACAATGTGAAATTTACTTAATGTAGAGAGTTAATTTATGATATTCTTCTTTGTTGTATACGACTACTTTACATTTTCTTTTGTCTTAAAGTATTTAGTTTAAATATTCATGTCTGGGATAAAGTTATCCACACTTGGAGTTGTGCACATCTATTGTGCGCATCTACTGTATCCATAAAAATATATTTATGTACAACATAGCAGTTAGGCGTTTACGCGTAAAATACAATAAATCTATATCTACGTGTATAGAATGTAAACTATGTTTAAAGTGTCATCTGTATAAATAATGAGTAATCTATATGGAAAGGATAATCAAAGATTTATATTTCGTCAGAAATATCAAAAACTTATACATATAATGCGTTTTCTATTTTGTTTGCAATTTTATTTTCAACGCTATTATTTAGCTGGGGTATAATTTTTAGAAAAAATTAAACAATGGGAGGTTTGAAAGATTTTGATTTTGTGCCTGTAAAAAAAGAAAATAAACGTCATGCATATTGTGTGTGTTGCAACGGTGAGCTAAACAATGTACTGTTTTTTAACGTTTAACCCGAGAATAGGCGCATCTTCTTTTTTTTTTGTATAAACGATTACCTTGGGGCTATTTTTACACCTCAATTACAAGTCATTGTTATTAGTTACATATTGCATTTTGGATTGTTCTGTAATTTATCAATATTTGAGGACAATATTTTCTGAAAAAAGTAAGAAGAAACCAATAACATATTTAAAAAACGAAAGAAGCACACTTATTAAGCGGCTTATTATGACAGTATTTCTAAAAAATAAAGATGTCAATTAATAAAACGCTTTTGTGTTGCGGATTGCGATGAGATTGCATATATTTAAAGGTTCGTAAAAAGAATTATTTGGAAAAAAAATAAATATTAATAAATATTCATTTTATAGTAATCTGAAATAAGGCTATTCATTGTTATATACAATCATTTATATTGTGTTTGCTTGTCCAAAATTATAAAAAATGATTTATTTTCATGATATTTGTTTATTACGAACACCTAGGGCTATTATTGTACATAAATATAAGCTAAAACATTTTTTAATAAAAATAAACATTTATGTTAAAACTTTATTTCTTCTAAAATCTTTTATGTAAATCGGATTAAAATATTAAAAATATAAATATCATAAACAAAAGAGTAGCTTAGTCCGCCCCAGTGATTATAAACCAAAAATACTTTATTTAATTCGACTAACTGGCAATAAAAAAGAACAAAAATTCACGACGCGACGTTTCGATCCTTGGGTGCAGATTGAAGACATAGAACGTAGAAATAAAAAATAAGAAAGATATAAAAATATAAAAGGAGAACAATACCTATATGTAAATTGTCAAATAGAGTCGTCAGAAATAGTTACAAGACATCTTTAAGATCATGAAGATATCCCAATAAGATCATAAACTGAATTTAAGCGGTTAAGTGAGTTAAAATTGTAAATTAAAGAATAACAGCAATTGTGTGTGTAACGTAATAAAAAGAGCCTTACATGTCTTGTGTGTCCAAAAAATTAAAAATTTTTTCGTAGCAGAGCGTGATTTTATTAAAATGCTCATAGCTCATAGTTAAGAATACAGAAGTCACTCTTATTGCAAGGTATCGAGCACCAAATTGACACGTTAACTGTATGAAGGTGGTTGAAAGACTGACAATGAGAGACGATAGAAACAAAGAAGTAAGACTGCAGAAGGTTGCAAGAAGAAAATATTTATTTTATAAGGATGTAAGTAAGTTAGACAGAATAACTTAGTCACATACTGATTGTGAGTTGAGATTCTCAGTGTCTTTTTTTAAATTGATGGTATTATTCAGTTTTTTGATAAAGAACATCTCCGCAATTTCTCTCTTTTTTTTGTATTTTTTTTGGGGGGGGGGGTAAAATTTCAGTTGTTGTCAAATTGAAGTTGTGATATTGTTGAATGTTTGCACCACTGAATGGTTACTACCGTGTTTTTTTATGTCATTTTGATACTCTTTTACCACGGGTCTCTGTGTGTCGTTTTGTTTGCCCTGTATATGAAACGTTACAGTCGTTACAATTGATTTTGTAGATAAGATTTCTTTGTTATTTTTTAACTTATCTTTACCCTTTTTAATAACCGTTTTTTAGGATAATTCTATATGGAACATCCAATGCCTTAGGTGTCCATTCTTGAGTTAAAAGAATGATATCACCGTATAATAATAATAATATTTCTATTATAGTTAATAAATAAATTAAAATTGAAATCCATCTAATCTAATCTAGTTTAAAACTATACTTATTATTTTTGTGGGACTGTTTGACAAAAATAGTTCAGTTTAAAGAAATCAATCAATTATTTAATTTATAATAATTTACATGGTTACATGATCTCCATGAAAGAGGCCGTGTAAACATAACGTAAACAATACGTAAACCATCCATAGATGCAATCTTGAAATTTACGGTACAACCCTGCAAATAATATAGTAGTGTTGTGCCCGCGCCAATCACCCCGTAGATTCGAGCTGAATCTAGCTGCCTTCGAGTGGAAGTCGCGAGGCATTCTCCATATTTATAAACAGACGTCGTGGTGATTTGGTACGTCAAATCGTACGGACATGCTTGCTGCGTTATGAGAGATTTGTAAATGCGTTCCAAATACACATGTTTGTTTCTAGAAGCTGCGAGTTTTTATTTCTCCGCGCGAACGGGAGCGGTCGCGAGTGCGAGAAGTGTGTCGGCTGGAATCTACAGGGCGACTCAGCGCGGGCATAACAATATGTAAGGAAGACTGGGGCTATGGTAGGCCAGTTTTTCAGTTTTTGATTTTTAATAACATACATGCATAAAAGAAATAGCATTGTCGCATTTACAGGCTACGGTAAAACATATATTTGGTTTTTAAATTAAATTTTTAAAGTTAACTTATATAATTTGATGGTAATTAATGTAATTGAATATTTTCCTTATATCTTCCACGCTGGTCAACCACCTCCATGGTCGGCGTTGGTTGACTAACAGCTAAAATTGTGCTATGACATTTATTCTTTTGCAGCTGCATAAAGCGTGAAAACAAAAAATCTTAGAGAAAAAAAATTTACTTTTGTAGTCAATTTTTCAACAAACACCTGTCATTCTGTAACAACATGTGACGTGACGTCGCATCTAGCGCAATTGAAAGGGGAGTAATAATGCTTGTTTCTACAATAAATTTTGACGCGATCAGGCACACATTCGTGTAAAGTTATTAACGGTTAATTCAACTACCCTTATGGCCTACCAACTCCAGTCTCCCCTATAAGATATCCTAATTGGATATATTTTCTTTTTTAAACAAATTTTTTTCTACGCTTCAATTTGCAGTCGCAAATTTTCCAAAGACTCGGAAATTCGCGATCGGTTATCAGTTTTGTTTCGCACCTCGAGATATTTACATCATATGCCACAGGGGAATGTAGGGACGTCGTGATAATGATGAATGAATCGTCAGGACTCGCAAGACTTCTGATGCTCGACGGAGAAAGAAAAGTGGTCAGGTTGTCGCGAAGAATGGTCCGACGAAGACTGATGAGGATGAAGCCACGAGAAGGGTGGAGCCGAGTAAGGGATGAGGGCGACGGTAAAAGAGATGAGACGGGAATTAAGTAGGCGGCGAGAAGTAAGGGGATGCGAGAGAGTCTCGGCTTTCCCCTCTTTAATATTTCCCCGGGCATCTTGCATAGAATATCGCTTAGTTGCAATCTGCCTTATTTTTTTTCCTTCAGTCCCAACCCTTCGACCTTTTCTCAGCTATTGGATCTTGGTCACCCTCGTCACCCTCAACATCCAATATGTTGTTTAATACTGTCCAACAATATGTTGTTTAATACTTTCACCAATTTTATAAGGAGATATTAAAATATTTTTATCAAACTAAAGCATAAAAATTCGAAAAATTTCACAAGATTTTTAAAAATATACAGGATTAACAAATTTCTATTTTGTTCTATTAGATTTGATCGAAAATTATAAAGTTTGTAGAATTTGACATATAGGAATTTAAATTATCATTGGAATTAAATTTAGCATACCAAAAATTTTTGAAAACTTTCAGAAATGTAATGAAGTTGGTAACTTTTATTTAACTAAATTTCGTGCTTGAAGTTAAACAAAACTTTTCAAATATGTCAGAATCAAAGGCAATAAATTTTGCAGTATAAAAAAATGGAATTTCGGGATACATGAATTTAGTTAATACTAATGTCTTTTAAATTTGAATAATATGCAAAAATTCAATATGTTACAATATTAGAATATAAATATGAAAATTTTTACGAATTCAAAAATATAAGGTCTTTTTATTGGATTAACATATATTGGGCATTTTAAACCGGGTTCAACGTTCCCTTTTGTTTGTTCCCCATTGAACAATGTGGAATGGTATTCCTGTGAGATTCTGGGAAAGCTTAATTTGTTACGCAACGTTATTTATGCCCGAGTCACGGGTGAGAGCGCCATGTCGAGCGGCAATATTTAATTTTCCTATTTTTCCGCGTAATTACACCCCACGTTTTCCTTCGAATACTTATGCTCATTGTGAAGTAGGTCGTTTATTAAATTACATCGACAATATACCTATACGAATGTTAAATAATTATGGGCCACTGTCGTAAATGTCTTTAAAAACGTTATTCTTCCCAAGTTTTTTTGCAACCTTAGAAATCGTTATTTCAAAAATTTACGTAATTTGATAGAGAACATTGTTCTAACGTTTTTATATTCTGAGCCAAATGCTCTCTCTCTCTCTCTCTCTCTCTCTCTCTCTTGCTTCTTTCCCGTATAATATATTGTATAACGTAATATATTATAACCAAGAAATAAATAAATATGAAAGAAATGTAAATAGAGAAAGTAATATAATAAAATTACATAAATATATGTATATATATAATATAAATTTTATTCTCATTCTCATACAACACGAGGTTTGATGGACGAGCGAAGGCATTGGCGTTGTTTGTTATCACTCGATCGATCATCCTTTAATCAATTTAAAAAGCAATTACACGCTCGTTAAGACCGGAGAAAAATGAATTGGCCAACGTTTTGGCGAAATAACCGTCGAAGTATTACCACTCATACCGGGCTAAAAAAAATTAGAAAATAGAAAACTGGAAGCGTGCACTTTTTGTCCGCGTCTCTTTCCTTTTTCTTTTTTTTTTTTTTTTTTTGACGGTTCGTTCGTTGACCCACTTCCGAGATTGTCAAAGAAAATTTATGCGCCACGAAAAACAAGCGAAGACGTGCATAACACGATCAACGTTCGCTTATGAATATGTAGGCAAAATATACGAAGAAAAATATAAATCACTCTTGCAATGCTTTTATATCGGCATTTGCTTAATCTGAATAAAATAATAAAGGTTTGCTGTGTTACACATCCACATTTGAATATTCAGCTGTTGAAAGAACGTAATGTAAAACTGATAAAAAATAAAATATTGAAAATAGCCGCAATATATGATTCACAATTCGTGCGAGTTAGATAAAAAAGGTAACACAAGAAACTGGATAGTAGGAGTAATAGGACATAGGACACAAGAAACGAGTGCAGTGATCCTCTCATAATTCCGTAATGGCGGGTGCGACGTTAATGAAGAACAGTATTTCCTTTTGCTGGACGAACTGTTGCCGCTGGTTTCCGAAGCGATCGAACTCGAACCCGCAGCAGCAGCCGAAAACGACCAGCACGAACGTCGGCAGCTTAACGAGGGGCTCGTCCTCGAGATTTTAATTTCCGACCGACATCCGCTTCCATTTGTCTTGGCCTTAATCGAGGGACGACGAACAGATATATATTCTCGGAACGCGTATTTGTCGAAAGCCCAGGACGAGCGGAATTGCGAATAGGGCCGGCTTCTGGAACTTAAGGATCGGTACGAGCCGTGGGTATCAATGGGGAAACGTGTTTGAAAATTTAAGCGTTCATAATCGCTCTCGGCTTCAAAGCTTCCGGAGCTTCATAAGTCTGCGGCTGATCAGATATGCGGCCGTAAAAGGATATCTCTCTCTCTCTCTCTCTCTCTCTCTCTCTCTCTCTCTCTCTCGCTGCAGATTAAGTAGCCAACTTTATGCGAAAGTTCCTAATTTTCGGACAATATCAGCATGTTAATCGAGAATTTCTAATTAAAGATACAAGATCAGCTAAGTATACTTATTGCAGAGATTTTACCTGGTTCATTGCTTAAGAATTAAGGAATCCTGAAATACACGTTAGAATCTAAACTCGGTAAAAAAATTGTGTGTTAAATTTAACACATATGTCCCAATTTCTCCACTCTAATTTTTATGGTAATTCAACACCAGAAGACAAATATATTAATAAATAATATTAACTTAATGCAGAAAAGTCAAAATATATTACATTAACATCAGTATATGTTAAAAATTTAGCACAAAAATTTCTACACGGATAAAAATCCACTTAAATATGTTTAAAAATGTTTTTTACCGTAAAGCTTTAAATGAATAATCTCAATGTTCGTAAATAAATAAATACTGTAATCTAAATTCTGTGAGTACTACAATAGAAAATAAAAATTGTAATAATATTGAAATAAAGATCTTAATGAAATTATAGAACATATTGATATTGAAGAGATTAGTAAGATTATAATGAAAAGATGATACGACAGATTCCCATATATTTTGGCACAAATGGTACGTTTCAAATAAACATTCTTTTGTCTCGAAGCTTCTATAATCTATTCATCCATCCTCCGCGATATATCTCCTCGCAATAGCGATGTTGACAGTGACGAGTCGGTGGCATTGGTGGTAATGGAGTAGGCGGGCGCAAAAAGTATGAAGAAAAGGGGGAAAAAGGAGGAGAGGAGCGCCGAAGGGCGGGGGGAGGGCAGAGGGGAGAGAGAGATGGAACAGGAAAGAGAGCGGAGAAAGCTCTCAAAGTGAAGGAGAGCTCGGCCGGCGGCGTCATGCTTCCGTAATTGAACTACTTCCGGCCAATTATAAAAACCGCTGACTGGCGCGCACTTGTTAGTTGTTGGACGAAGATGGAAACACTCTCGGGGCATTGGTATCCGTTGACCCCTCCCACACCCCTTTCTGCTCGGCTCGACCCTTCGTTTCCTCGCGGACCGGTCCTCCTGCCACCCTTTTCCACCCGTGTTCGATCACCCTTTCTGCTTTTCTTCCGCAAATTTCCGGTAATCGCGGAACGAAGAAGCCATTTGCCGAGTTATTATCATCGACGTGAACGGCTAATCTTCGACTCACAGATTAAGATCGGAGATAATAAAAAAGAATGTATCACAATTATTTCATTTTTGATTGCACCTTTCTCGTACAATTACCTTGTTTCATAACTTTGTGCTTGTTGTACAATTAATGGGCGTATTTAAGATAAAAATATTTTAGATATTTTACATATTATATTTTTATGTTTTCATAATTTAATTATCTAAAACAATTTAATTATAATTTAATTTACAATGTAAAAAAAATGTAAATTATTTTATTTTTTAATATATAATGTTAATAATAATTCAAGTTTATATTACTTTATTTGAAAATACACATTTTTATATAAGAAAAGAACGGAAGAGATTAATTTTCCTATATTAAATTATTGCTCCTATTTTTCTTCGGTGTATCAATATGGTCTCGCGCACGTTTGCCGCACGTTATTTGCGCGCGTGCTAAATTAACCTAAGAAGGTAATATTTCCCGGAGTCACGGAACGTCTGGCTAGAAAGGGATTTATCTCTTGCGAAAAGACGACGAAGGCTGGACGAAGTAAAGGGAAGAAAAGAAACAGTGGCATATATTGTAGGAGCGGGAATTTAGGCCGGGACATGAGAAAAGAGAGCAGGGCACGGTTGAAGAACACGCAGTATCCCTTTGGTCCTTTCGCGGCCCTTTGCAGAATTCAGCTTGCATATGCATGGCGGGGGGTTGAGTAATGCGCAGCGTGCATACCATAAATTTAATATGCCGAGCGGAGAGGCTATCTGAATCGAACTACTACGGCGTGATGCAACAGAAGGATGAAGAGTAGGCGGGCGGGAGGCGGGGGAGGGAGGGGGGCTGGAACGGAGAGGATAAATTCTATTCGTTGCCGGCATACGTGCCTTATGTACGTACACATAATACACGGGATGCGGTGCCACGTTCCTCTGTGGTTTTCCCCCTGCATATATGGTGTGTCGCGCGCGACGCCCTTTTACTAATATACCAGTCAGGGTATACGAACTGCAGCCTCGACCCACCCTAATAGCCACGCAAACCTGGAAATGCGTGTTGGGTTTCCGGGCTGTACATGTACGTAGAAATGAATACACTGTGTCCCTCGGTGCGTCCCTAACAGAATCTAGTTTGTTCGCGTGACGTGGAGACAGGCATTTTGTCAATTTTTAAAGTTGATGTTTACGTGAATTTGAGTGTTTTTGCATGGCGGTATTTAAGCACGGATCGCAATTATTTAGATTCTCATGTGCTCTCTTAAAAAATGTACAATGTATCAAAATATGAAAAGCAATAGAAGAGAAAAAGATACTTTCAGAACAAATAAATATTGAAGAATCAGAACTATAGTAATATAAAATTGGATATAACTAACATATAGAATAATAAAATATCATTTTACATTTATAATAATTTATTGTATTGTAGAATAATGTTATTTATATAATTATTTATTATCATTAGATATTGAACTGTTATACTCTCTCTAAATTTCTCTCTAAATCTCATGGTTTCGCCACTAAATATAGATTAGAGTGATTGCGATAGTTACTCCGAAAGAGAGGGTTGTCACTCTAATTTGAGTAAATGTGGGCACGCATAAGGTAGGACTTTTAGAAAGCAGGATAATATTACTGATATAATTTTTTGACATTATCGCATTCAACATTTTAACCGCATATTGCTCTATTTATCCGAAAGGTCCAAAGACACAAAACAGGTGGTCCATAACGTGTAGATATCTAGTTTAGCAGGCACAATGCTTAACACAATTTAGCATAGGAGCAATTTACACAGCATTATGCCTGTAGAAGGAACGTAGAAGGACGTATAGTCAGCCGATAACCCGCGTTCTCAACGGGTTTATCGCGCGGTAAAGGTTCATAATCAACGAGCGATCGCATCATAGCGCCCTAATCGGCTCCTGCATAGGCTGCACAGGTTGTTTGACGATTAATACCTTAAGGTCGCCACACAGCGCCATATTTATCCAGCCGGGCACGGCCAAGGTTTGCCCAAGCATCGAGGCGCCCTGTTCCATGTTTGCTTCGAATTCAATTAAACCCAGATTAATCCCAAACGGATCGAGAGCGTAGAGGGAGATATATCTTGAATCCTTCTCCCCTCCGCCACCCGCCTCTTCGGGTGCTCAACGGCTTGCCTCCTGTTCCTATAATACTGAGGATTCAGCCTAAACACTGATCAGGCTTAGTTGCGTCTTTCCTCAACATTTTACATTTTTTAATTAGAGAGCGTAGCTGGAAAGGAAATTCACGTTTCAGATAAATGTAGCGAATTACATTATTAAGTATTGTACACATACACGCATAATGGAATTAAACATTTAAATAACGACAATATGACTGTGTACTAGCAAATGCGGAGATCTCCTCTAGAAATCCTCTTTGAATTATTTTTTAAAATTGCAAGTTGCGGACGCGACGTCGGCGCGTGGAGAATCAGATTTGAAACTCAGCATTTAAAAAATCGGAATGGCGACGTCCGGCGGCGTTTTTTTCACGGCAGAGAAAAGCGTCAAAATAAATTCACAAAGGAGGCCGCGTCGGAAGTTTCCGTTGCCTCCATAATAAAACACGGCCTACCACTCACAGGAAATATTCACGACTGCGTTTTCAGAGTTGTATGTGTCCACGCGCGGGAGAAATAAAGCGCGGGAGAAGTCGAAAATTTCCGCTAGCATTTAAATTATGTCGGTAACCGGTCGTTTTGTCATTTATACCGCTTCCGCCTTTTTTTTTGTTTTGCGCTACGACAGCAATAAAAAAATTCACGGTAGGCCAGCGGCGCTTGTTTTTTTTCCCCCATTTTTTTGCGCTATGATTAATAGCGCGCTATATCGGAGTCCTTTCTCGGCTCGTTTCCTCGCGTAATCTAGCTGCGTAATTTTTTCCGGAATGGACGCAACATCCGGTTTACGTTTCCCGCGAGATATTTGTTGAAGTGCCGCGTTGTCGATATATTTTTTTTATGATGGCCATTATTGATTTACCTCGATGTCCGATGCACTATCACGGGGGGGGGGGGGAACTCAAATCAAATTCTTCTCACGAAATAACACTCGATAGTGTCGATAAATGTGAACAATAAAAAATGCCAGTCTTTCAATTCAGAGCAACGAAGGGTGGTAATGATGATTATGGATACAGCTTGCATTCCCGAATAAAATGAAATAAATAAACAATTGTGGTTCGATCATTGAAATAAAAATAGTAGATATTATCTTCATCAATAGGTATCAGTGGATAATAGTAGATGTTATTAGTAGATAATAGTAAATAATAGTAGATATTATCTTCATCAGTAGATATCAGTAGATAATAGTAGATATTATCTTCATCAGTAGATGTTATCATTGAAATAAAAATAGTAGATATTATTTAATCGAATCTTTTGCAAAATTATTTTTGTCTATTCTTAAGAACATTCTTAAGATTCTTTTGTCTATTCTTTAGACAAAAGTAATTTTGTAATGAATAATTTTTCAGAAAACTCTAAATTAATTATTATTTATACAGAAATTAGATAAAATAGAACAAACGAAGACGAATGTATTGCAAGTGCGATATATTTAGTAATATAGCACAGCGTAACAAATGTGTAATATATATGTATAATAAAATATATGATATAATATGTTTCTCCCATAGTTTTTAGATGGTGACACTCGGTACGAGCGGACCGGGTCGTAAATTTCGATTTAAGTTGGGAATCCGCGAGGCGTTAATCGCTGACGTTGTCGCCGCGAGGAATAAATGCGCGAATATACCTGGAGGACGAACGAACGAACGGACGACCATCCCCGCGCGCGCGCGACCGCAGGGGCAATTTGTCAGTTGACTTCGCGGCACATCCGTTGCGATTTAGCGCGGCCGCGCGTAAACATCGCGCGCAGTGCGCCTGTCCGTCGTTGCGTCGAAGTTTTGCAATTACGACACTGTTCCACCGGCGCGGCGCTCGATATCGCGCCCGCCTTACGCTTTAAGACTCTTTATCACTCAGCCCAAAAAGCCATGTAACGAGAATAAAGAGAATTAAATCGCGCGATGAGCAACGAAATTAATCAGTTGCCTCGTGTTTACGGAAATATTGGTTAATTTACGCGAACATTAATATAAATGAGCGTGATTATTGATTCGTCGCGACGGTACATTACGTATAAATAATTGTTATTCCATGCAGTTTTCAATATAATATTTTATTATGCATATATGTTAGTACGTGTGTACCGGTCTGAGGAATTAACAATTTCACGAAGCCGGGGAAAATGCAAAATATTCATGAAGGCTTGGATGGCCATCGATTGACTCTGACAAACCCGGTTACCCTTTTCCAAAATACAGAATCGTACTCACGAAATGTGATTCGGTGCGCATTGATGGGCTAGAGCCGATCGGAACGACCTAGTTGTGAGTTATCGGGTTCCGAAGTGCAAGAGTAAATCAACCAACCGACTGGAGATTCGTTCGCTATATCGAGTTTGCTATCCGCCACTTCAGAATATGGCGCCCCCCGATAATCGCAATAGCTGGCTTCGAGAGTTACATGCATTCTTATCGCAAGGGCAATCCCAATGAAATTGATCCGACGATCAATGCAGAGAAGTTGCGAGCGAATCGTTATAGGGATGCGCGATAAACAAATAAATAGGCATTGCAGATAAGGAATTATTGTTTTTTATAAAATATTGTAAAATATAAGACATATATTACTATACAATCTGTAATAACAATAAAAATAAATAAGTTATAAGCATGATTGACAGAGTCTTTCGGTTATCTCACCCGTCATTTCACGCCAAGAATTTCGGACTGGTCATTGAGATGTTACTCAGCAACGGTTACCCACTTGATTTTGTTTTTAGAGTTTTTCATGAGCGGCTTAAATTCCTTTTAAACTTTAAGAAAGACGGAGAGAACGACAGTGTGACTGAGGAAGAAAGTGTTCCATTTTTTACAATACCGTATGTTCCTACGATCACGGAGCAGTTTAGTAATATTACTAAAGACCTTAAAGTCAGACTGTCGTACCAAAGTTTGAACAAAATGCGAACGTTCATCAAAGTGCATAAGGACGACCTCTCAAAAGCTAAGCATAGCATAGCAACATTGTTCATAGAATTGACTGCAATAACTGCGACGCCTCATATGGCTGCGTTCGGGGAGCGCGCTATTAGCGCTGTTGAATCATTTTGTCTTTATCGCTCATCAGGTGTAAAACAAGAATAGAATAAGTAAATAGCGCTAATAGCGCGCTCCCCGAATCCAGCTTATGTAGGCCAAACGGGTAGGCAGTTGCAAACTAGAATAAAAGAACATGAGAGCCATATCAGACGGAAAGCGGCGGGCCATTCTGTTATTACGGATCATAGAAAGGCCTTTAATCATGACTTAAATTTGCAGACGGACACGGAATGCCTTCCGGACATTTATTTGAATGTTATTGGCAAGCTTCGCAAAATTTAACATCTCCACGGATGAATAAACATACAGCACCGTTATTGTTTATAACCAACGTACAGCTGCGGTGCGTAATACAATTTGCGGAATATTTGCAGCCTCGAGATAGAATGCATTCGAATTTCCGTGAGTTCGACTTATTTCTTTTCACTCTGTTGTTCCTTATCCTGTGCATTGACGTCGGGTGGTTGACTCCAAACTTGTAAATATTAAGAAATGTTCGTGCATGAAATCTCTGTCGCTTCTTGGCCATCCAACCGGGGAGTCGAACGGTGAGATGCTGTGTACGGTCGGAGCTCGAACATAACCGGGGATCATGCATCTGGGGGGGGACTGCATCTGCGTACTACACCTCTGGAGTCCTGTGACTGCGCCAATGATTGACACGTTATACTGCGCTAAAAAATTGACCGATGTCGACCATCTTGACTGCGTTTAAATGTTGTGTCGACCGTCTTATAACTGCGTTTTAAATTTTAATTGAGGTAGGATTTACGAAATGTTTTGCACCAAATTTATTGTTATTGTCTTACGCTGAAGATGACCAAAAAAAAGGGTCAAAACGTCCGTTTCATCGTTTCATATGTACGACTTAATATACTTTTCGTTTCACATGTATTCTTATACTTGTTAAATTTATTACGCATTGAGTACCGCGCTTGGCTCCCATTGCCTCTCTCACACATTGTTGATAAAAATTAATATTTAAATTGTGCAATATTTATTTGCACAATTTAATTGCTCTGGAGAAACATTTAATTTTCGTGGAAAACAAGAGTTCTAAAAAAAGTTCATTAATTTTTTTAATGTCACGACATACACTTTTGTATTTTATACTCATTAAAAGTTTCTTTACTTTCGAGTTCTACGACGAATTCGCCGTGGTTTGGAATTTCGGGACGTAAAACTTATTATACATCCGCGAATTCCAGGTTGAGGCGCGAATAGATCTTTGAATTGTAGAACGTAAAAATCCACAACGCGCGAGAAAAGTTGAATTTTGATGCGCGAACTCTTGACTTTTTGCATTCCACGTAAGTGCGGGGACTTGAATTTCGATGAAGCGACGCAGTAGGTAACCACGGTTACTGAATATTGCATGAAATTAAAATCGATGAATATACCACGGTTGCCGTTGTGAAATCACGCTCTTCTCCATCGCTAACTTTCTCGCGAACGATGATATATCGCGCTCGCAATTTCACCGTCTCGCGGTCATTTATTTATCTGTGTGAAATATCGTACATTTAATCAGATATAAGTAAACGGCGGGAGAATCAGAGCTTAGGTACTGAATTTGCAACGTATAATTACCTATGCTGCATTACTAATTTTGCGCTTCTTTAAAGTACAGATATATTAACAAAAGAACTGATAATTTACATAAGCATAAACTGTATGTACGTTGTACAGAAAGATAATTTCATATCTATTTCAAACAGGTTATATTTATTCCATTCTGTGCGAGCAGAAAAAAAAGGCCTTTGCTTGAAAGTGATGCGAACTTTTTTATTTCTTTTTAGGCGTGTAGGGGGTGTTTAGAAAAGCTTATTTCTGAGTTGTCGGAGTATATATTTGACCCAGAGCTTTTTGAGGGGGGGAGAGAAAACCAAAATTTTCGCGGTTTTTGCATTTATCTCGTTCCGATTAATAGATAGCACTTTTCGCTCGTGAGAAAGTTGTAGGGCTTGAAAAAACGAAGAAAATGAGCGGTGACTCGTTCCGATTCGTCAAAAATTGAGCCCCCCCCCTGGGCAAGCCTCCAAAAATTGAGGACCCCAAAAATTCAATAAATTTTGATGTAATATGCGGCAAATGGTAGGTATTTTCATCCTCTACAAGTTTCATAGTAGTCATTTTTCGATTGCATTTATCAGAAAAGAGACAGAAGCGAAAAACGCGCCGAGTTCCGAACGCTCGGCTCGACACGCGCGACTTCCGGAGGCTCCTTGGGCTCAATTTTTGACGAATCGGAACGAATCACCGCTCATTTTCTTCGTTTTTTCAAGCCCTACAACTTTCTCACGAGCAAAAAAGTGCTATCTATTAATCGAAACGAGATAAATGCAAAAAAAACCGCGAAAATTTTGGTTTCCCCTCCCCCCTCAAAAAGCTCTGGGTCAAATACCCCGACAACTCAGAAATAAGCTTTTCTAAACACCCTTTACACGCCTAAAAAGGAATAAAAAAGTTCGCATCACTTTCGACCTCAATGTCTAATTTGACTGGCCTATTTGGACGGATCTGGGGTTAGTCTTCCTGCATGTGATCAAGGGATGTGCAGGTGCATTTTTACGGGAGATAAAGTGTCTCGCATCCCTCGGGATCATCCATGCGCGAAAGGATCCTGAAAACGAGAGACGGACACATCATAGGAATGGATCATGATCGAACGAGCTAAGAGGCGACGCGCGACGGCAGGTGGTGCAGGCAGGCACGATTTCAGTCACCTTTTATATTGGAATTCCTTGAATTTTTGTCACCGAGATTCCGAAGTCAGTGCGTTACTGCACTACCGGATCTTCTTTCTTTCTTTATAAGAGTTCACGCCAAATTACAACGATGACTGCGTCTTCTCTGTTATTCGTGATACGATACATCTGCCGATCTGACTGTAATATGGTATTACATAAAAGCCTCAATATCAAAATTTCCTTGAAAGCTTGAAAAACATGCATCTTAAGAAAACTCATTGTACTTGGCATCAAACGTGGATGAAATAAGTTCGCGAGTTTCGAATGTTTACATGAGAAAGGTAAAAGCTCTCGACATTTCAAATCTACAAACATGAAACGGGCACGATTGACTAAACGAGGAATAGACACTTTTTGCTTATATATCGAAGAACTTCTTCGGGATATTTTCGGGACAGTGACGAGAGATAAGAAATGCAAGTGGAAGCATAGCGGAGATCCATCTTGGAAGATTCTTCCGAGTATTTTCATCTCTTAGCGATATTTCGAAAAGTCCTCTCTTCGCCGAGTTCTTTCTTGCGATATGATCAGCGGCGTGGAAGACACAAGCCCGAACTGGTTCTTTACTCTTTCGGCAGAGTCGAGGATAAAACAAACATGGCTCTCGAAAAAACCGCCACGCGCAAGAATTCCTGTTTATTCGCCGCCTCGCCGGCTAAAGTGTCTCGATCGAAGAGCAGGTTCCGCCTGGGACTCTCTTTTATTTTCCTTTTTTTTTTAAGCTTCGTCGAAAGCGAATGAAAACGGTTTAGACGATATAAGGACGAAGAAATATTGGCTTAACCCTTCAATCGGTAAATTAAATCGCAACTCCCGCTCTCCCCCGTATATATGTATACAAATATGATATTTAAAAGTTGTAGATTTTAGATCAGAAATCCGAAATAACGAAATAATTATAATTCATTAAATGAAATTCACACACATGTGAAATTACGTATTAAGTATAGTAGATAAATAGTAGATACAATTATAGTAGATTATAGTAATCTAATAGTAGATATTATATTAAATATATTAGTAAATATGTAATTTTTTGATAATTATTTAAGTAAAATTCTGTTTTTTATATGTATTATCTGTTTTTAACTCTCATCGTTTATAGTTATACGCTTCACATTAAATAAACGTGTAATAGCACCGACTTAACAAACTATCAAAATAATTAAATAAGATTTTCGCTTGTTGTACGAAAAATAAGCTTAATCATTGTTAACATGTGTAACACGCGTATGTGAACGGGGAAAAAGAGAGTCGTGCATGTGCAACAAAATAAAGCGCTATTATTCGGTTACTATCCGTTACGTATAGTTGCGGTTTGTGTTCAGCGGCCTCGACATGGCCGGTGGCCAAAAGATTTTTGATATTTTTTTGGCCACGCTCCAAACTGCATAACCGAGTAAAATGTTTCGTTACCTTCTCGACCCCTCCCCGCTCTGCTTTCTTCCTTCCGCGATGCCGACCTTATCAAGCTGCAATAATCTACTTCTGTAATTTAATGAGTCGCTTTTCGCTCTAGTGCACTTGTGTGCTGTCTTGTTTTAACTAGGTTTTGCACTGTAATCGAAACAATAACTTATGGAATATTGTGACCATCATAATTGCAGTTTGAAAGATATCCTCAATGGCTGCGTTTCGATATTCACTGCCAGTACTAAAAATCTATAGTTTATGTCACATTTATTACAGATTTTCAGTACTGGCAATAAATATCCAAACGCAGCCAATATAAAAAATATTATACTGTTTAATACAAAATAATTATAAAAAATGTCGACATTTTAATATCACATATTATTGTTTAATATTCTATATTGTGCACAGTATACACGTTTTAATATCATATACATAATATCATACATTATTTATAATTATTATCTTTAATATTAACAATTTTAAACGTATTATCATACGTAGAATATTTATTAGTGTAGTAAAAATTTTATAAAAATTATATTTAGAGAAGTTTTGAAGGGGCGCTTTTTGTTCATCACGCTTATTCGTCACGTTAATTATTTCTGTTTTCTCTTTCTTGGCATCTCTATCATTTGTTTCCGTTAATCTATATCCAAGATCTCAATTCTTCGTGTTAAGAAAAACTACCCTGTTCGTTGTTATGACAAATTCTCACGCTGGAACAGCCGAAATCATAATCTTTTTTTCATGAACGAATCTTACGCTCGATTAACAATCAATCCCGGTTTTCAGACGAATCGGCCTGGTAAGGAGTCGGCTCGAACTCTAGAAGGAGTCGAAATGAGATAGAGGCAAATCGATCACGAAAGGTCGAGACGTATCGTGCGCTAAACTGGTTAGCAATTTCGTTTAATAAATTTTCTAGCGCAAATCCTCCGCGCGAACGATATTTCCGAGGAAACTTTGCCCCTTTCCGAAGAAATCACTTAACGTTAGTATCGACGATACCGGAGTACCGGAATCGAGAAACTGCGAGAAGGGGGGAGGGGGACGACAAGAGGTGGACGAGAGAGAGAGAGAGAGAGAGAGAGAGAGAGAGAGAGAGAGAGAGAGAGAGAGAGAGAGAGAGAGAGAGAGAGAGAGAGAGCCGAAGGAAGGGTGACACGGCGCGCCGCCGGCGGAAGTCTCACAGGATCACGGATAGAACTAGTGGTCTCCTAAAGCCTCTGAAAAATTTCTCTAAAGCGGGAAGTAGAGTACATTGCGATAAATAAATACGGTGACTTTAGAAAAGTTTCAAAAATAAATAAGAACTCTTCAATCCTTAACAAAAACTAGCGTACATATACATACATACATATATATATATATATATATATATATATATATATTCTCTACAATTTCATAAAGTAATTTGAAAAATAAATCTTTCCGCATTGTCGAAGGATATTTTGTGCAAAATTTTCAGTAAACAATGAAAAAAACTTGCGGAATAATAGCTTGCGGAATGAAGTAATGCAATAACAATAAATCCGGCGGTCCGCAGCAAACCATAGTAATAAACTTTAATGAAAGCGGGACAAACAACGCCAAAGCTGCTTATTGCAGCGTCAATAAATGTCAAAAGCAGAAAAAAGGTTTTTACACAATTATAATTTGACAAATACGCGGATTATGATTTCCCCCTTCCGCTTTCATTATCCAGAATCATTATAATTTGTTAATGGATAGGCAAATGTGTTTGATCAACACGACGCGACGGTGGAAAATAATTCGACATCCGTGAAGAGTCACAGGTGCATAACTCATACGAGAATAGATTTAATATTTTAATACCTAATGGAGCCCCGTTATACGAGTATTATATTTTCATTTCATTTCATTTTTGAGCCTTTGGGATCGCGCGTATCAACATTTCTCAATTTCCTAAAAAATATTTGCTGATATAATATAAAAAGGAATTTTAAATCAGTTCGAATATAAAGAGAAAGAATTAATATAACAAAAATCTATATGCAAAATATATAAAAGAAAATAGATAAAATATACTTATTTAGTAAATTTATATCCATTAAAACATTTTATAACAAAATATAAATTTTTAAATTTTCGCAACAATATCTATTTTTTCGCATTACAAAAGAAATCAAAATTACAAAATTGGAAACTTTTCTCTCAAATCTTTTAAATGTTTTTTTAATATCTCATCTCCAAATACCTATATATTCTATATGTATCTATATATACAATGCGTATCTAGTACATTGTTACAGAATGGATTCATCTACGTTTGCATCATTCCTTTAATTAATCATCTCGAAACTTAAGAGTTTCTAGCGCAAGAGTTAAATTCACAATATTCTTGAAAGGACACCGCGCTGTTTGAGTAGCATGCAATTGTGGGAATCCGCGGGATGACGGGAATAATGAGGCAGAAATCATTTAAACAAATGTCGGTTATTATCGGCGAAAGTTCCGACTTCCTTCCTTCCTCAACGGCGTTTCTGTCTTCCAGCCTTCGCCACGGGCGACGACGACTGCTCCTCGACTGAACTTCACCAACTTTCCGAACATTGCGCAGCCCTCCCGACTGGTGGCGGGGGGGAGGAGGGAGGGGCAGCCGCCACCGTTGCCGACGCCGTCGCTTTAACCGCAACTTCGTTCGCCTTCGTGTATCCGCGACGCGAAATCCATTATAATGCGCGGTAACTTCGTAGTGCGAACGAGTTCGGGAACGTCGTAGCTCCATTTTGCCTGTTTCCGTTTGCCGCGACTCCAGTTCTTCCGAACGGCGGGACAAGAATTGCGCAGAGGAGTTGCCCCAGGGTTGCAAAAGAGTTGTTCTAGAGTTGCGGAGAATTTGCTTCAGGATTTCGGAAGGAGTTGGTCTAGGTTTGCCAAAGAGTTACTCTAAGGTTTTATAGAAATTACGCGTGAAGATTGCAGAAAAGATGTACCAGATTTCCCCAGAATTGCGAGAGCAGTAATTATAACTAAGGCAGTTAGATTTTTTAGTAGAGCTTTTAACACATATTTTTAATAATACTTATTTATAATTAGATATTGGATACCTGTAATAGAAATTTTTAGAGTTGATAGTTATATAGTTATATATAGTCATATATAGTTGATACATAGTTAATATCAGTAATTGAAATTTTTATTCCAAATATTAAGAGTTGAAATTAGATTGCAAGTTTCTGGAATTCTTATAGATCTGTTTTCTAAGGAAACTTAAAATTTGCTGAAACTGTTATTGCAAGATTCGAGAGTTCGAGCATTTAAGTATCTTCCACGCATCTTAATAAACATTGCTGATAAGCAAGAATTTAACGAGAAAAGAAGCCGCAACTCACTTCCGTAAACAGTTCCGATCATCCACTCGTCGGGGATTTCAGGCGAGGACCATTCCGGATCTCGTGGCCATAAATCCGATATCCTCCTTTTAGTGCATTCCAATACGAGCGCGTCACATGGGATAGCCGTGGGATCATCGTGGTGATGGCCGGGTTGTCCTTATATCGGGGTCATCGAATTTTTGTACCCTATCATTTCGTATATAAACGCAAGAGAAACGGGATTATATTTCGGAAGGCATCTGCGATGTAACCTGAATACGCGCCTCGCGAATGTAAGATGGTTGGTCAATCCGGCGATTTATCGGTGTAGCCTGGGGCGCGAGTACGGACATAAAATTCCGTAGGATTCATCCTCGTAAACGTGAGTCTCTCTCGTCCAGTCGGAAACGACAATTCTTGGCTAAACGTTGATCCGCTCTATTCCACTACAGTAAATATTATTGCCATGCACCGCAATAATATCTGATCCTGTTCTTAAGTCCCAACTCGATTATACTGCTCTAGCCTTAAGAAAGTCTTTTTATGTACATTAGATATTCTATGTCGCTCTTTTCTTGAATTTATTTGTATAATTGTAATTACGGATTTTTTGATAATTTTTACAAAGTTATTTAATTTTTATAATTTGATGATTTTATTCAAGTAAGAGACCTTTTTGTGATTCTTAAAGAGTTTAAGTTTGAAGAATCCCGGATGATCCAGGATTTCGGATTCTCGAATCCTCGACCGACAACGCGGAACCTCAGAAGTCCTTAATTAAAGAACTAAACGTAATTCGCACGTTCCGACCTGGAAGCGTCTAATTGTTTAATACTCAGTCGGGCCATTAAACTTTTTTCTCGACCGAATGGCGGAACGTGATATCGGAGATTCGAAAGACGGATCGACTATGAGACGGTGCGTTGTAAGTGGAAAGCCCCGGGAATTAGTAGGGCAATTAGTCGCTAGCTTGGTAATTAAAACGACCGCTGTCGCCAATTAACACTTACGTCCGCTTTCTAATAACCCCGTTAAGTTGTGCTCCTCGCGATCGCCGTTCCCCGCATTGTTACCGCCATTTGTTGCTATATCTGTCACTTCACAATAGCAGAATATAGCAGCCAAAGTTTGGTTAGGTAGCACGTATGATTGACATGTGTGATAAAGTAAAGATCAAAAGCCCTAAAAGGGCTTCGCTAGAGCAATTACATTTTTGCGGCTTCTCAATTTCATCCTCGCAGCGGCTTTATCATCCCCCTTCTGTGAGATTAATTAATGTTAATAGTACTTTTAAATCTTATTAATATTATCTTTGATGAAAGTTAAAAAATTTGATCTATTTTAGAAACTCAAAATTAATTTTATAGTGTGTATGTATTTGGTAAAAAAATTTTAAATAAATTATTGAGTACTTTTTTAATAATTTCAAAATTTTATTTACTGATTTTTTGAGCCTACAAGAGCCTACAAAAAAATAGTTTCAAGTATATTATAAGTTTAAAGGATCTAACAGTTTCTAAATCCTAAAGAAGCATTAGCTCAAGTCATCAATTCAAGTAATAGCTGCGAAGGGATCTTCGGTTTTAAATGAAATGGCGGCTCTCGCAATGATGTGTCTCGTCATATCCTTTTTTCGTGGCAAAAATGGCGACTAGTACCTTTGCGTCTTTCTTCAAACGTAAAATCACAGTCACATAACGTCATGGGTCGGTGCTCGGGTTTTACGAGGTAAGGTAAACGACGTGGATTCCTCGGCGAGAAACGTAGAAGCCATGCCCGTGGAAGCTGCTGCTGCGCGCTTCGGCTTTTCGGTCGCCAGCAAAATCGTAAAGCCTCGGCTGCCGGCTGCCTGCCACCTTCGAAGAAGATGTCCTTGTCTTCGTCCTCGTCTTGTGGAGTTCATCTTTTCAAGGTGGCCGGCGAAGCGACCGTAATTCGAGTTAATGGCCGTCGAAGAAGAAAAGGGCCGGCGGTCTGATCTCCGCTTGAAATATTGCTTTCAACCTCCCCCGCCCTTCCCTCAACGACTTTCGTCTCTTCACTCTATCCTCCCCCCCCCCTCCTGTTCCTATCCGTGCGCCTTTCGTTCCTTCTTCGTCCTTTCTTCTCCAGTCTCGCGACAGCAGAAACGAGCTCGAGCGCCTGATTAATAGTCCTTTCTACCAAACTTGGGAGGAATCAATGGCCGACGATGACAAGGCCGTTTACTACCTTACACTGCGGCGTTGGGGAATCAACTGAGAAGAGGTTAGATTGAAGGAGACAGAAAAGACAGGCCAAGGACAATTGGATCGCCAAAAAAGACTTAATTTAGTCCTAATTTAACTAATTTCAGCTTATGAGAATCTGTTTCATCATGTTTGATACGTCATAGATGTATTTGTGAAGCAGATCTACTTTGGCAGATCTCTAACATATGTCTCTTGCAATTTTCAAAAAATTTTACAGAAAATATTATTAATTAAACGACAACCAACTTTATTACTGCTTTGTATAAGACAATTCTATCGTAATTGTTTATTTGTTAATATAGTTTGCCAAACAAGAACTTCATCATATCTACGTCAAATATTTGGAACGCGCCAATATTTGAAAGATGTCTCTTTGCGTCGAGTAATAAGTCGTTAGTTCCAGATCGATTGTGACTGAGAAAAAAACGCGAGATCTCGAAAGGGAATAGACTTTGCGTTAATTGTCACTTTATTGTCATCCCAGGACGATTCTTTCCGTTAACTCCATTATCGACGCCTCTCTAATCACATTGTGCTACCAATAAAAGAGCCACGAGGGTTGAAAAGTGCGCCGTGATGGAAACGTCCCGCAGTTTCTCTTCCCTTTTTAATCCTCTCCTACCTTTTTCACCCTCGATATAACGAAAATTACTCCGGTGCTAATGCGTGGGGGGATAATTTCAGCTCATCAGATTTTGATCTGTCAGAAACAGATTTATAACATAGAAAATTCATGACCCAAATGAAAGAATGATTGACTACTGCAAGTCTGAAACTCGCTTCTCGATGTGGCAAATTTAAATACAATTAAAAGTTTCAATAATTTAGCGCATCTTTTTAAAAATTTAACAAAGTAATTAAAAATTTTTTTTTCTTTTACTTTTGAGATTAATTCTGTCAACGTCAATTAAGTTAATTAATAAATTGGATAAAAATAATATATTCACATATTAGTCTGTCACCGCAAATAAAAAGTAGAATTTATTCAAAAAAAATATCCAATTTACATAACAAAAATGTAAGTACGTGCAGGTGCATAATGGATAAAAAATTAAAATAATAATTTATTTCACCCAAATGCAAATAATGGATTGCAAATGAATTCACGCGAAATTAGAATGGGCAAAACTGAATTTTTTTGCAATATCAAGGCGAAAATTCTCCGCAGAGAGCCAATAAGCTCAAAGTAGGCGGGAATAAATTCAGTGGCGCAGACAGGAAGCGGAGGAACATACACGGCCGCAGCAGCCATAAACTGTTAACAAGCGTTCTACCAGTAGCGCTGAAAATTTCACGTAACAGGCGCGACTGTCGTCCTTATTTCCCCCGCGTCATGCTGCCGGAGACCGGAATGTTTCATTTATAAAATCCACATTCTTTTATGCCCGCCATAAATGCGTAAAGCGCCATTCGTCTCTCTCTCTCTCTCTCTCTCTCTCTCTCTCTCTCTCTCTCTCTCTCTCTCTCTCTCTCTCTCTCTCTCTCTCTCTTTCTCTCTTTCTCCGTGCTCATCGCGAAATTTATGCGGCCGCGCTTGCCCGCGCGCCGGACTCTATATTCCTACTTAACAGTCGCCCGTTATATTTTCACGAGGCAACGCGACTGTCTCGTATTTCACGTCCTGGATTATGCCGAACCCTTCAGCGCGTGGCGAGAATCACCCCCGGGGCTTTCTCCAGAAAAATTTTCATTTCCCGCGAAAAATAATTACTGTACAACGCTTCATGTCGCGAAGATTAGAATTCGAGGGAAATTTAATGATGATAATGTAAAAGAAACGTGTTTTTTTGCGTAGATGTGCGAAACATAATTGAATATACTGACTTCTTTAGAATTTAAATATTTCGTAGGCAATGTCAAGGAAAATTATTATTAATTTATTAAATATATTTTAATTAATTAAATATATTTTTTTAATAACGATAATTATTAAAATATATTTATATATTTTATACGTCATACAACAACTTTTTGTTACATTATTTAACAATGTTTAACTGATAAATAATAAGCTAGAAAGAGACATCCAGAAATACTTGAACTTACAAAATTCTTAAAAGCAATACTTATGTTAGTCCAACGACATACTTGGTGTTTCTTATCACGGATCTAAATTGGGTCGTCGAAAGTATGAAATACGTTTCCCGGGAAATGTGCGAGATGATAAGAGGAACGGGATGGCCGAAAGTGGGTCGTCGAGGAAGAAAGATACACAGACATCGGGGAAACTGATGGGTTATGGCGCGATTAAGTACAATTAGCTGTGTAATCGTAGTCGCGACTGGAAACTCTCCTTCGTTTGCGCTTATACCGTAGTCATCGTGTTTTATCTCGCCCAGGCTAACGAGATAAGAAAGTTTTCCAAAGATTGCTAAACTTATTCCTGCCATTAAATTGCATGCACGGAGTTGGACCGAATCACGGTAAATTCTCCTCCCTCCTCTCCTCCTCCTCCTTCTCCTCCTCAAAACGCAATCTAAATTTATACATAAGAATTTTCTCATTTCTGATAAACAGACTGATATAAACTAATTTTGTCGCAAACAACTTCCTAAAAAAACATTGAAAAGTGCAAGAACATATTAGAAAAAATAAAACTTTTTCCTTAAGTAAATAAGAAACTTGTATCAAAACTCGTATCGCGGGAATTTATTCTGTATATCTTCTCGTGGCATCTTTGATACCTCCTAAAACCGCGAAGAGAAATCATTTTTCGTAGAACAGCATGCCCTATTTCCAAATCGAAAATTTAGCCAGTAGTCGCTTTCAGATGATATATTCGGGGATTACTCGGGGGCTGAAGGAGATGCCCTGGTTTGCGGCAGAAAGGTATACAGAAATAACATATCCACGAGAGATTTTAATATTTTCTGTTACCATTTGCAAAATGGTCGCCTATCTGAAAACTAAAAATAGGCCCATTATTTCTATAATCTTAATTCTCTTATTTCTAGAGTCTTTTTCAATATCAATAATCTTTATAGCATTCCTTGCGTTTATTCGTGTTAAATAATAATAATAATAATAGTAAATATTTGTTGTTTCGAGTAAACAATTTCTTACATCCTTCTGCTTGCTTTTAAGATGATAGTAATTGGGCATAATAAAATTGCTAGTGTTTACATATCTTGTTATAATTAACTATAACCGTAGAATTATATCATTTAACATATTGTAATATGGTTATGTTTTTTAATAAAAATATCTCTTGTGAAAGAACTACATTAACATCGGGGTTTTATTAAAAACATGTACAGTTGTCTGAATTAAATTAAAAGGCAAATAATAGCCAATGTCGATGGTAAAGCGAGAATTATAATCTACAATAAAAAGTTAATTAAATACAATAACAAATACAATTACATATGTTCCGGTCCAAATACGTTTAGATCCTTTTCAGTGTATACAAAAAATTAAATAAAGTGCAGTAATAATATTAAAAATAAATGGCGCAGTCATTTAAGACGCAATTACCGCTGATGCCAAGTCGCAAGATTGACTTCCTTGCAAATAAAAGAAAAACCAGAAAAATTAACCAATAGAATGTGTGGCTAACGAATATTGAAGGAAACAGTAGTGAAATTAATTCACTACAGACAGCAGATATCCTATGGTTATCCATATAACGTCCGTGGACATTCCGGACATAAAATTGACATAAATGAATATCCGTAAGATATCGTGTGTTGTCTGGAACCTAACAGTCAAACTTGCAACAGCCACCAGGGTGTATTTGATACAAAACAATACTTCGGGTCAAAAACAGCGTACTGACTAAAGGTTTAAGACTTACAAGCGAAATAAATACAAATCAATGAAGCATCCTGTACATCACAAAAACTGGTCAATAAATAAAAACAAACAGAGGAATTCCAATTATGTGAGAATCTCTCGATAATAGGCAAATAATCTTTGCTAAGATCAACAAATAAAAACAAGCAAGCAGGAAAATTCAATTACGTGAGAATCTCTCGATAAATCAGTAAATAATCTAAAATCCTCTTGTAGGTTGTACCATTATTTTGACGTAAAAATAACGGTATCGTCAAAATAAGGTTAAAGGTTATGTCAAAATAATGGTATCAACCATGTATCAACCTACAACAGGATACATTGGATTATCGAGAGGTTCTCACATAATTGAATTTTCCTGTTTGCTTGTTTTTATTTTTATTGACTAGTTTTTTTTTTACATATGGGATACTTCATGATATTGATTTGTATTTATTTTGTTTGTAATCAAGTCTTATCGATGGCCTTTAATCGGTGCGCTGTTCTTGGCCCGAAATATTGCTTTGTATCGAATACAGACTAGTGGCTGTTGCAAGTTTGACTGTAAGTCGATTTTACTGTTTTCTTCAGTATCTGTTACAAATTCTACTGGTTAATTTTTCTTAGATTTTCTTTTATCACAAAACAGCAGTCAATCTTGCGACTTAGCATCGGTGATTGTCTTAAACGACTACGCGACTGACCATTTATTTTTAATGTTATTACAGCATTTCACTTAATTTTTTGTATACACCGAAGGGTCTAAACGTTAAGATCGAAATGTATGTAATTGTATTTATTTTAGTTTTATTACCATCAGCGTTGGCTCTTATTTGCCTTTTAATTGAATTTAGTTGATTATGTATCTAGAGAAATTTATTTTTGTCCAGTTATATATACAGTTTATCAGTGTATCCATTTATCTCGATTGAAACCAACTAGCCATCAACTTCAAGTTAGTAATATAATATTATTAGCATAACACTAGTAAAAATATATTAAATATATCTCGTTATAATAGTAATATTAGAATTTTTTAAATTGGAAATAAATATATCTTGCTGTCTTTCGTGATTCATAAAACCACAAATTATTATGTATCTATGTTTCCTGAATATTATTATTTTTCAAGTTCCTTTTTCCTAGTCCAATTTCTTTATTATTTACAAGTTGTTTTATCGAATCTAGAAAAGAAAAACACAATTCAAGCTGACTCCGAAATAGACTTCTCGGAGAAACTTATCTCAGTATCGTAAGTTTATGTCCGTCCCCCCGGAAAAAGCGAGACGACGTACAAAGCGGTTTACGGCTCAGCGAGGGTGTCGGAGTGTTTCCACCCCATTTTCAACTTTATTCGAGACTGGATTATCGTTCCGGGCAACGACATTACGCTGCGGAGCAGTATTTTTGCGGGCGTGTAACCTGCGGGCCCCCGAAAATCCCAGGCTCGTTGTCGGGGTAATTCTATTATTATAGTCGGCTGGAGGATGTTAATCCTTCCATTTTGTGTTTCCTGAAAAGGAATGGCGGCTGCCGCCCCGTAATTTCGTCGACGTCCCGCCGAGTGCCATGGCCGTGCCATTATCTATAGGTCATTCTAATAGTACTGCATGCAGTGCCCGGAGTGTTGCAAAACTATTGTATTACTCCGGTAACGCTGCAATAAATCAAGTATTTTGTACACTCGGGATAAAGATGAAATTGGAAGGCGGTAATGGAAGAAGTAAATATCAATTTGATGTAACAACGAACGTAATACATTCTTTTTTTTTTAATTATATAAAATGTGTGAATAAATTGAAAATCAGTATTGTAATATACGTAATCGATATTGCGTAATCAAATTATTATTGAAATATTCGAAGAATTATGTAAACGCTGACTATAGTTTCACTTAAGGAGGTTGTAAGGCTGAAGTGCGCAGTAAAAATATTGTTTTAAAACAATATTTTATTTAAAATATTATTTAAAACAATATTGATTTAAAATTTTAAAAATATATGAGATGTAATGCAAATAAAATGCAAAGAATATAAATGTTTAATTTATGTAAAAGTCCTACATATAAATTTATATTGTTTAAGACAAATTTTATTATTACTACAAGTAATGGCTTGGAAACGGTGTAAAAATGAAAAATCGAAGTTGGTAAAACTACCATCTCGATTCTCAATTAACAGAATAGATTCTCGATTCGGATACCAAGTTCAAGAAAAAATCTAAAAAAATTTACGTGCAACCATTACTTGTTAAAGAAAATTATATTTTCGTATCAATTCTTAACATTTTTCATTCTCGTTACACCTGTACCCTCCTTAAAAGTGCATTACGGACACAAAAGAGATTGACGTCATAATACTTAATTTAAATTTTCGATATTTACACTTTATCTGCGAATTATTCGGATTATATATGAAAATGACGAGTGAGGGGGATCGACAAATTCAGCGGCAAATGTAATTCATCGTGGAGAGCTCATGGGGCAAAAAGTTAGAACAGCCGGATCGCTTCTCTGAACGTTATTTGCGCGCTAGCGAGGAAGCGATTACGCGGGGGCGGAAATGGCGGGTGCCACGTGACTCTCGGCGTGCCGCATAGAAACAGGCGTCGGACAATAAAGTCGGAAGCCCAGTTTGCTTGAAACCAATCGCGTGTAGCGGACGTCGTAACGACACGACGTGCCCTCGCGCTCAAATAACAACAATGCAACAAAACCAGCATGATCTACCGTGCTGTAATTCGAAATTTACGCCGATGCTTATACGAGTACGCGAAAGAGAGAGAGAGAGAGAGAGAGAGAGAGAGAGAGAGAGAGAGAGAGAGAGAGAGAGAGAGAGAGAGAGAGGCGGCCGTTTCGTTACCGGCCATCGTTAAAAACCGCAATGGCCGCCGGTGCGTGCACCCGCATCTGCATGAACGGACGTATCGTACGCGCGAATTCTACCGTGCTAATCAGAATAACGATCGATAGGCGCTTGCCCGCAGCTCCGCCGGGCAGGTCGATATCTACCTTGCAATATGCTGCGGCGAATCAAGCATGACGCGATTCGATTTTTATTGAATACTATAGCGAAAAAGCTCGTCGAGAGCAAGATTGGGAAGGATCCGAACAAATTAGATTCGCGAATAAAAAACTTATACTGTCTGTTATTGATGAATCGCGATATTAAACAGCGCGATTTTTCTGTCGGAAAGTTGCCGAGGTGATAAATGTTAAAGTTGCACCGGATTGTTCGCTCGAGTTGGGAAAAATTGAAAATCCAATTAACATCATAAAAGATGACTTTGCTTTGTTCTCCGGGTGAAGATTATAGCTGCAGTGGTTGCTTTCTCTCTCTCCGTTATAACAATTAAATCTTTAATCCATTTATGCTAATTTATGTGAGCATAAATTAGTAAGATTGCATAACGCGTTAAAGCTGCCTACCGCTTTCGATACTTTTCTAATCTCTCGGCTTAATTACGTTCTATTTTAAAAGCGAGCATTTATATTCTAATAACTTCGAGTAATTCAATCGCTTTGCTGCTTTGTCCCGCTCGCGGTACTCGTTAATTTGTTAATAATCTGAGATAATATTGGTGAAGGACGTAACTGGTAAGATAGTAAGCCCTACGTAAGCTCAGCGTGAAAGACGCTATTGTGCGCCCGGGTACACCGTCTATTAGCAATGGAAACAGGTATCTCACGAATGTCCAGTGATTCTCAAAGTCAATACATCCAGGGCCGGGGTATCGCTAAGCAACTCCATAAATTCGAGACTTAAACTCGCCCATTGATCGCAACGCGTCGCGCCCCTCCCTGCATCCTCCTCAGCATCGTGTTTAAACTATTACGTAGTTATCTTGGGAACTACGTTCATATCCGGTGTTTGCTACTGAGGTTACGTTCGATTACTCCGAGGCGCTATAGACCCGCGGATTCATCTATACATATACGTTCTGGAAACTAGCAAAGATAAATTTGAGACCGCACGAAGTCCCAAAGATCAGCTTAAAGTTGAAGCGCTCCTCCGGACTTCTCGCGCTTTAAGGAAGAAATCCGAAGAATCTATCAATCGTGTGGGATACAAAGTTTCGACCATTTCCGAAGTCGAGGGGCTTAAGGGACATTAGAATGTGTGACGGTTCTGAAAACTTATAGCTGTTAAAGTCGAAAATCTCGATAACCGAGTGGTATTCCTAAATGTCCGGAATTCAATATTGAAAATTGAATCGGTGATTGGAAACGGTCTGAAAGGGTATGGAGACTGACCTTAGCGCTCGTTTTGTCCTTTTTGGGAACAAACGGCTGCAGGTGCGGTTGTCGAGGGCAACAGCGAAACTGCACCGGACCCGACATTTGAAGTTGGATCTCGGTGATTTCTGTTATTTCGCTGACGCGGCCCATCCTATTCGTTTCGGCCGGACGCGAACAATGAATTATCAATTTTCTGTCAGCGTCATCAATTATCGTAGGACGCGACGGCCGAGCGAGCGCGCTCGCCGAGCGCGGTTTTTCTGCCGAAATGATCGCATCCCGCACTCATCGTATCGCGATCGTTCATTAATTAAACCGCCCGGCCAATCAATCGGGTACCGGACACGTCGACGGAAGCCTGACACATGAAACGTAAAACGTGCACGCAATAATTTCGCTACGAATTTCATGCATATATTTCATTGCAAATCCGCCAGAAATTTCTTTCGCTCCCTGCCGGTGAATATCCTCAAAATTTGTATTATGTATAATTAATCGATTCTACTCGATATGCGATTAATGAACAACTTCATTGAGATCCTTTCCCATAATCATTCAATTATCGCTCTTCATTAAACTCTTTTTCACGTCTCGCGAACTTTAATCCTGACTGAGAGAGAGAGAGAGAGAGAGAGAGAGAGAGAGAGAGAGGGAGAGAGAGCAGCTTGATTAGCTGCTGTAAGGCACCCAAAAATCCTGCCATAAATTCTACGGAAATCGACGATCGATCTTCGTGCTCGGTAATCAATGGCGGATTGTTTATAACGTTGTTTATAACTCGGTGGAGTCTGTCGAGCGTGTTCCAGCTTTATTCCCCTCATAAATCGCTTCCTGCACCTAGTCTGCGTCCGTGCCACCTGACAAGCAACTAATGTAAACGCGACTCGTGACTGCTAGCGACATTCTCTCGTCGTCGTTAACGAGAGCGCATTTGTTTAAATAATCCACCCTCCCAACGGCCATCCGTGCGTATACCTCCTAAAGGTAGATATATACCGAGCGTGGTACGACCGGCGAATGCGAATTTTAGCTGTTAAAATGCAGAAGACGCGCGTTCCTCGCTTTTTAGATTTTAACTACTTTAACTCCTTCTTCTCGCGGCTTTCACGAATGTTTAACTTTTTAAATTTTTCACCCTCCCTCTCGCCTTTGGATTTAAAGATTCGTTTAAAATTTTCAAACGTTTCCGTGCCGCGTAATTTTTCAGCACCTCGAGCTTTTAATTCCATTAAGTTTTGGGGCGTTGCGATTTTATTTCCCGGCTTTTTGGCCTTTTTCCGTGTCCATCGGCGGTTCTCATCGATTTTTCCTCCAAAACTCAATGTACACAAACGCTGTCCTCTTTTAATGTATATCCGTTTTTTCTGCGAACGATTCGATGTACGCGCGACTCGTGGATAAAAATGTAGACGTGAACGAGGGAATCTTGCGCGCGAATGGATTCGTTTGATGTCGAGTACGCCTCGCTCTCTCATTGGGCAATAGTCAATATTGAATCGCCCTCGAAATCCTCTTCTTTCTCTCCCTCTTCGTGTCCATCTCGTCGTGTACCTATAGACGTGATATCGACTGATACCGCATTTACTCACGAGCGGGTACTCTACAAAAAAATGGATGCAATAAATTGATGTGCGAACTTGTTCTTCATTGTGAAACCAGTTCGACACGACTAAGATCAATGTCTATCATTGAGTACTAATTGAGAATTTCTTTGTAAAAAGAAACTTACTACATTTATTTAATTTATTAACCTTTTTCGAACTAAACAGTTATAATTTGTAATTAACATTTAATTAATAATTAACGTTTATAATTAATAGCAGTTTAAAAGCAGTACGGATTAAGAACGTATGACCCTGAACCCCTTATATAAAACGTGTAGCCGCTCGGGCGACAGAATCCGCTCTCGTTCAGGGGACGTACGCCCCCGAAGAAATCGTCCAAGTGCCATAATCCGCGACGGCATTGTGCAGCGGGACGAAGTAATCGATACGTCGCGTCCGATCTGTGGACGGACGCGACGACGACGGCCTCGATAGAACCCGTACAGGTTGAACGAGAGAAGCCGTTTATAGATGATCGATTCGGTGCCGACAAAAGCCGGACAAAAGCCACTTCGCCTATACGAGCGTGGGAGCTGAACTTGAGTCGTTAGATCGCTCAACGGAGATTGTGACTCACAACGATGCAGTCCTCATAATTCGCGGAGGGGGTGATTGGTGAAGCTGGACCACGCGAAGACGTTTACCTCGGTCGATAAATCGGACAGTAAAATCCCTTTTAGAAGCGTGGACGCGCCCGTGTGAACGACCGCTTAATAACTCGCGGCTATTGGTCAAAGCATTCACAGCTATTGAACAATTCGCCGATGCTTTGGTGGGATTGAAATTTTTCTTTGTTCTATCTATCACCAAAATAGACACTAGTGGAAATGATTGGCGTCTCCAAAGAAATTTGAAATAAAATATTAATGATTTAAAAATATAAAAAATTAAAACATATTTATATTTAGTATAATCCGTGAAACATATTGAAAGTTTAAAAAAAGAAGAAAAAGAGCCTTATCTGTATAACAGATTTCGCCTAATTCCCAAATTTATACACATATAAATTCGATAATAAGACGCAATTAAAACTTGTTCTTCTTTTTTTTAACCTTTAATATACAATGTGTATAATCTACGTGCGCAACACATGTATATGAAGAGAAGTCACCACGTCTCGGACACGAGTAATAGGACTGAGGATGTTTCCTGATTACAGATTTGTACGTATATCAACTTGTCGCTAGCATATTAACTTGTCGCTTTCCACACAATATTTGTCGAACCATTTAGTGCTACGGCCATGCATACTTTAACTTAATCCATATGTAACTCAACCACAACTAAATCTATTTATAACTAAATCAATATATATTAATCTTTATAATATCAATCTTATTCATTTTTCTTTACGTATTGCTCGTTTATAAGCATCGTCACATTTATTGCATATATTAAGATCACACATATGGAACCTAGTCAATAGGAACTGGATCCTTGGAGAGCTGTCACGTCTACCGCTTTAAATGGTCCATTACACCGCTGACGGAAAAAGAAGAAACAGAAAAGTATTATGAACCTGAAGTGTTGGACGATGCGAAGGATAAGGATACTCCAATAGACGTATGGTTTCTCCTTTTTACTGACGAAAATCAGAAAGTTATTTAGGATATATTCATCCTCAGTCCTATTACTCGTGTGGTCAAGCGTGGTGACTTCTCTTCATATACATGTGTTGCGCACGTAGATTATACACATTATATATGGGATCTACAGTTTAACGCCGATTCCGAATGGCTATATTTTTTTTAGAGAAGTGTTCATGCAAGAATGCTCTCGGTGGGTTGTCACTTCCTTCCGAAAGGTAGCGATCAAATAAAAACCGACGATTTTGGTCGGATTTGAACTCGGATCTTCCGGCTCGCTTGGGCTCACTAGAGCAGCGCACAACTCTCTGCGCCACGATCGCCACAATGTATAACAATTGGCCTAACAGTTTAAAAATTTAAAAGCGACAAGCTAATAATTCGGAGACGTATGAAGCCTTTTTAATTCGGGAACGGGCCTAACTTTTTTTTGTTTTATATAAACGGTTATCTCAGATTATTTTTACACCCCAATTAAAAGTTATTGTTATTAATTACATATTGCATATTTTTTATTGTTCTATAACTAATTCATTAGTATTTAAGGACATATGTGTACTGATACTACTGATTTACTTAATATTTTCTGAAGAAAGTAAAGAGGATCCAAAAAATATTTAAAAAACAAAAGAAGCACACATTAAGCGGCTTATTATAACAGTAGTTCTAAAAAATGAAGATATTAATTAATCAAATGCTTTTGTATTGCAAATTTTGGATAAAAATTGCATATTTAAAGACTCGTAAAAAAAGTTATTAGAAAGAAAGAAAATTATTACAATAATGTCCATTTTATAGCAATTTAAAATCAAGCTAATCGCTACTATACAAAGTCATTTATATTGTGTTTGCTTGTCCAGAATCATTAAAAGTAATTTATTTTTATGATATATGTTTATTATATTACATATAAATAGAAGTTGCAAATCAAGTATTTTTAAATAAAAATAAATATTTATATTAAAACTTAATTCTTCCCAAAATTTTTTATGCATAATCGGATTGAGATATAATAGATATATACAAAAATATTATATTTATTATTATAACGAATCGTTTTGCATTAGATAAATTTATAACAATTATTTTATTATTTGTTATTTTTTTCAAAGCATTTACACTTATGTTTATGGTAAAATGTTATATTTTCTATTTTAAATTAACTGTTATTATACATTATTATTTATTTATTATAAACATATTATATAGATACTTATAATTTTATTCAAATTTATATTATTATTTTGAATTTATGATATACTCTTACCATACTTTATTAATGTTTGTAACGTAAACGGTCACTTATAGGATTACTTGTACATCCCAGCAAGTTTAATAAATTTGTACTATAAAAGTATACAGGTCTCAAATTTTTTCTATTATGCGGATTAGGTCTCGGAATCTTCGAAAGATAGATATGGATTTTCAATCAATAAAAAAAGTTACTGTGGTACATGAGCTTCTGCACTTTTTCGACTGAGATGTTTAAATCATTCAAGTGCCCATTCTCTTAAAAAGCTTTATGTTTCACAAATGTAAAAAATGAAGATGTTAAGAAATTCGAGTAATAAAAGTTTAATATGTTAAAACTCAGAGACTCTCTGTACAAGAATTTAACAAAAAGTCAATAGCAATTTCAAGAGTTGAGAATCTGTTGAATTGGAGGGACAAAAGGACAAAATCGCAAATCTGACTTTTCAAACATGAGAAAAACATGAAAGGAGCTTTTTTGAAAAGGCGAGTTTCCCGTAATGTTGAATAGAATAGCTTCAAAAATTACTAAGAAAGCACATTTTGTAGCTTCCATTCGATCGTCATTCTCATCTATCAACATTCAATTTCTCTTCCCCGATAGTCGTCTGCGCGCTCTACAGCGGGATCCTTTTGGTAGTCTGACAAATGGAAGCTCGGCCGCAGCGCACGGGCGAGAGGACCAGGAACGTGGAAGAAAGTCGCCGAGTGGGGCGAACATTTCTCTCGCGATGAAGAATGTCCGGAATAATTTCTCTGGGTTCTCTGAAATAATTTTACCCGGTCCACTTTGTGTCGTTGGTCGCGGTCGCGGCGACTCTGCCGTTGTCGTCGCTGTTTTACACGCTCGCTGAGAACGTTTTAAATCCTGCCTCTGGATTTACCTTCCTCTTCCTTCCCGGCGTTCTTCCCGCCGCAGGAAGAAGGATGGCCTGAGAGCCGCCGGCAAAAAGTTCCGACGCTAAGTGTGTCTGACGTTACCCTCTTGTTTCTCCTTTATTGTGCATAATGCGCCACTTCCCTTCCCTCTGCAAACTTTTCCTCGCAAGGTCGCATAGGTCCTTGGATATGTCCAAGGAGAGATTGCTTGCGTGAACGAGAATCTCCAAGAAGGAGATTAATCCTTTAAGTATTTTATTCTTGCGGGATATATGCAAGAGTTTACATAAAGTGAAAGCAAACTAACTGAAACAATTTCCGGTCAGAGACATTTTGAGAATATTCATATCGTGTAAACAAAGAAATCAAATAAAAACATGAAAAAGAAACTAAGGAAACATTTCCAAGTATTGTGTATTTTGAATTTAATTTTATCATCAAGTTCATTTTATTTTTAAAAACAATTACAAGTATTTTTTTGATAAATAGATAAATACATCAGATCGATATAAATAATTCAATTTTGATCCGAAGAAAGCAAATTCAGTGGCAATTCAAAGAAATTCAATGACGGAAATCCTGTCTTTTTGTCTCAGATAAAACGAAAAGATTTGTCCGGGGAAGCGGGTTCGTTAGCGTGACGCAATAAAAGGATTTACGTGAGCGCGATCCGCGATTTGTTTCCCAGAAAAGTTGTGGGAGATTTGATGCACTCTGTCAAGATCCGGCGGAACGAGAAGTGATCCTTGTGAAAAATTCATTTAATCCTACACCACGGGGCGTACCGGATGCTTGCGCCGGTTAATCTTGCATAAGGTGAGAAAACAAGGAGAGAGATCCTGGCAGGACTCGGTCACGGCCGCACTCGACTTCGGCTTAACCCCGGCCCTCCAGGGGCATGCTTCCCCAGCAACTGCATCTCCGTAACCCGGATTTGTCCTTTGTCCTACGGGACCCGGCCACGGGAAACGCCGCTGCCGCGAATGCGAAATTCCTGACCCAGTTGTGTTTTTCAGATATTCTCAAATAATGGTTGGTTCAAAATGTAAATCGAGTAGCTCGTCCACGATTAACCGTACTTGAGATGAGCGTATTCCAACTGTTCGTATCATTCGTCGAAAAATGCTGTAATTTTAGAATTTTTTATTTTAAGGCTTCCGTGTCCGTAGGTTGTGCGTGAAGTCTATACGAGTCTCGGTCTTCGATGTTTTTAGGAAGCGCGAATTTGTGTATTGGAAGGTATTGTCGAGGGCCCGCGTATTGTTTCCCCGGTAACTTGGAGAAACGGCTATTTTGCGCGCGCAGCATAATGGAAATCCTGGAATATAGTTCCTCCCTTAAGTACCTGTAGAAGCTTTCGCAGAGGTGCAACAACCTTCCGTTACGTCAACTAATTTAGACCCCCCTCTCTCTTTCTCAGCACGCTTCACATTACTCTTCGTTTCTCTCTATTCTATCGAGATCTCGCTACGAAAGCTAAATAGGTACGTATCTATTATTCATTGTCGTCTCGGAAACACGTTATCTCAGATCACGAAGTTCTCGAATTCGTGTATCCCTGACTCAAAATTCTTGCAATTTAAATTTACAAATCGCTGAAATCTTTCAGTTCTCGCATTTAAATCTTTACGTAATGATCTTGACATTCTATTTCCCTGTTAAGGTTTTATTAAAAAATATAAATTCTTCAAGAAAGTTTTAGTTGGAAGAAATAACTTTTTTTAATATTATATAAAAAATTATTTTCCTATTGTAAACATTATAATACACAATTTTTAATTTTCCGAACTTCGAGGGGATATCGAAGGTATTTGTAAATATATATATAAACAAATTCAAATTTCTAAATTTATTTTTTTCTTTTGCTCTTTTACTTTTCAACCGTCACGTCATGAGAGCCAACATATATAGAACAACTGAACGACATGGGTCGCTGTCTATTATTCATCGGTATTTTGCGCCTCGACATCTTTCCCAATGGGCGATTTCGCATTGTACACGTCGTCGGCACCTAAGCGCGGTGACCCCGGCGAGCCCGTGTGCTCGTATCCGGCGACGACTGTTTCACGTGAAATAGGAAAATCCGAGAATAAAGCAATCTCTGCCCCGTCAGCGCTCCGTGACTGCGTCCATGATTGCCGTTTTCAGGAGGACCTAGTAACTTGCTGGGATATCGTTCTCCGACTTCCTCCCTCCCTCCCCCCGCTTTACCGTCACCGTACGGGTTACGCCACCGGTTTTCTCCACACCTAACATCCCTTTCTTTCTCCTCGTCTCTGGCCCCGGGCGCCAGATCCTCTCTTAATCCGCGGCCCGGCACTTCATTCTCCCGGAACTTCCAAAGACGATTAGAGAACATGTCGATCGCGCTCCGCACTTCATTGGCGGAAATCTCGACCTGGCCGCTATTGTTGCGGCTCTTTAACCTAAAAGTCAATCCACTCGGAATCGCATTGTCCTTCAATAAAACCCGCCAAACGTACCAATACGGGGTCTACAATGTTTTCTAATTCTTTAATTCTTTTCTTTCTTTTTCTCGATGTACCGATTTTTGTCTTTCAATCCAATGTTTAAATTAGCGATGTGTTTCGTTAGAAATAATAAAGTCGTCGTTGTTACCTCATTAAGGTGAGATAATAAGGACAAAAGATTGTTAGTACCCTTTTAAGCAAGGGACATCTTTATCTCTCTTGCGAGATTAATAAGAAAAGCCTTCGGAGTAACAGAGACATTGCTGAACTGACATAACATTTTCTCGAGACTATATAATACACGTTGTATCTTGCCGCGTGCCAGCAATTATTGCGTTGTTGAGTCCTTTGCACATCCTTTTCCCGTATAACAGCAATCGCGAAAGGGCCATTTTCTTTGATGTTATGTCGCTATATAAACGTAACGACTCCATAAAAGCATTTTAGAGGATGAATGTCCATTTACTAATCCCGCGAAGTTGCAAATTAACACCTTTTCACTTTAGGTCGTTATTAATTTCGCGAGTTTGTTATTCTCTAGTTTAATTTTAATAAAATCAAATTTCGCGAGTTTGTCAGTTTTTACGGCGCATGAGATATATTTCTAAAACGATAAAAAAGAATTCGAAAGGAGTGGCTTTTGGCAACTGAATATCACAATACATCGCGCGATGATGTATATGAAGACAGAAATCGCCAAGCCGTGACGGTCCGGCGGACATTTTTAATCCGACAAAAGTTTGTGAATTACGCTTAGCTGGCGCGCGGCGCGGGGTGTCTAGATAGAAAGAGAAAGGAGAAGCAAAAAGGATTATGTTCCCTCTAATGGCTCCTATTCCCTTAGTCTTCCCGCTTCACTCATCCGTTTCTTTTCCCTTTTTTCGTCCTCTCCTCCTTTAAAGCCGCGAACATTCATTAAAAAAGTCTCCTCCCAAGAACTCCGGGGGTGAAGACCGAATACAGGAATGAAAATGGGACAAGAGGTTTGAGGGAGAGAGGGAAAGGGAAGGGGGGCGCAAGGCGGACAAGGGAATTGGAAAAAGAAATTTTTTACTGCCTGCGGCACGAGACCTCCTTCGAGAACCTCCGTCGTTCTTATCCCGCATCCCCTCCTGGCTTTCCACCAGTTCTCACTCTCTCGCGTCCTCCTCATCCCCACCCATTCGCGGTACAAAGCTGCGAGACCCCTTCGCGCATGCTGAGACTGACGTTTTATATGACTGCGGGGTTGGTTGCACTGGAAATAATTATGCCGGCGTTAAGCGCGACGCCACCCCCCACCCCCGCGGTGGAAGGACCTCAGAGGGTGAGATCCTTATAACGGAGCAGATAAAGTCACCGCGAATATTTCTGCGCTTTATAATTTAGTGCGACTTTCGTGCATTTTTCACGTCACGGATATTCGGGGATTTTCGAGTCAAGAAGAAACATGTGGCTACCTGTTTGAAAATGGAACTTTATCGATGTAACATTTAACCTGTTGTTAATATTTGTTAGCGTTATTAGTGAATTAGTTAACATTAATATATCTGTTTATAATTATATATAATGTTTCAGTTACAATATTATGTAGTAGGTATAAACGCAATATTACAGTTATTATGTTTTTAATAATATATAGTATTTTATAATAATATTTTTTATAGTATTTTGTATAGTATTTTGTAATAGTATTTTTTAAATCAATATTCAAGTTGTGATATATTATTTCAATATTATTTATCGAAACGTCGTGACAATTATAATTAAAAATAGCCAGTTAGGTCGAATAAAAAATCGTTATTATTATTTTTATACATATTTTAAAGACGCAAGAGAGAGGATACGTTTGAAAATAATTTTGTCCAGTTCGACATGATCGTTTTGCGTCGCCAAGTGTCGTTGCGATCGATAGAGGCGACCCGCCATCTTCTTCGCGATCGTCCCCGCAAAAATCGGTGACTCGTTTTTCGCACGCTAGGCGGTTAGAGCCGCGGAATGTTGCCGCGTATTAGCATAACAAGATTCTCTCGTGCACGTAATGCGAGGGCGGTTGGGGAAGGGAAGGAAGGGCGCAGGGACGTAGGGCGCACCGATCTATTCCCTTTCTCCGCTCCTCTTAGATTTGCATGGCCCATTTAAATGCAATTTCTTTTCCCTCGATCGAGGAATTACGTGAATACGCAATCCGTCCAGCCGCAAAGTTCGCGTGTACTTCCCGCCGTAGGATTAAAGGGACTCGTGCTCGAAGAGCCCCGAAGTCCGGGAGAGAAAAAGCGATTTTATAACCTTTTGGTGGAGACCCGGGTTACTTCTTCTATCGGTATATTGACCGCATCCGTTCTCATTCTTTTAGCTAAAGATCAAAAGATGCGAACAACTTGAACTGCAATTACTCTTTTCTCTCTCTCTCTCTCTCTCTCTCTCTCTCTCTCTCTCTCTCTCTCTCTCTTTCTCTTTCTATCCTGTAAACAGTTCTTCCGTAAATAAATCCCTATCTTTGCTCTAAAAATAAATTTTTCTGGTTGGGAAAGAAGCTTATAACAATAATCATTTATTTCATACTCTATCAGAAGTATCAGATACATTTTTAACAGATTTTTAACAACACTTTGGAAAGTTTAACTGCGGCGGTTAAGATAAATAAATAAATCTTACACAATATCTTAAGGCTTAAAGAATAATTTGCTGTTCCTAAGTTTGTGACACGGCAAATTATATCCCCACGATAACATGATACATGCGATATCTTAGCTCGGTAGTAGAACACAATATTTGCAATTAATTAACACAGCAGCAAGTCCTCACGGTTCCTATAGAGCTATAGAGTTTGGTCTACCAGCCATCACATTACCGCGGGAAATTCATTAATTCTGAATGTAATCGGCAAACGGCCCCCCTTTATTAGATTTCATATACGAGTCAATCTACCACGCTGCTTAGTCGTTTCATTAAAGTAACGATAAATTGGTTAACCACCACGGTGGATTATCCAGAGTTCAGGGCCAGGGACCGTTGAGATTAGTCCCGCCGGCGTGTGTCCGATATATATCGCAGGGAACCGGAACGTCGCGGGACACCATATGCAGGAACGTACGCGCGGTACGAGGAAAGTTACGGAAGTTGTTATTACTTTTAGCATCCGACCGGCGCGCACCAGCTGTATAATGCAGCCACTACTATCGCGTACGCACGCTTATACACGTAATAAGCAGTCTACCATGCGCCCCCAACTTTCTGCTGGCAGTTGAGACTTTTTACGAAAGCGTTTCTCCGGATCTCGTAGACCTCGTTTCTTGTTAGGTCTTTATTTACGGTAAATCGGCCTCGCCCGTCGCATCAAATCTCTGTGTCTTTGCGCCGTAACGGCGCGCGGCGCGACGAACGTTCCGCAGCTTCGTTTACGAAACATCACCTCGACCCTACAGAGTCGCTTCGATAAAAATTTCACCGACCTCCTTTCCAGAATTTCAAATTACGATTTTATTTTTAACCTTTTCTTGAAAATATTTAATCCCGCGCTTTAAAATATTAAAGATCCCTTTTTCGGTAAATGCATCTTTCATTACTCAGAGACTTTACTGTATTATAAATATTTCATTTTTTGCGCCCCGTTTTTCCCCCCAAGACTCTCAGAAAAGAGTTGCGCTATCGCGGTTATTAATAAGTTTTGAGCAATAAGAATTAAAAGTAAAGGAGAAATATGTGGAAAATGAAAATAGGCAACTTCCCATGATATCATTAAAAAGTTGTAACAAAATATTACATTGTTACAAAAAGTTTATCACGTTAAAATTTAAATTAGTATTTTATAAATTATGTAATTGTCTGTAAATCTAGTAATAAATACCATAAAATACGAAGTAAACATATAGAAAATTTAATATTTATTAAATATTTATTTTAAAAAAATCTAATGTACAAAGTAAATTGTGAAGAAAAGTGTGAGAGCCTTCTATATTTGAAATTCCGTAAAAATGCAAGTATTATAGTATTCAAGTTTCTTGCAAAAGTTATGGTTGCCTTGTCAAGTATAAAACTACATTATCGAGGCAAATGCCGTGCAGCGGACACATTCACCATAAAGGTCGGAGAGTCAGTCCGATTGACGGTCCACGGGAGACAAACAAGGTAAATGAGACACGTAATTGATTTCGCCGGCCATTCACGGCGTAATTAAAAAGCTTCCGATAACAAGGACCGCGGCCATTGTTACGCAATGAAGCGTGACTCACGCTCGTCAAGTATCGAAGTTATGCAGCGTTACAGTTCGCAACGAAATTACGCCCGCTAAACGTCATAAGTTGCGAAATTTGCATTTAGCTGCCCGGCCTCTCGAGCTGCAAATTGCGCCGCCACGCCGCCGCGGATAATCGAATCGCGAATTGCCTTTTCATTCCCCGCTAAACTGTCATCGCTTATTCGCGCGAGCCCATCTAAATTATTTTGCTCAGGTGTTTAACACGTCGTTAAATGGTATATTTATGAGTCATCGATCTTTCGTAAAGCAAAGATGAAAATATTATATTCAAGATCGTTTGCCAAGTGTGTATATATTAATTAAAAATATGAATGAATTATTTTACCTTTTATACTTTCTCGCGCGACTACGGATCGCAGACGTTTTTCTGTGGCGAAAGAGATTAAAATAAGCTTTCATCCTAGGGGGGTTATTGCTAATATGAAAAAACTGAACAAATAATCGATCTCCCGATTACATGGAGTCGGACTGTGCGTGGCGGTAACCTGATAGACAGGACCGATCGGAAAGAAAGGGAGCTTTAAGGTAAGATTGAAAGCCGTAAAGAATAGTTCGCTAGTCGCGCTCAGTGACCAGGCTTCTCTCTCTCTCTCTCTCTCTCTCTCTCTCTCTCTCTCTCTCTCTCGCGCGCGCGCGCGCTGTCGGGGAAGATTCTCCACGGTCCAATCATCCAACGCGGCCTCCTGATGGAGCTGTCAATTGCAGAATTGTAGGCGAATGGCCCGTAATGGCTTTCCCGTAAATGCGAGCTTGGAGAGTCGAAAAGCTTACAAGCTGTATCGAGAGAATAAATATTCAACGTAGAATGCACACTGAAAGAAAAGATTGATTGCGTCAACCAATTCTTGGTTGACGCAGCCAATTAATTGGCTCAATTCTTGGTTGACGCAACCAATCTTTTCTTTCAGTGCAAGTTTTCAGTTTTTTTGACTGGAAAGAATAAAGCGTATTACCTTTTATGATTGTTTCAATTAGAACTTTTATGCACAATACTAGCAATTCGGACTAACAAATAAATGACATTAGATAGAAATATATAAGTGCATGCTGTTATTACGGTGAAATTGTTAAGGTTGACGGATGGAAAACTGGCAAATCGCGATCGCAATTTTCTGGATTGCACATGCAAATTGAAATTTCTTGACGGCAGAATTTGGATTATACTTCATTGGAAGCACCTTGTAGAGATGAGAAAGAGAAGACCCTCGCGTACAATTGCATTTAATCGCTCACGGAGGAGAAGCTGTAGACTTGTGAAGGCCGAGTTAAATGGAGTCGCGAGATTCGAGGCGGAAGTCGCCTCCCAAAGCACTTTGAGTGATGGAGTCTGGGGAGTAACAATGCGAGACGATACCTTAATCTCTCGATAATTCCTCGTTGACGTCCTTCCTTCAAGTTTGCCGTACGCGCGAGAATTCCTTGATATTGTAGAACTGCATCGGCAACGCGAACTTGCGTCACGTTAAAGAATATTTTAGTGTGAAGAAGTATCCTTCACACACATATCCTACTGAGAAATGGCTGTGTGTTTTTCTCCACGAATAAAAGAGCATTAATAAAAATTAAAAATTAAAATATAATCCAAGAGAAAATTTGGCTGTAAAGCAAAACGTGATTAAAAAGATTAAAAATTCAACAGTTTAGGTAAACCAAAAAATTATGAATTAATTCTCTCTCTTTTTCCCCGTTTCTCTCTCGCTATTATCCAAAGCATAATCGCAAAGTTAGCGGGAAGAGAGTGAATGTACACTTTGCGGAGATGAAAAGGTTAATGACATATACTGAGAAACGGAATGCGGACGCTCGGCCTTTACAAACAACTACATTTTTTCCCGGGCATTTTCGCGGCTGAATTTTCGCTAACGCGTGTGCAAACATGCGGAATCGTTCGCCGTGCGCGGAAAGAGCTGTTTCGTGGTTGCGCGAAATTCCGCCCGCGTCGTCGTCTTCCTCTCTCATCGCCGTTCGTTTTCGTTCCTCACCAGTCACGCCCGCTGTAAATTCGATTTACGCGCGTCTCTCCCCCTCAACGTGGATCCCTTTGAAATTTCATTTCCCGTGTCCTTATCCCGTGACTTTTTATCAGATTCAATTTTCCTCTTGATTCCGACGAGAGAAGAATTTAATAATATCGCAAAATTTGTAATTAAAAGTAATAAGATATACGACTTTTGATGGTTATTGGTGAAAAATTTAACTCCTTTTTTTTTATTGTTTTCGAATTTTTACGTTGCAAAATTATTCGCCGTTGTGACGTTAAGTGGCTCCACCAGCATCTCTTTTGTTGGAAAATTGGAAAATACAGGACTCGCAAAGACGCGGGGCTGTAATACGGAGGCTTAATGTCTTAAATTCTGAGAATCTTTCTCGAAGGCACGGCAATATATATGGTATATGTGGCGGGGCGATTTATAACCATGATATGTATGTATATGCCAAGGAAACTGTGTACTTCGTTTCGCGAAGTTCGCGCAGAAGAAGCACACCGGAGTTTCAGACGAGGTACCACCTCGATTTCCATTACTAATCCCCGTTAATTTCCATTACTAACCCGGCATAATTAAGCAGTCTACGAGACTTTCCCTTTCCATCGCGCGCCGCTTCCGCCGGATGGTCACGTCGCTTTATAACAACTTTTTAACTCCGAAACGAAAACATCTCGCTGATTAATGTATTTTCCGGCAGTAGCTTTCCAGGTTCTTGAATCCTCCGTATCTTGAGAAATAGAATTTTATCAACACAAAGTTTTTTTTCTTGAGTTCTTTTATTATCGATTATTAAGATCTCTTAGTTTCTGGATACGCTTAATTATAACGTATTCGTGCAAAGTGGAAACAACAATGGAAATTAATTAAATGCATTGAACAACTTAAAATCGATAAAAAAAAGATTCAATCTTAAAATTCAATTTTGCAATACTGCAATATCGGAGATTAATTCTTAAGCATATTCCTTAATATTCAGAAACGGCATTCTGATAGCATAATCGTCGGTCTATAGGAATTCTTGAATGGGATGTAATTAAAGTTAATTGCGGTGCCGAAAGTTCGTGCTCGCTCACCGGGAAACCTTTCGAAGCCGGAAATTGTGATTTCAATGGAACTCTCTGCAGCGACATTTAGGGGTAGACTCTCGGCGATTTGTAATAATTGTTAAATAATAACCCGCGCGTATTTCGATATATAAAGTTGCGCGATGGGGAAATTCGCGCGTTTGACGGATCAAGTTTTTGGCCATATTAGTCGCACGCTTAATTCCGCATTGTGCGGAATTACACATGGGAATTGATTCGTTAAATCTATACTCCGTGTAATGATCAACGCGGCGTGAAATTAGCGCGGGATCGTAATTAAATTAATAACTGGATTACGCCGCGTTGATCCTATAATTATCGTTTACACGCGATAAGGTTTAAAAGCCCGGCTCCAGGAAATCGATGTAATGTGTTGCGATCCCGTTGGGGAGGCGATCTGTAATTAATATTCAATTATCTTTAACATATTGCAAGATTAGACGGCCCCTTCTATCCGATCCCTCAATTCTGCCACATTCTTCCCTTCCGATAAACACATAAATAAGAGTAGCCAATCATGAATAATGCAGAAATAATGCACCTTTGAAATTACGACTAAATAATTTTTACTATATTACTATAATTTTAAATATATATAATACATTAACTGTTACATTATTAATTTTATAATTTATAATTACAACGCATCTGCTTATTAAATATATATTATTAAAATTGCTTATTTGATTTATTATATTTTATTCTCTTAATACGCGATTTAAAAACGTAATATCCACACGTGTTATTAAATTCCGTTTAAAAAATTAATCTGCAAATTGGTACAGCAAAACCTATAGGGAAATTATACAAAAACTACAAGAGGGTTTTGAAATCAAAGTATACAAAAAAATTCACTTGCATACAAAAATATTAAAAGCCGAATATGCGCATAACGTTCCAACGTGAATTTGTGTGTCACTGGAACTGCAAACCACTACTGCTAGAAATGCCAGTAAACTATTTTTTCCCACTTCTTTTTTTTTAACCTGTCTCGAAAATTTACTGTCGCTGAATCGTGGAAGTGCGACAACGATAACGTCGCGCGCGATGCAAAGATTGCTTGGATTGGAAAACATACGCGGGTGTAGGCTTTTGCCATTCAATATCGAAATAGAATTTAATGTGTAACGGAGAAGGACGGGAGAGAAAGGGGGATGGAAGAAGGCGATAACACGCGGGAATCGCTCTTCAACCCCCGATAAATCATCTCCCGCCATGTTTAATGCAGCTTTTTCAATTGTCCTCGGGGTCACGTATTCACGCCGTAATTCCTTCAGCTATACCGATTTACAGTCTGAGGATACAACCAATATCCATTTCAATGCAACATATGGAATTTCTTGTATCATAATTTTACATTCGTAATTAAAATGGAAAAGAAAAATAATAAAATATTAATGTAACAGGTAACAGTAGATTAATTATATTACATATTAAATAAAAGTAAAATTGACACACCGCATAATTATAATTAATATTAAAGACTTTTAAATCATCACGAATCATATTTCAAAATTCCGAAATCTAACTGAATCAACCTCTTTCCGGCGTGAATCGGGTAACTGGGATCACAACAAAATCTTTCGCGGGATCAGTGTGTAGAAAATAATGTTGAGAGAGGGCAATGGCGGGACCAACGAGTGGGATGGAGAGGCGGATTGCGCGAATTCCGCGGCCTGCAAAACGATTTATGGGAAACGAACGCGGGCTATAAAATAACACTTCCCATTCAAATCGGCAAATTAATGGTCGTTTTCGTGGATTCTTTGTTTGGGCGGCGCGCGCGCGACAATGGCGGGTAGCTTGCTGAGTTATTATCCTGAAATAGTACAAAATTTTAGGAACGAGGATCTTCGTGAATTCTCGTCCATTTCGGCAGATAATTTTCCTAACCGATAGGACATGTTCCGATATCCCAGAACGACAGATTACACGCCGCCGCGCCGCCCACGTCCGAAATTGAATTGATGTTATACTTTTGGAGTACCTATATCCGGTCCCTCGGAGTAGAGCAAAGATTGATCGGCTTGCCTAGGCTTCGAAACTATTATCTAGTTTAGATACTTAAGTCCGCGCGGAAAGTTACTCCCCGCGAGCTTTAATCTCTCTAAGCACGAGGTGATTATAAAGTTTCTTATTAAGTTCCCGTGTAGCACACCACCACACGCGTACACTCGAGCCGCCATTGCGATACACGGGTGAAAAACTTTGCCCGGGTACTCCGGCTATATGTAACTCTCAACAAGGAGAAGAAAATGCGAAAGTGCCCCGCCGTAGTATTAGAACATGTTTCCTACTCTACATGAAACGTTATATAGGAAAGAAAAGGGGAGCGCATTTACATTTAAACGCTGAAACAGGCTTGGACAGTTTAAATATCGTTTCTTACAGTAGTAAAGTTCATCCCTTTATTACGTATTCTGCATTGTACTTCATTTTAATCTATTTTGTAATTATTTTTATTTTTCATCGTATTTTGTTTAAATTTTTACTTAATTTTATTTAACCTTTAAGTGCGCGGTTTTGCATATATGCAAAGCGACTTTTCGAGAGCTTCGTGCACTTTTGCTTATGAAGTTCGAACTGAAAACGGGTGGCTTTGCACGTCTATAAAGAGCTTTCTGGATGGAAAAGTCTAGAAAATCATTTAAAGGTTAAGTCATCATATTTTAAGTTTACTTTAAGATCTCACAGTACAAACTGCATAGGTTTATATTAAATTTTCACATTGCGATTAAATCTGTTTTTATCGGTTTTTATATTTTCTATAATCTCTATTCTATTTTTTTTAACGAGAATAACACAATCCGAATCCCATCTTTTATTAAAAAAACCTATAACATGTAACGCATGCATCATATGTTGACATCAACATGTCCCGCTTTATATTTGTCCGATTAAAAGGACTCGTGTAAACTTAATATCCCATACCGGGATTAATGTACTCGCGGAAAATACGGCGAAAGAGAGCGAACTCTCGTCGTCGAGCAATGTCGATAAAAGGTAGACGAAGAATTGACGCGGATTTCTTCGGCTACGTCCGTTATGCAGAAGAAACGAGAAAAAGACTGTGCACAAAGAAGCTCGCCATCTTCGAGCCCCTCTTGCCGAGGGATCGCAAGATAATTGGCTGATTTAACGAGATCACATTCACGACGGAGGGATTCGTGCCGCGGTAAAGAAAAGCGCGTATTCTTCTTTATGGTGACTTCCGTCAGGAAACGCACGCGGTTATCTCGAAATATATCATCAACCGTTGAATGTCGTAGTTTAACTGCAAAATAGAAGGTAAATCTAATATAAATTCCCGAGAATATTGAAGTTTAATTTAATAAAAAATCCGCAAATCTCTCAGTTTTCATTTTACGTTAATCCGCGGCAGGGAAGGAAAATTGTGGATTCCCCATTATAATATCTTTCCTCTCATATGCACACGAGCTGCAAATACGACGCTTGGATACGGTATACTTTATGCAAAGCGAGTGTATTCATCGCGCGTTTAAAAACGCAATTAACATCTTAAACTCGCGAATTACGTTGATTCGTGGGAAAGGAAGGATCGTTAGCTTTCGCGCCCGGAAGCGGTGATATCAACCGCTTTCACGGTCACAAAGCGCGAACGTGGAAGCGCTTGGACGCGACACTTTGCCGCGCGAAATGGGATGTCCATTGCGTTGTTGTAATTGGACGGAAGTAGTATTTTACCGATGCGTTTACTGAAGGCGATGCAAAACGCTGACGGGTCGGCGCGCTCTCACAACTTGACTCAATAACAAACGCCCCTCCCTCCCCCCTCCGCGTAACTATTGTGTTGATTACAAGTTTACAGGGCGAAATAAAAAAAAAGAAGAGAACCGTTATATTGCGCGCGTTACGATTTGCACAGGTAAATTGGATATCTGGAAAATAAACTGCGTCCAGTGCGGGGGATTATCTGTCCACGGATGGACGCGTTTATCGGAATCCCTTTCTGCGGAAAATTGTATGTACTGATAATAGAACCTTTATCCTTCAAATCTTTTTTGCGTTTGATTTCCGTCCGAGCTGAAATGTAATCTACAGCTTGATTACTGTAGTTAGAATGCGCGTGTCAAAGGCCGCAGCTTCAAAGCAAATGATTCTAGTGTAATCTATGTGTCTGTTTAATTTCTCATAATAAATACGCTGTTGACGATTGAGAAAACGTTTTTATCAAAAATGTCACAGAGAATAAAGTAAATTTGCATTTCAAATTTTAAGTGCGCTATGTGCTGCGCTGCTGCACTATTTGCAGCGCAAATACTCTAAATTGGTCAAGTTTGTGTTCCCAAATAACTACCTAATTATCTCATTACCTATATGCAGTTAAGTATCTTTATTTTCTATTTTAAATTGTTTCAACTATCAATTCTAAATTATTCGCATGGACTTCTTCGGTGATTCTTTCGCTTCGATGTAAAAAAGAAAAAATTAGAAGTTACCTTGGACCGGCGCGTAAATGTTGAGGTACAGGCAATCCTCGCTTTGGTTCTTAAGGTAGGGCAGCAGCCGCTTGAGATACTCTGCCCTGCCCTTGGGCATCTTATCGCTGATCTCGGGCAGCTTCTGAGGGCAGACGGGCCCGAACTTATCGGCAACCTTAACGCCCTGCCAAAGGGCACCGGTGACGGGCGGCATGAAGCGTAATGAGCCGGTCGGCGGCGAGGCGTAGGGCACACCGCGGAACACCTCGACGCCCTCGAGGTATCGATCGAGGGTAACGATCACGCCCGACAGCTCGCCGTACTTAGTCCTGACGATCCTCGAGGTCAGCTCGGCACCGACGGTCGCCAGGAACAAGCCGAGCAGCGCCAGGATCGACGACATCATCTTGACGCGATCACCGACGTCTTCGGCGTCACCTCCCTTCTGCTTCGGCGTCCTCCGCACCTCCGCCGATCACTTTTTTGCCGCGCCGACGTCTCTCATACTCTTCCGTCTCCCTCGTCTCGCACCGCTACTACTATTTCCGTCTTAACCGCCGCCAGAGGTGCGGATGCACGTCAACCGATCCATCTCGCGGCTCTCAGAGGCTCGTCCGCCTCCTGGATGCATCAATCTCCTTCAAAGTGAAGGACAGTTCGATGACTGTTAGGCTTTACTTGGCTCGATCGAGGTACTTAAGATGATCTCGACTGGAAGTGTACAAGTTGGTGAAGTTTCTTACAATAGCTTCTTTGGTAGTTCAAGATCATGGACTTGATTTTATTTAGTAATTATACAACAAAACTATTGTCTTTAATTAGATATTCCTGAGCTCAAACGATGCAAGAAACTAATGAAAACGAAGTAGATTTAGTTAGAATTTTTCCAATATGTTGATCTGGTGAGATTACTAGTCTCGAACTACATTCTTTTATCTGAATAATTCGGTAAAAGAAATAATTGCGAATCGTCCTTAATTATTTTTTATGCAATTGACCTAAGGAAGACTGCAGCTTAATAGATTGGGAAATATCCTGAGTTAGATCTTCCTAGGAGAGTCGCAGAGATTGTATATGTCGTGTATTAGATTTCTTCAGTCGTATATTTAAGTAGATATTTAGAAATGTTGAAGAAGTTCAGACAATCCATCGACGCGGTGACAGAGACCAGAAGATTCTCCTTTTAAACGTCATCGTTATCCTCTAGACTTAATTATTATCAGCTTCACGCTATAAAGTTGCAAGTTTTAACGATCTCCGGATTCACTCTCTCTCTCTCTCTCTCTCTCTCTCTCTCTCTCTCTCTCTCTCTCTTGTTTTTATTTCACTAAACAATAGAGATTTTCTACACATAGAAAAGATCGTCGTAAATTTACCATTGGACGTCTATAGCAAGAACAATGAGTGAATTATTTATTTATACACTGTCGGAAACTTCTGTAGGTATAACTTTACACTTTTCCGCGATAGACTGCAGCATCTAGATCGGAACTTCCGGTTTAAAACAGGATCTCTTCACATCCACGTAATGTAACCTTGTCCTTTAACGATTCTCCGCTCCTCACTCACGTCTGTTGATATAAAAGTGGTTCACACGCGTCTTATCGTTCACACAAAGACGATCTCGTGTCTGACGGTGTGCTTAATGTATCGCAAGAGATAGAATACACCGGCTCTAATCACGTTCGGGAGCGGGCCGCTCTTGGTATATTTACCCACTCGTTTCATCTCGGCGAAAAAAAAGAAAGAGAATACAAAAGAAATAATATCCCAATCTCTCATTCAAGATTTCTTTGGACGGATTAAAGATAACGAGACTCGTCGCACCTGGCTCTCATCTCGTGTGATTCATCGAACTTAATCTCCGCGATCGAGTCAAATCGAACATTCACTGATTTTTCAGCGGCACGATCTTTTCTTCAAAGCCAATTCGCTCGAAAAAAAACATACGAGCGAGGAAATTGACGTTGTTCCGGTTTTCAATTCTTGGAAAAAAGCAAAATGTACCTACGCGCGGAACTTTTTCGCATTGAAGAATTTTAGATTTCAATCCTTTGTAATCAATAAACGTGGAATTGAAAATCCGTCAGCTGCCTCGGCTTGTTTGACGGCTTAAAGAGATACGTGCGAAGATACGCGCTCACCGTGTGAAATAAAAGAAGCATCCAGGAAGAGCTTAGCTTGTTGCGTTCAAGAAGAACGTCACTCTTTATATTTAAACCTTTTCAGTATCTTCTAGGCATAAAACGCAACTCTTCCCAGGCAATGTGACGCTATTCTCGTTGAGTCGACGGCTTCAATTTTCAATTAACCTAGTTAGATTAAAATCGCACCACTAAGAAGCTTATTTCCCTGCGAATTTCTAGGTATAGACACTCGTAGACTGCAGAAACCAAAATTTAGGATTATCTTTGATTACTCCATTGTATTCGCACTTTCCTGACCGATCACTGAGTAATGATCTCCGCGATCATCGGCACAACACTACGACCAGGATAGAGTCGCGCACGCGATCATCGTTCCTTCATCGCAACGGGTCAAGCACTATCGTACGGGATTCCGTTCTGCACATAGCTTCGCGACGGGCACCCACCCCCTCACCCTCCTCCGCCCCTTCCCGGCGTCTCGCGCCGGCACCCGTATCCGGAGTATTTCTTCAAACTTCGCCGAGTTGGGAAAATCGTTTTCCCGATTGGACCCGATTTATCGGATGCGTCAAAGTAATTTCAAGTTTCGTTGAACTGACCGTCGCAAGCTGGAAGCGGCAACCCCCTCACGGCACAACTACTACCCCCGCGAAGCTAACGAGAGAGAGGCGCACCGAAAAATCCGTGAGGAAGGTGGGTAGTGGGACCGTAAACGGCCATCCCCGAGTTTCTTCTCTTCGTCAAGCCACCCCGGTTGCAGCGAACTACCACCCACCCTCTGGCACACTGCACCGTCGACGTCGATGCACCCTGGTCGATGCACCGGGACGAATCTCGCGTGACGTGAGATTGAGGGGTGGGTACACGGTGTTACCCGTGAGAAAGGGTGAGAGCGCCGCTGGGACGCCGTGGTATGCGACGAAAACCAACCGAACCGATGTAGCCGACACTTCGACCCCCGACAGACTGGCGTCAGGCGACGACGTTCGCTATCGGCTGCGCATGCCCTCCGCGCAAACGCTCGGGGACTCCGGTACAGGACATGGGCGCGGAAGTGCACCCCCGCGACGCGTTGGTCGATACGGCAGGAGTGATCGATCCTCGAAACCGACCGGCGAGAGTTGTTGGTTCGAGTCCGGGATTGCGAAAACGCTTATTACAGTCGTACTTTTGGCTTCGTCCGAGACCGTTCCCTCTCGTTGGACCTTTCTCGTCCTTTTCGAGTTATCCATCGCTATATTGGCTTCTCTCGCGGCGCAGTCGTCTTTAAAGGATATTGTACGTTTAAGCGATTAAGCCAATAATCGCTGCATTAGTATATCGATTTTTTCCAACGGTTTCTTTTCACGACTCGTAATTACTTCTCTTGTCATATTATTGAGTCAAATATAAAATCTTATTGTATTAGTCGCTACTCTAACTTGATTTAAAATTACTTCTTTTGTCTGGATGTTTTATCTTTCCATTTTGTTCTTCACTATTGATCGAATCCCGTTATATTCAAAAGAATATTTTATTTATAACTGTACATACATGCATATATTGAGGATACTACACTTTTTCTATTGGAAAACATGTTTTTTGTTTTCTTTACATTTAATTGATTATCAATTTTTTCATCGCTGTTGACGGTAAGGCATGCAAATTACTTAATTTTAATAATTTATATACTTACCATCATTATATAACAGTTTTAATAGTTATATTTTAAATATAATGCAGCGTGTAATACATATTTTAAGTGAATGTCAATAAATATGTTTTACAACCATCTTTTAATTTCATTCACATGTAACGTTTAATGAGTAAAACGCTCTCATCAGTCCATCGCTATCATTTTAACCAAATTATATAGCGAAGCTTATTTATTATATTAATTGATAATTTCTATTACTTTATTAATTACGCAACAGATATTATCACATTAAATTGATTACCGCAAAATATTTCATTCTATGATTACTTAAAGCAATTTTTATAATAATTTAAAAACACTCCCCGTGCATATAAATTATAAATTACTTTATTATATTTTTAAAACAAACTCTCTCTCGGCCTGAGAAATTAATTAACTGCAAAAAAATACACGGGCAAGTGAGTCTGTTAGTTCTGTAAATCTCAACAAATTAGTGATTACTAAATCAATGCAGAATGTAAATGTCAGTCGATAAATAACGACATAATTAATTAGCGGGATTTATTTGACAAGCTCGCTTGCGCGCATAAATCGTGCAATTTTGTAGTAGCTCGCAGCAAGGAATTTGCGATGGACATCGGGAAATCCCCGGAAAACGGGTGAAATAAAGGAAGTTTTTAACGAGAATTTCCGGAAATCTGGGCGCAGCTGCGCAAAGAGTTTCTCCTCGCAAAAATTCCACTTCGCTCCCGCATTCAACATCGCCTTCGCATTTTACCGCGTAGTTATGCTCGTTAACAAACTCTTTTCTAACGCGGAAGCTATAGGAATTATCTCGCTGAATTATTTCTCGCTTCGTGGAAAATCGCGCGCGATTGAACGAATCTTTTAGAACGTTAGTCTATGAAGCGTAGCGTTATATTTCTCGGTTCTTATCGGGTCGTCCTGTAGTGTCTTATTTAACTTTACACACCATTTTACTTATTATTTTTCTACGGCATTATTACAATTTATATTAAGAATTGTAATTTTTTTTTCCTCGACTGAAAAAGGTCCAATTTCCTGAGAACCTTCCCCGTGGTAAAAAATCAGAAACAACTTTCTCACTAAGGCAGATACGAAGAATAATTGGACGGAGAAGTGGCTAAAGGATAAGCTCGGGGAGTGGGAGTGGTTAAATATTTGCAAAGTCAACGTGAGGGGCGCTGTGCCACCTCTCGAAGAGGTGGAAATTGGCCGCCTCCGGCCACAAAGACGCCTGAGCGGAAATCCGCGCCGAGAACGTCTTCTCGTTTGCGACACAAGGATGCAGCGTCTTTACAGAATTCTCCGTCCATACAAGAGTTCAAGGATACCGTTGAAATTACAAACACGCACCAATCTAAAATCTCAACGATGCAACGAGTCTGAGAACTAACCTAACGATATAAAATTATTTATTAGCGAAGGAGCAAAGAGACTTAAAAATTAAGATTCTTCTATCTGCATCTGCAGCGTAAAGAATTCAAGAATTTTAATATATTCAAAAAGGTAAAAAAATAAATAATGGAATATTATATGGAAAAAATAAAGTTTTATTGAAGTATCTAAAAATTTAGCTCGAAAAGAGAAATAGACTACCTCTAAAAATAATTATATCAGATATTCAAGCTGCTAGAATATCAAAACTTCTTGCAACATTATCATCACGCTTGAGTGTCCTACATAATTATTTTCAGATATGTATCTGGCTTAATTTTTATGTACTTCAACAAAACCATTATTTTTGGACAGAAAATCAATTACGCCACATTCTAAAATCTATAAACATAAATAGTTACCCTAAAAAACGAATAAAGAAATAAAGTTTTTAAAGTCTAAATAGTGTAGTTCATTAAATTGACTTAGGCATGTAGTAATATTTATAGCAATAACACATATTAAGATGCCTAAACAATAATAAGATCGCATTTAAATAATAAGATGGAAACACCGATTGGGAGACACCAGTCGAAGAATAATTCAATCGGTGTTTCCATTTTATTATTTAAATGCAATCTTATTATTGTTTAGTGTTGTTGCTATAAATATTACCACATGCGTCAGTAATCGAATTGGTACAACACCCTTCGCGGAATAAGAAAGGTTCTAGGTTCGAACCCTGGCTGAGGCAATAAAATTAAATTATTTAATACAATATATATAAACTTAAAAATTACATCAATTTTAAAAGGACCAAAACCCACTGTCAAAATGTCTTGACAATTATCTGACTAAAACCAATGGTGAAATTGTCAGGACGATGATTTATATATTCGTCGCCAGTTAAGTCGATTTAATGATATCTGTTAGTTAATTCATCACTAGCAATATACAATCTATCTTTAATTGTTATCTAAATAGTGTGTTTAATCAATCAAGAAAGGAAGTTGATTGTTCTTGGTATTTGTTAAGGTGTAGAATTCCTCTGAATAAGTGTTACACCTGTAAATTCTTCTAAGAACTTTTGAAACTTGACAGCTAAAACTTCCAACATTCAATTTCTTTAGTATATATAAAAATCTAAAAAATAAAGTGTCTTTGTCACAGAGAAACGTTATTTTTTAAAATCAGAATTGAAAGACATATTAATCACAAAATACTGATATCCCGACATTGGAATTGTTCGATCAATGATCAATATATGGCCAAAATTTGTTCGCTGTAAAATAAAAAGGAAGATTTGCGAAAGGAAAATGACGTCTCTTTGCATGGCGCGGCATAAGAGGTCTTTAGAAAAGGACTCGAGACAAGGGTGTGACGCGAGAAATTCGTGCCCGGACTGCCGAGCATTCAAATCCAAGAAATCGATGCCGCTTTTCGTGCGACAGAAACGGCGAATCCTGGGATTCGTCAGTGACTATGAAAGTCGGAACTTGCAAGGACGAGTGTTCCGACCATGCAATTCCGTTTCCCGGGACGTCATACATAAATTTGAGGGGATCGGTAGAAGCGAAAGTTTGAAGGCACAACTAAACTAGAGTAACC